>NC_090035.1:73279248-73601748 GCF_037176765.1 Anolis sagrei | reverse complement strand
GGAAAGAAAAAGAAATTTTAAAAATTATAAACACAGTCATAAACTAACATTCCAATAAGCACCATTACAATAACAATGGGCCAACCACATGTACAGGACAAAACGATTAAAAGACTCTAATGAGATAAAAATAGGAGCAAGTTATTTGCAGGGAACTCATAAAAACACACTTTGGAGGGCATGTATTCCTCTGAGGATGCTTGCCATAGATGCGGGCGAAATGTCAGGAGAGAATGCTTCTGAAACATTGCCACACAGTCTGGAAAACTCTTAGCAACCCGGTGATTCTGGCCATGAAAGCCTTCAACAACACATAAAACATGATTGTGTTTGTGTGCCTTCAAGTCACCTGTCAACTTGTACAGATCTTATGTATTTCACAGACTTTTCTTAAGTGAGGAATATTCAGAAGTGATCTTGCTAGTTCCTTCCTCTGAAAGATAGCTGACAGCACTTGGTATTTGCTGGCAGTCTCACATCAAAATACCAACTAGGGCTGACCTTGCTTAGTTCCCAAGATCAGATGGGATCTTTGGGGTATTTAGGTCCTCATATCTTACTTACCGTAAATACTCAAGTAGAAGCTGAGATTTTCAGCCCCTTTTTAGGCTGAACCTCCCCCCCCCCCTTCGCCTTATACTTGAGTCAAAGTTATTTATAATTTTACTCTATTTATTATTGATATTATTTCATTTATTATTTTACTCTATTTATTGTTATCATTACATTTATTATTTCACTCTATTATTACTGTTCTCCAGCAAAGGATCACCGCCTTGTCGGGGCGCTGGAGCTTGAGCACCTCAATGATGTCATGAGCGAAACCGTGAAGGGCCACCCAAGACGGGACGGTTGTGGCAGAGAGGTCAGACCAAGCGTGATCCCTGGGGAAGGCAATGGCAAACCACTCCAGTATCCTTGCCAAGAAAACTAAATGGACCAGTACAACCAGAGATATGTCGGTATGCCATTGGAAGATGGGACTCCCAGGTCGGAAGATGGCCAAAATGCTACTGGGGAGGAGCAGAGGATAAGTTCAACTAGCCCCAGATGTGATGACGCAGCTAGCTCAAAGCCGAAAGGAAGGCTAGCGGCCGACGGTACTGGAGGCGAACGACGAATCCGATGCTCTAAAGATCAACACACCATAGGAACCTGGAATGTAAGATCTATGAGCCAGGGCAAATTGGATGTTGTTATTGGTGAGATGTCAAGACTAAAGATAGACATTCTGGGGGTCAGCGAACTGAAATGGACTGGAATGGGCCACTTCACATCAGATGACCACCAGATCTACTACTGCGGACAAGAGGAACATCGAAGAAATGGAGTAGCCTTCATAATTAATAAGAAATTCGCTAAAGCGGTGCTTGGATACAACCCAAAAAATGACAGAATGATCTCAATTCGAGTGCAAGGAAAGCCTTTCAACATTACAGTGATCCAAATATACGCCCCAACCACAGCTGCTGAAGAAGCAGAAGTAGATCAGTTCTATGAGGATCTGCAGGAACTACTGGATAATACACCAAAAAGAGACATTATTTTCATTACAGGAGACTGGAATGCCAAGGTGGGAAGTCAAATGACAACAGGGATCACAGGCAAGCATGGTCTGGGAGAACAAAATGAAGCGGGACGCAGGCTGATAGAATTCTGCCAGGAAAACTCGCTGTGTATAACGAATACTCTCTTCCAACAACCTAAAAGACGGCTTTATACATGGACCTCACCAGATGGTCAACACCGAAATCAGATTGACTACATCCTTTGCAGCCAAAGGTGGCGGACATCCATCCAGTCGGTGAAAACAAGACCTGGGGCTGACTGTAGCTCAGATCACGAACTTCTTATTGCCCAATTTAGAATAAAACTAAAGACATCAGGGAAAATACACAGACCAGTTAGATATGATCTCACTAACATTCCTAGCGAATATACAGTGGAAGTGAAGAACAGATTTGAAGGACTAGATTTAGTAAACAGAGTCCCAGAAGAACTATGGACAGAAGTCCGCGACATTGTTCAGGAGGCGGCAACAAAGTACGTTCCAAAGAAAAAGAAAACCAAGAAGGCAAAATGGTTGTCTGCTGAGACACTGGAAGTAGCCCAAGAAAGGAGGAAAGCAAAAGGAAACAGGGATAAGGGGAGATATGCCCAGTTAAATGCGCAATTCCAGAGGTTAGCCAGAAGAGATAAGGAACTATTTTTAAATAAGCAATGCATGGAAGTGGAAGAAGACAACAGAATAGGAAGGACAAGAGACCTCTTCCAGAAAATTAGAAACATTGGAGGTAAATTTCAGGCAAAAATTGGTATGATAAGAAACAAAGATGGCAGGGACCTAACAGAAGCTGAAGAGATCAAGAGAAGGTGGCGAGACTATACAGAAGATCTGTATAGGAAGGATAATAATATTGAGGATAGTTATGATGGTGTGGTGAATGAATTAGAACCAGACATCCTGAGGAGTGAGGTTGAATGGGCCTTAAGAAGCATTGCTAACAACAAGGCAGCAGGAGACGACGGGATCCCAGCTGAACTGTTTAAAATCTTAAAAGATGATGCTGTCAAGGTGATGCATGCCATTTGCCAGCAAATATGGAAAACACAAGAATGGCCATCAGACTGGAAAAAATCAACTTACATCCCCATACCAAAAAAGGGAAATGCGAAAGACTGCTCAAACTTCTGTACAGTGGCCCTTATTTCTCATGCCAGTAAGGTAATGCTCAAGATCCTGCAAGGAAGACTCCAGCAATACATGGAGCGAGAGTTGCCAGATGTTCAAGCTGGGTTTAGAAAAGGCAGAGGAACGAGAGACCAGATTGCCAATATCCGCTGGATAATGGAGAAAGGCAGGGAGTTTCAGAAAAACATCTACTTCTGCTTCATTGACTATTCTAAAGCCTTTGACTGTGTGGATCATAATAAATTGTGGCAAGTTCTTGGTGGGATGGGCATACCAAGCCACCTTGTCTCTCTCCTGAGGAATCTGTACAAGGACCAAGTAGCAACAGTCAGAACTGACCACGGAACAACAGACTGGTTCAAGATTGGGAAAGGCGTACGGCAAGGCTGCATACTCTCACCCAACCTTTTTAACTTGTATGCAGAACACATCATGCGATGTGCGGGGCTTGATGAATGCAAAGCTGGGGTGAAAATTGCTGGAAGAAACATTAACAACCTCAGATATGCAGATGACACCACTCTGATGGCCGAAAGCGAGGAGGAGCTGAGGAGCCTTCTAATCAAGGTGAAAGAAGAAAGCGCAAAAGCCGGGTTGCAGCTAAACATCAAAAAAACCAAGATTATGGCAACAAGAATGATTGACAACTGGAAAATAGAGGGAGAAACCGTGGAGGCCGTGACAGACTTTGTATTTCTAGGTGCAAAGATTACTGCAGATGCAGACTGTAGCCAGGAAATCGGAAGACGCTTACTTCTTGGGAGGAGAGCAATGTCCAGTCTCGATAAAATAGTGAAGAGTAGAGACATCAGACTGGCAACAAAGATCCATTGCCTAGTCAAAGCCATGGTATTCCCTGTAGTAACCTACGGATGTGAGAACTGGACCTTAGGGAAGGCTGAGCGAAGGAAGATCGATGCTTTTGAGCTGTGGTGTTGGAGGAAAGTGCTAAGAGTGCCTTGGACTGCGAGAAGATCCAACCAGTCCATCCTCCAGGAAATAAAGCCCGACTGCTCACTGGAGGGAAAGATACTAGAGACAAAGTTGAAGTACTTTGGCCACATCATGAGGAGACAGGAGAGTCTAGAGAAGACAATTATGCTGGGGAAAGTGGAAGGCAAAAGGAAGAGGGGCCGACCAAGGGCAAGATGGATGGATGGCATCCTTGAAGTGACTGGACTGACCTTGAGGGAGCTGGGGGTGGTAACGGCCGACAGGGAGCTCTGCCGTGGGCTGGTCCATGAGGTCACGAAGAGTCGGAGACGACTGAACGAATGAACAACAACATTACTGTTATTATTACATGTATTATTTTACTCTCCTATTACTGGAAGTATATGTAAGCGCATTTATATCGAAGAAAGTTAGAATCATAGTTTAATCAGAGTTGGACAGTCTTATCTTAAATTACAGTTTTATGTAAATATTCAAAAGCATTTAATCAACTGATTCCTCATGTTCTGTCGCGCGCTGGGCCTGTAAAGAATTGTCTTTAGAATAGGATGTGCAACCTTTGCCCACCGGGAAGCCAAGGGGCCCAAGGAGAAGTTCTCAGAGGTTTTCCACCACAAATGACCTTTAGATGGCTTGTGAAGTATAACAAAGTCTTTTATTAATGAACAATCAAACAGAAACTTCTCTTGTCTTCAATAAAGCTAAACAAATGCTTCCAAGCTTTATGCAACTGGTGACTTTATAATTTTGCCCATGTAGGACAGGCAACTGTCTTCAATGACTTCTTCTTTACTTTAAATGGAAAATCCCCTTTTTAACTTCTCTCAGGCTGACTGTAATCTAACCCTTACTGATGTGGGCTCCACTACCGGGTCGAACTGCTTCTTGAATGCCGAGTGGACCTACCAGTAAAGGCTTAGATGTTCTCCAGCTGGAGTTCTTTGGTCTTTAGGGCTGTTTCCCTGGAAATCTTTGGAGACTCTTAAGACTGTTCTCCCCTGGAAGGTCTTGGATGCTCTTAAGACTGTTTCCCCCCGGAAAGTCTTAAGGGTTGAAGCTTTTATACAGGGGAAGCTTGCACATGTCCTGTACATTAGCTTTCCTTGCTGAGACTAACTAAAAATGGCTCCCTTCCCTTCCCAATTGCCCTGAGCAAGGGACGGGACCAAAACTTAACGATGACGGACAGGTGACTTGCCCTACGACTGCAACCAAAGGAAGCCACCTATCTGCAGAGTCCCTGAAACCTGGGACTGCAAGCAAACATATAATACAAAGCAAATAAAGTTGGAGCTCCTGGTACAGCCGTACCAGAACACCTCAAGTAATGTAATTTTTTGGTATCTATCTTTATTTTGAAATTTATCAGTAGCTGCTGCATTTCCCACCCTCGGCTTATTTTCAATATGTTTTCTCAGTTTTTTGTGATAAAATTGGGTGCCTTGGCTTATATTCAGGTTGGTTTATACTCGAGTATATACCGTAGGCTGTGTCTGAAAATTAGGTTCAAAGTTTGGGAAAGCTACTGGCAGGAATGGAGAGTTGAAGTCAACAAATTAACTTTTCCAAGTTGTATGCACAAGGGTATGCACAAGATAGTTGTAATCATTGGAGGGAAAGACACTTCCGTGCAGCGAAATTTTCTTTTAGTGCTGAGTCCAGTTTCCTTACCAAAATTCTCCATCTTTCCGATCACGCACGTGAAGCTTCTTCCGGAGTTCGGGGTCCAAAGAGGACCACAGTGGGGATCTGAAGCCAGGAAAAAACCAAGACGCGGACATGAGTTGCCATGCAATGAGAGCCTACATAGGCAAGGCTGGCACAATGAAGACATTATGAGACACTTAAGCGCTGAATGGTAGGTAAGTGGAGAGATTAAAATCTCATTTTTCAACCATGGAGATTTTCAAAACTATTTAATAAGTATACTTTTTCAGGTGCTCTTCAAAATGCCGGTGGTGCAGTGGGTTAAAGCACTGAGCTGCTGAACTTCCTGATTGAAAGGTTGCAGTTTTGAATCCAGGGAGCAGGGTGAGCTCCCGCTGTTAGCCCCAGTTCCTGCCAACCTAGCAGCTCAAAAACATGCAAATATGACTAGATCAATAGGTACCGCTCTGGTGGGAAGGTAACGGCACTCCATACAGTCATGCCAGCCACATGACCTTGGAGGTGTCTTCTCATACTGAGGCTTACCTCACACACAGGCTTCTCTCAGAGACTAAGGCCTACCTCACACTCTGAGGCCTTCTCACAGACTGAGACCTTTCTCCCACTGAGGCTTTACACACGACAGCCTTCTCATACTGAGGCTTACCTTACACACAGGCTTCTCTCAGACACTAAGGCCTACCTCACACTCTGAGGCCTTCTCACAGACTGAGACCTTTCTCCCACTGAGGCTTTACACACGACAGCCTTCTCATACTGAGGCTTACCTTACACACAGGCTTCTCTCAGACACTAAGGCCTACCTCACACTCTGAGGCCTTCTCACAGACTGAGACCTTTCTTCCAATGAGGCTTTACACACAACAGCCTTTTCATACTGAGGCTTACCTCACACATAGGCTTCTCTCAGAGACTAAGGCCTACCTCACACTCTGAGGCCTTCTCACAGACTGAGACCTTTCTCCCAATGAGGCTTTACACACGACAGCCTTCTCATACTGAGGCTTACCTCACACACAGGCTTCTCTCACAGACTAAGGCCTACCTCACACTGTGAGGCCTTCTCAAAGACTGAGACCTTTCTCCCACTGCGGCTTTACACATGACAGACCTCTCATGCCGAAGCTTAGCTCACACACAGGCTTCTCTCACAGACTCAGGACTACCCCACACTCTGAGGCCATCTCACAGACTGAGACCTTCCTCCCACTGAGGCTTTACACATGACAGCCTTCTTATACTGAGGCTTACCTCGCACACAGGCTTCTCTCACAGACTAAGGCCTACCTCACACTCTGAGGCCTTCTCACAGACTGAGACCTTTCTCCCAATGAGGCTTTACACACGACAGCCTTCTCATACTGAGGTTTACCTCACATATAGGTTTCTCTCACAGACTAAGGCCTACCTCACACTGTGAAGCCTTCTCACAAACTGAGACCTTTCTCCCACTGAGGCAAACTAACACAGATGCCTTACCGTGTTTGACTCACATTTTTGTAATTAAACATAGCCTAGTTAATTTTTAACATTTCTGACAGGTACCAGGTTGGGGAAAATTCCCATTCTCCCCAACGTGTGACACATACGAGAGACACTCACTTGTCACTCCAGCGGCCGGTCCATTCCTGGTAGCCCCAGGGGTTTCGCAGCCTCAGAAGCCTCACCACCTTCTCCCCGAAATCCATCTGAGAAGGAAGATAAAATGATTATCTGTGCATGAAGGAGTGCTGCTTCATTTCACAGCAGAAGGCCCATACATGCGTTGAAGTGATCAGCTTCTCTGGCCCTGGAATTCAACAAAGGGAGCATGCTTGCTCCATCAATGTTTAACATTTGCATAAATCAGTGGTTCTCAATCTGTGGGTCCCCAGGTTTTTTGGCCTACAATTCCAGAAATCACAGCCAGTTTACCAGCTGTTAAGCCAAAATATCTGGAGACTCACAGAACCACAGACATAAATGATCAGTCACTGCCAGAAAGGACAATGAGTTTTATCAATGCTGACGATCGTGCTTTCTGAAGCTTTAGGTGCTCTTACTGCCTATTACAAGGAAAACCAGATGATTCCCAATTCATCTAAAACAAAGACGTATGCTTTTCAACTTCAGAACAGACAAGCATCTTTTGCTCTGAGGATGACCTGGGAAGGAATCCCCCTGGAGCATTGCAACACATCAAATTACCTGGGAGTCACTCTGGACCATTCTCTGACCTACAAGAAGCACTGCTTGAATATCAAGCAAAAAGTGGGCGCTAGAAACAACATCATACAAAAATTGACTGACACAACCTGGGGATCACAACCAGACACAGTGAAGACATCTGCCCTTGTGCTTTTCTACTCTGCTGCTGAGGATACATGCCCAGTGTGGAATACATCTCACTATGTTAAAGCAGTGGATGTGGCTCTTGATGAGACATGCCGCATTATCACAGGATGTCTACGCCCTACACCACTGGAGAAATTATACGGTTTAGCAGGTATTGCACCACCTGACATCTGTCGAGAGTCCAAACCTCAGCAAGCGAGAGTCCAAAAGTGGCAGGCTAAAACCCGGAACCTCAATCAGTGGCTGAGACCGAATGAGAGACTCCTTTCTGGGCACACAGAAGACTGGGCGACTCGAAAGGCATTGAACAGACTGTGCTCTGACGTAGAGGTGGCCCTAGGTAATTTTCAACGGTAAGCAAACAGTACTTTGGCATGCCCCCCCCCCCCAAACCAATCATTGATATATATTTTCTGTTCGTCATGGGAGTTCTGTGAGCCATATTTGGTTCAATTCCATCATTGGTGGAGTTCAGAATGCTCTTTGATTGTAGGTGAACTATACATCCCAGTAACTACAACTTGCATATGTCAAGGTCTGTTTTCCCCCAAGAGCACCTCAAGAGTGCCCCTGGGCAAAATCAACTATACTGCAAATGCTTACTTTGCGTAATGGGTTGCCGAGGCTTCCCCCAGACTGCTAGGGCTGTTGTGAGCCGAGGGGGTGCTCCTCAAGTGGCAATCGAGGGGCATTTACAGAGGCGCCTCTGCGCCCCTGGCAAAAAAAAAAGTGTACTGCGACCGCTTACTTTGAGTAATGGACACGCTGCCCCTGCTCTGGCGCCACAAGATGCAGAGCCAACTTTAAGAAATGGGGCCACGAAGTGGAATCCACGACATGCGAGTGTGGAGAAGAGCAAACCACAGACCACTTATTACAATGCAGTTTGATCCCTGCCCCATACACAATGGATGACCTTCTTATAGCAACACCAGAGGCACTCCACGTGGCCAGCTACTGGTCAAAGGACATTTAATATAATGCCAAGTTTTTAAACTTTGTGTCTTTTTAATAAACTACAACTGTACCCTTGGTTTGCTTCTGATATGATAAATAAAATAACTTTGGGTTGTTGTAGGTTTTTCGGGCTGTATGGCTATATTCTAGAAGCATTCTCTCCTGACATTTCACCTGCATTTATGGCAGGCATACTCAGAGGCTGGGGGTGGTGACGGCCGACAGGGAGCTCTGGCGTGGGCTGGTCCATGAGGTCACGAAGAGTCGGAGATGACTGAACGAGTGAACAACAAAACTCAGAGGTTGTGAGGTCTATTGGAAATTAGGAAAATTGGGTTTATATACTTATGGAAAGTCCAGTTTCCAAAAGTTTCCAACAGACTTCACAACCTCTGAGGAAGCCTGCCGTAGATGCAGGTGAAACGTCAGGAGAGAATGCTTCTAGAACATGGCCATACAGCCCGAAAAACCTACAACAACCCAGTGATTCCGGCCATGAAAGCCTTCGACAATACAAAATAACTTTGTGTTTTTTCCTGCTTTCTGAGGTCCCTTTTACACAGTCATATAACCCAGAATATCAAGGCAGAAAATCCCACAATATCTTCTTTGAACTAGGTTATCTGAGTCCACACTGCCATATATTCCAGTTCGAAGCAGAACTTGTGGGATTTTATTCAACTGTGTGGAAGAGGACATAGATTGGGTCCTCAAAGGGAGGAATAGGCTGATATACCTTGTGAATTCCGGTGATGGAGTAGGCATGTCCCTTCACCAGCCCTTCTGGGGTTGGTTTTTCCATGTCTTCAGACCGCTGAACCTGAAAATAGAGAGAATAGGCAGCACGGTTAGGCTGTAGTTGTTCAAAGTACAGAGAGTCAAAGTAACTATCAAAGGCAATGTATATTCCCTTGATTAACCAGTTTGTTCTATGACAGTGTTTCTCAACCTTCCTATTGCCACGACCCCTGAATACATTTCATCATATTGTGCTGACCCCCAACCATAAAATTATTTTCATTGCTACTTCATAACTGTCATTTAGCTACTGTTATGAATCATCATATAAATATCTGATATGCAGGATGTGTTTTCATTCACTGGAACAAATTTGGCACAAACACCCTGATACGCCCAAATTTGAATACTGGTGGAGTTGGGTATATTGATTTTGTCATTTGGGAGTTGTAGTTCCTGGGATTTATAGTTCACCTACAATAAAAGAGCATTCTGAACTCAACCCACAATGGAATTGAACCAAACTTAGCACTCAGAACTCCCATGACCAAAATACAGGAAGGGTTTGGTGGGCATTGACCTTGAGTTTTGGAGTTGTACTTCACCTACATCCAGAGAGCACTGTGAACTCAAACAAGGATGGATCTGGAGCAAACTTGGCACAACCACTCAATATGCCCAAATGTGAACACTGGTGGAGTTTGGGGAAAATAGACCTTAACATTTGGAAGTTGTAGTTGTTGGGATTTATAATTCACCTACAATCAAAGAGCATTCTGAACTCCACTAACAGTGGAATTGAACCGAACCTGGCACACAGGACTCCCATGATCAACAGAAAATACTGGAAGGGTTTGGTGGGCATTGACTTTGAGTTTTGGAGTTGTAGTTCACCTACATCCAGTGAGCACTGTGGACTCAAACAATGATGGATCTGGACTAAACTTGGGATAAATAAATATTCCCAAATGTTAACACTGGTGGAGTTTGGGGAAAATAGACCTTGACATTTGGAAGTTGTAGTTGCTGGGATTTATAGTTCACCTACAAAGAGCATTCTGAACTCCACCAATGATAGAATTGGGCCAAACTTCCCACACAGAAGCCCCATAACCAACGGAAAATACTAGAAGGGTTTGGTGGGCATTGACCTTGAGTTTTGGAGTTGTCGTTCACCTACATCCAGTGATCACTGTGGACTCAAACAATGATGGACCTGGACTAAACTTGGCACAAATACTCAATATTCCAAAATGTTAACACTGGTGGAGTTTGGGGAAAATAGACCTTGACATGCTGATGGTCTTTGGCCACCCCTTTGCAACCCCTCCAGGGGTCCTGACCCCCAGTTTGAGAAACGCTGCTCTATGGTAACAAATACTCTAAATCAAGAGAAAGTGAAATGAAATAGCACCTTTAAGACCAACTGATATTTATTTCCACATGCACTTTCATGGATCTAAACCAGGTATGGGCAAACTTGGGCCCTCCAGGTGTTTTGGACTTCAACTCCCACAATTCCTAACAGCCTACCGGCTGTTAGGAATTGTGGGAGTTGAAGTCCAAAACACTTGGAGGGCCCAAGTTGGCCCATGCCTGATCCAAACCCACTTCTTTGGACACAGTACAGAGTGGTTTGCCTGCACTCACCTGAATGTGTGCGCCCATCAAAGAGTTCCTGCTCAGGGCTGCTTGAACGGTCTTGAAGAGCTTGGTGTTCGGTACTTTCAGGGACAGGGTCTCCCCAATTCCACCAGTGAAGTCCACAAAGGCCTCATTCATGTATCCACCATTCATAGCTTCATAGGAGCCATTAAGCCTTTTTTGCAGGAGGGAGAAAGGAAGAACAAAGGAGGGGCAATGGAATAACAGATGGTAGCATAAAATATGGGTTGGTATAGTTTCCCTCTCCTGGAATGGGACCTATGTACGAGGGTTGAATGAAAAGTAATGCCTCCACCTTCCTAACTCCTCAACAGATGGCAGTACTGGTATGTGGCAGGTACTGGCTTGTTCAGTAGACTCTCCTCCACAGTTCAATTTTGGCGGGAAGCCTTAGCATTGAATTGTTGTGTTGTTAAAGTGTGAAGTATGGAACTCTGCGCAGACGGTCGGTCAATGCGACTTAAGCAACGTGCAGTCACTGAATTCTTGACAACAGAAGGTGTCACCCCAAAGGAGATTCATCAGAGAATGCAAGCTGTTTGTGGTGATTGTGTTGATGTGAGTACTGTGTGTTGTTGGGTAAGTAAGTTTAAAGATGTTGAGGTGAGAACATCTGACTTGCGTGACAAACAAAGAGTTGGACGTCCTGTGTCAGCAACCACCGAGTTTCACAAGCAAAAGGTTGACAGATTGATTCAGGACGATCGTCATATCACAAGAGAAATTTCAAGCATAATCGGCATTTCACAAGAACATGAGGGTCACATTACTGCTTTGCTTGGCTATCAGAAGATCTGTGCACGATGGGTTGCGGAAACAGAATGTCGACTGCTTCCATGATGGCGTCAGAAAACTTGTTCATCGTTGGTAGAAATGTATCCAATTGTCTGGTGATTATGTGGAAAGTGAATAGTGGTAAGATAAAGAGCACATTCTAAGGATTATTTCTGTGTTTGATTTATTAAAATATTCCCATCCAAACCAAGTAACAAAGGTGGAGGCATTACTTTTCATTCAACCCTCGTATCAAATAGAACCTGCTTTCAACCTAGTAGCGATTAGGAAGATTCCTTGGTTGAACCATAACTGGTCTTTTAAAATTAATGTTTAATTGGTCAAATGTGGAATAGTTACTCAGATTTAGACCAAAAATGGAACTTTTCTAAAACGTCTTCCTATATAGCAGAAAAGACACATATACTATGATGATTTCTCTGTTTCACACTCCACCCAAGACCTTTTGCTACCTGAGATGGAGCAGGAAACGGCACTTTACCCCACTATGTCAAGAGGCATCATTCCTAAAGTTAGGTGCATTATTTTGATATGTAAGGCAGCCATAGAAAACTCACTGGGTGACCCCTGGGAAAATCACATACTCTCAGCTCCCTCTCCTTGTACTCTCTCTGCTGCTGAATTGTGAAATTAATCTCAACAAGAACAACTCAGAAAACAGGGGAATCCCAGAAAGAAACAATTAGGACCAGCTAACACCTCCCAACAAAGGATTCCTCTAGGTAGCAATCAGCCAGGCTTTGAAGCTACAAGGCCATTTAATGCTAATCAAGGTGGCCAATTACAATATTCAATCTTTCATCCAACAGACAAGAGTTCTTTCTTCCATCCTGGATATTCTACAGATATATAACCTCAATTGCCTAATTTCTAACAGATCCCTCAACCTCTGAGGATGCCTGCCATAGATGTGGGCCAAACCTCAGGAGAGAATGCTTCTGGAACATGGCCATACAGCCTGGAAAACTCACAGCAACCCAGACTTGAAGGCACTTAGAGACTAGAACATAGGTAGCAAATCCAATATACATCCATCTGCATCTTTGGCATTAAGATACAACAAACTTCTGCTTTTTATGACACCCAAAATCTGTACCTGATGATGCTATTGTCTCTCTCTCTCTCTCTTTGGGTGAATCTACACTATAGAATACACTTTGAAGCCACTTTAACTACAATGGCTTAATGCTGTGGAATTATGGGAGCTATAGTTTGGTAAATCGCCAGCACTATTTACCAGAGAAGGCTAAAGACGTTATAAACCTATAATGCTTTAGTCAGGGAAATAGGAAGCAAGGGATTTGGGCATGAAGGCATGATATCCCACTTACTTGGCATAGGCTTTTTCCAACAATGGCATCCAGAACTCATCATATTCAGGGGAGCGCACAAAAAGCAGCTTGTCATTCATGGTGGGCAGGAGGTCATCCACCACCACATCCACCCATCGCCCATACTGCCAGAACTGGGGGGATTCAGAAATGATTGAAAGTCAGTATCAGAAAGTGTGTATATGTGTGTGCCATATTCACTGAACAGATAAATAGCATGGCCCGACTTACCGGGCCAAAGAAGTTGCGGTGCAGGGTGTCCCCCACCGCCATTCTTGCCTAGGGGGGGCTTCTTCCTCCCAGAAGCCCCCTCTGATGGCGGGAAGGATTCCCGCTGGCGGGTCAAGGGGGCCAATGGCCTATTGACCATGCCCACCACAGGTGAGGCCTGAGCTGCCCGGGCTCCCCAGCAGGCACTTGGCCTGCAGAAAGGTCGGCGGGCGGCAGGAGGAGGGAGTTCCGCCCGCACTACATGCAGCTCCTCAAGCGTTCAAGAACAGACGTGGAGGCAGAACAGGACTTTGAGGTGGCCAGTGTCGCATTTGGGCTTCCTTTGTTGGGAGCAGGCTCCAGGGTTGGCGGCAAGGGGGGTGCGGTTCCCACCCCCCCTTTTGTGGTGTGGGGCATGGGCCCTGGATCTGGTTTGGTATCCCCCCCTAGCGGTTAGGGGTGGACGCCCGTTGGTCCCAGGGGTGCCGGGTTGCGTTTGCCCGGTATTGTGCCGGCGGCACTCCGGTGTGTGCGGGATCGGCCAGTATTGGCCTGTCTGATCATGATCCAGGACCCATGCTTGGCTGCCAACCCTTGTTCCTGTTTGCAATAAATGAGTTGTGGCCATTGTTCATCCCACATTGTGTGTGAGTGTACTTCTTGGGCTGGCTGTGGGAGGTGTATCGCACTTGCACACGCAACTGTTGTGCTCCAAGGCTGGGATTCACCTCTGTACCTGATACACAAACAGTACAAGGCAAAATAGCAAAGCAGTTTGTTGAAGCATATATATAAAAAGCAAAATAGTGTAAACATCAGTGTGCAAAAACAGGAATAATCCTCAGAGTTCGGAGTACATGAAATGCATCAAAAACCATGAATGAATGCCTATGCACAGTGCACATATCTTATTTGTAATGCAAAAAAACCCACATAAAACAATACAATAATTAAAATGAAGAACAATTTTAATAAATATAAACTAATTAGTATTTCAATGGGAAGTGTGGGCCTGCTTTTGGCTGATGAGATAGGATTGTTGTTATTGTGTGCTTTCAAGTCATTTCCGACTTAGGTTGACCCTGAGCGAGGGCTGGGTAAATGACCTTGGAAGGCCGTATCCGGCTCCCGGGCCATAGTTTGAGGATCCCTGCCCTACAGGATCACACCACAAGCTCTTCAGAGAACGTTGTATATAACGTTGGATGCTACTAATAGTCCTTCAAAATACTTATAAGTGACTTTTCAAATCATCAGACAGTTTGGGCTATTGTGTTTATCTACATGAATATGGATATCTATCCATGATAAAGATAAGTTGTGCCTCTATATTGTGTATATAAGTAATAAACCTGTTGAACTATAACATATTTGAAGTTTCAACAACAATAACATAATACTTTGTGTATCTGAGTAATACATATCTGTGTTCTATATAGGACCCTATACCCCCACCCACTATGCAAGCTCATCTCACTTGGAAATGGAAGATGCCAGCATATTCAGTGCCTTCAAAATGTTGATCTTGTGGAACTACCCGGTACAGGAGTTCTGGGTACAAGGTAAGAGAGGCAGCCGCTGCCAAGAACCAGCAGTCACCTTTAAGAAAGAAAAAAAAGCAGAAAATGTCATCAAAATACAGGCTAGTGCTATCAGTGAAGCAAGAGAATGACAGCAAATGAACTGTTACCCAGTTGCCCTTGGCAGACATCTGTCCGATTCATTCCTTTGCAAATGAAATGTGGAGTTCCATAATTGCAGATGTCCTGTAAAAAAAATTGCACAAAGAACAATTATTTTATTTTGAGATGGTGGGGCAGCAGGTTAAACCACTGAGCTGCTGAACTTGCTGGCCAAAAGGTCGGCAGTTCGAATCCAGGGAGAGGGGTGAGCTCCCACTGCTAGGCCCAGCTTCTGCCTAGTTTGAAAACTTGCAAATATGAGTAGATAAATAGGTACCACTTCTGCAGGAAGGTAATGGCACTCCATGCAGTCGTGCCAGCCATGTGACCTTGGAGGCATCTGCTGACAACGCCACTCTTCAGCTTAGAAATGGAGATGAGCACCAACCCCCAGACTTAATGTCAGGAGAAACCTTTACCTTTAGTCCCATAAAGGAGCTTTTCCAGACTTTGGTGCAAAGGAGTGCCTTTCTCTACTTTTTTTTTTGCTACAATATCTTATCTTCTCACCATGTTTGTCCTCAGCTAGAAATTCTAGATGATGTGGTTTACAGCCACCCTTTGTCCTACATTTCCTTGTTGATCTCCATTGTATCCTGCTGGTAATAGTTCTTAACTGAATATGTACTTCTTACAACGGCCACCTGGTGAGTTTAGAGACATATTCCCCACATTTAATCTCTCAAGACCTACCCACCACAAAAAGATGGCTCAAGATGTTTGGTGACCTGAGGCAGAATAGCAAATATTGCACTCCTACCCACCTCTCAAACTTGAAATGCCCTTAAGTAAAGGTAAAGGTTTCCCCTGACATTGAGTCTAGTTGTGTCTGACTCTGAGCATTGTACTCATCTCAATTTATGATCCAAAGAGCCGGCGTTGTCAGTAGACTCCTCCAAGGTCATGTGGCCAGCATGTTACCTTCTCGCTGGAGCAGTACCAATTGAATAACTCATGTGGAGCGGTTACCTTCTCGCTGGAGCAGTACCAATTTAATTTAATAACTCATATTTGCATGTTTTAGAACTGCTAGGTTGGCAGAAGCTGGGGCTAAGAGCAGCAGCTTACCCTTCTCCCTGGATTCAAACTGCCAACCTTTCAGGCAGCAAGTTCAGCAGTTCAGCAGTTTCACCTGCTGCACCACTGCATAAATTAACCCCATGGGGAGAAAGGTGGGATATAAATAAAGATTAATAATAATAATAATAATAACAACAACCCCTACTCCAATCCCTGGCAGTACAGTTGTGAATATCGCAAGTTGCTATCTTTTTTTTTTTTTTTTGCAACATTGCAAATCTTCTACTTGAAGTGAGGGGATTAAATGTATCTAGCACTATATGGGGGCCTCATGTCCATTTTCTTTAGTCTATCCAGAGAAGCCCCCAGTGGCACAATGAGTTAAATCCTTGTGCCGGCAGGACTGGAGACCGATAGGTCACAGGTTTGAATCTGGGAAGAGCACAGATGAGCTCCCTCTGTCAGTTGTACTACTCAACCCTGAAGGAGTGATGACATTATTATGTCCCATTAAAGTGACAATGCGCCTCTGGACTTTTATTGGCACACCATTCTGGTCTAGACGCCCATTGACAAATTCCATACCCCTGTCACTTATGGTTCACACCATTTTGGCCAAGTATACAGGACATCATGACCTAGGACTAAAGACAGGCCATACTCCCCAGATACATACACTGTTCCTACCCCACTGACCATGTATGGACATTACCCTTGAAGACAGGAAGGATGACATCGCCTGTAGCTGACCTCACCTGTAGATTACCTCACCCTCAAGAGTCTAACCAATCGCTTGACAGTTATGTAATCCCCCACTGTTGCTATGCAGACTTTGCTGAAGAGCACCAAAACCTATATAAGCTGTGCTTAGACAACAATAAAGGGTCATCATCTTTCACCTCTACACCCTGCCTCCCGCCTGGTCATTATCTCGTTTCAACACAACCCCAGCTGTTTCCTTGTACTTCCAATCTTGGTTTAGATGACTTCTGGGCACAAAGTCACGGTGACATTTGTACCAGTTCTACTACCCAACCCTAGTAACTTCCAATGTCAGTTTATATGATTGATGGGCACAAAGTCACGGTGACTAGTTGAACTGGCCTACAAGTTGTCTTCTTGTTTGCATCGTTGTCACTGCAATATATGGACCCCCCCAGTGGCGCAGTGGGTTAAAGCCCTGTGCTGGCAGGACTGAAGACCGACAGGTCGCAGGTTCAAATTCGGGGAGAGGCGGTTGAGCTCCCTCTATCGGCTCCAGCTCCTCATGTGGGGACATGAGAGAAGCCTGCCCCAAGGATGGAAAACCATCAAAACATCAGGACATCCCCTGGGCAACGTCCTTGCAGATGGTCAATTCTCTCACACCAGAAGTGACTTGCAGTTTCTCAAGTCACTCCTGACACGAAAATAAAAATAAATAAATCTATCCAGACTCTAGACTGCCCTTTTTCTGGCCAAAAATGAGGAACCCTTCATCTTCTATTTAATGCTATTTTCCCCCTCAAAATTAGAAGTTGTGATGTTTTTCTTTGGATACTTTGTTATTCAGAAGAGTGTCCCTCAGACTTGCTGCTGTTGCCATTGCCTATCCCATTGGTACCAGAGCAATTCTGCACAAACTGATATTATTATAGTGTTTACTTTTCTTGGGAAGAGCTCTTGATAAGGAGTAAGGCATAAGCAATGCACACAGAAGACTGGGCAACTTGGAAGGCACTGAACAGACTGCGCTGTGGCACCACGAGATACAGAGCCAACGTAAGAAATGGGGCTACAAAGTGGAGTCCACGACATGCGAGTGTGGAGAAGAGCAAACCACAGACCACCTATTACGATGCAGTCTGACCCCCGCCACATGCACAACTGAGGACTTTCTTATGGCAACACCAGAGGCACTCCACATGGCCAGCTTCTGGTCAAAGGACATTTAGTATAATGCCAAGTTTTTCAACTTTATTTATTGTTTTAATTGTTTTTATATTGCTTGGATTATATGTAGTGGCATCAAATTGCTGCCAAATGTAAGCTGTCCTAAGTCCCGCTTCCGGGGTTGAGAAGGATGGGGTAGAAACAGAGGCGGCCCTAGGGAATTTTCAACGGTAAGCAAAAACAGTATTTTGGTGCCCTCCCCCCAGCCAATCATTGATATATATTTTCTGTTCATCATGGGAGTTCTGTGTGCCCTATTTGGTTCGATTCCATCATTGGTGGAGTTCAGAATGCTCTTTGATTTTAGGTGGACTATACATCCCAGTAACTACAATTTGCATATGTCAAGGTCTATTTTCCTCCAAGAGCGCCTCAAGAGCGCCCCTGGGCAAAATCAACTATACTGCGAATGCTTACTTTGCGTAATGGCTGAGCCACCCCTGGGTAGAAATACTGGAAGTAATAAATAAACAAACTTTGGTTGTGTTCTTAAACATATTACAACTGTACCCTTGGTTCACTTCTGATACGATAGATAAATAAATAAATAAATAAGCAACACATATATATTTCTTATTTCTAACTCATGTTAGGGAGCCAGCTTGGTGATCAGATCATTGGATCTGAGTTTGAATCTCTGCTAAGCCATAAAACCCACTAAGTGACCTTGGGCAAGTCATACATTCTCAGCTCAAAGGACAGCAATGGCGAACCTCTCCTGAATAAATCTTTCCAAGAAAACCCTGTGATAGGTTGATCATAAGTCAGAAGCGACTTGGAGACACACAACTACAACTCACCTTTGGCCTCTTCCACACCACCCCCTGGATATTCACAGAGCCAGGTCCTAGCTCTTTGTACCCAAGCGACTCTGCACAGGGTTGGAACTCGGGGTCGAGGAAGAGGCATTGCTGTTGGAGGCATTGTCGCTTCAGTTCTTGATAGTTCTGTTCACGGTAGGGTATAGCTCTGGCCGCTCCTTTAGCATCAGAGTCCTTGGTGAGGCGAACGGTGATACGGGAACTTGACATGGCTAAGTCCAATGGTGGTTAGACTCAGATGGGCGAGGAGGAGAATATGCGAAGGTGATATGGTTCCACTTTGCTCCACCCATGTGTATCAGAACAAACGGGAAGAGTTTCGCTTTTGGACTTGGATACAAGGATGCTGAAGTTAACTCTTTGCTACACAGTTCCATGAAGGAGCCAAGACTCACACAATGGATATAAGCTGGTGTTTCCTAACTAGTGGTCCTCTAAAGCAAAGTTTCTCAACCTGGGGAGGGTCGTGAGGGGGTCACCAAACACCATCAGAAAACATATGATGGTCTTAGGAACCCCTTTGGCAGAGAAGGCTGAAGATCCCTTTTCCTGTCCTTCTCCTTGTTGGAAACAGACAGCAAATCCTTCCACCAAAAGTCCTCTTCCACTGTAATTGGCTGGCCTCTTAGCTAAGGGGAGGGTTGTTTCTGAGACTCCAAGCAAGGAGGGGAGAGCAGGTGTGCTCGGCGCATGGCAACGAGCACATGTGCAGGCGAGGGAGAGCGTGTGAGGTTGGAGCGAGTCTCTTCAAGGCATGGAGGTTCTGTGTGGGAAATTTGGCCCAATTCTATCATTGGTGGGGTTCGGAATGCCCTTTGTAGGTGAACAATAAATCCCAGCAACTACAACTCCCAAATGTCAAGGTCTATTTCCCCCAAACTCCACCAGTGTTCACATGTGGGCATATTGAGTATTCGTGCCAAGTTTGGTCCAGATTCATCATTGTTTGAGTCCACAGTGCTCTCTGGATGTAGTCCTTGTGCCGGCAGGACTGAAGACCAACAGGTTGTAGGTTTCAATCTGGGGAGAGCGTGGATGAGCTCCCTTTGTCAGCTCCAGTTCCCCATGCAGGGACATGAGGGAAGCCTCCCCCAAGGATGGAAAAACATGAAAACACCTGGGCATCCCATGAGCAACGTCCTTGCAGACAGCCAATTCTCTCACACCAGAAGCGACTTGCAGTTTCTCAAGTCACTCCTGACACAAAAATAAAAATAAATAAATCTTTCCAGACTCTAGACTGCCCTTTTTCTTGCCAAAAATGAGGAACCCTTCATCTTCTCTTTAAAACCATTTTTTTCTCTCAAAATTGGAAGTTGTGGGGTTTTTCTTTCTCCAGCACTCAAGGTCAATACCCACCAAACCCTTTCAGTATTTTCCGTTGGTCATGAGAATTCTGTGTGCCAAGTTTGGTTCAAATCTATCGTTGGTGGAGTTCACAATACTCTTTGATTGTGGGTGAACTATAAATCCCAGTAACCAAAACTCCCAAATGTCAAGGCCTATTTTCCCCAAACTCCACCAGTGTTCACATTTGGACATATTGAGTATTTGTGCCAAGTTTGGTCCAGATCCATCATTGTTTGCATCCATAGTGCTCTCTGGATGTAGATGAACTACAACTTCAAAACTCAAGGTCAATGCCCACCAGACCCTTCCAGTATTTTCTGTTGGTCGTGGGAGTTCTGTGTGCCATGTTTGGTTCAATTCTATCGGTTGGTGGAGTTCAGAATGCTCTTTGATTGTAGCTGAACTATAAATCCCAGCTACTACAACTCCCAATTGACAAAATCAATCCCCCACCGTAACCCCACCAGTATTCAAATTTGGGTATTTGTGCCAAATTTGGTCCAGTGAATGAAAATACATCCTGCTTATGAGATATTTACATTACGATTCATAACAGTAGCACAATAACATTTATGAAGTAGCAACAAAAATATTTTTATGGTTGGAGGTCACCACATGAGGAACTCTATTAAGGTGTCATGGCATTAGGAAGGTTGAGAACCACTGCTCTGAAATGAACACAACAGCCCCTGATTTTCATTGAGTCTCCCATCCAAGTACTAACCAGAGCAACAGAGTTTATCTTCCAAAATCAGATGGGATCTTGGGTCTTGATACAGCTTAAGAAGTGAAATTGACACAGATATGCACATAGCTAAAAGCATGCAGAAAAATGTTGGCAAACTTTAATTAATATAAGGGATTAAAACATTAAAATATACCCATTAAATAAAACTGGAGGCAAATAAGATATTGCACACTATTAAGATTCCTTTCCATAAATCTATTGGACTCTCTCTCGCCACGATCTGGCATAAATTCTATGCAACCTGAATTCTGCACATGAAGCATTTCCTACCATAGCAGGAATGTTTTGGACTTCAACTCCCACAATTCCTAACAGCCTCAGGTGCCTTCCTTTTCACCCTCAGTTGCTTAAGCGGCTGAGAGGGGAAAGGAAAGGGCCTGAGGCTATTAGGAATTGTGGGAGTTGAAGTCCAAAACACCTGGAGGGCAAAAGTTGGCCCATGCCTGTACTGTAGAGATGCTCATGAGACCAAACTGGAGGGCTAAAGTTGGCCCATGCTCATGAGGCAAAGCATACCCCTCAATCAGTTGATGACATGAAGGTTGCCCCATGTTATGGGCACCTCCATCAAGCAAGAATACAAATCAAGGTGAATAGTTTATTGGGCAACTTTACTCAGACACAGTTGGATTGCAACACCTATCAGGTTTGGCCAGCACAGCCAATTGAGGAGAATAATCTGATAATCTGTAATCTGATAATATCTGAAACAGATTCATTGTCATAAATGATGTTTTATGCACAAATGTATCATCTAAATAGCACCATCTTAGTCTCTAGAGATACTTTCATACTACCGTCCCATACTTATGTAACCTTTACCTTTACCTATGCTATCCAAAGCTTGTGCAGATAGACAGACAGATAGGAGTTCCCGGTGGCACAGCAGGTTAAACCTCGGAGCTGCTGAACTTGTCAACGAAAAGGTTGGCGGTTCAAATCCAGGGAGCGGGGTGAGCTCCTGCTGTGAGGCCCAGCTTCTGCCAATCTAGCACTTTGAAAACATGCAAGTGTGAGTAGATCAATACGTACCTCTCTGGCAGGAAGGTAATGGTGCTCCATGCAGCCCTGCTGGCCACATGACCTTGGAGGTGTCTACGGACAACGCCGGCTCTTCGGCTTAGAAATGAGCACTACCCCCTAGAGTTGGACATGAGTAGACTTAATGTCAGGGGAAAACTTTCCCAGTGGCGCAGCAGGTTAAACCTCTGAGCTGCTGAACTTGCTGATCAAAAGGTCGGTGGTTCAAATCTAGAGAGTGGGGTGAGCTCCTGCTGTGAAGCCCAGCTTCTGCCAATCTAGCACTTTGAAAACATGCAAGTGTGAGTAGATCAATACGTACCTCTCTGGCAGGAAGGTAATGGTGCTCCATGCAGCCCTGCTGGCCACATGATCTTGGAGGTGTCTACGGACAACGCCGGCTCTTCGGCTTAGAAATGAGCACTACCCCCTAGAGTTGGACATGAGTAGACTTAATGTCAGGGGAAAACTTTCCCAGTGGCGCAGCAGGTTAAACCTCTGAGCTGCTGAACTTGCCAATCAAAAGGTTGGCTGTTCAAATCCAGGGAGCGGGGTGAGCTCCCACTGTGAGACCCAGCTTCTGCCAACCTAGCAGTTTGAAAACATGCAAGCATGAGTAGATCAATACGTACCTTTCTGGCAGGAAGGTAACGGTGCTCCATGCAGCCATGCTGGCCACATGACCTTGGAGGTGTCTACGGACATCACCGGTTCTTCAGCTTAGAAATGAGCACCACCCCTAGAGTCGGACACGACTAGACTTAATGCCAGAAGAAACCTTTACCTATTCACAAATGTTTTACATCTGTGCCATCTTGAAGACAACTGGCCTCTTCTCAGAGTCAATGAAGTCAAAAGGAAGACGAGATCCATTTTTAACACTGGTTTGGCTGTTAGAGAGTTAATGCATGTGTTAACTTTATGATGGACACAATAACTGTTAATCTTTTACCATCTTAGGAGGAAGCAACTAGCAACCTGTTGCAGAGCAAATATACTTAGGGCTGCCAGCTGCCTCTCCAGTGGATATTGTGTTGAATTAATTAGATATTTTGAATTAAACAGCGTGAATCGGGTGTGGGAACGGTCTATGCATCCCGACCTGTCAAGCATCGGCCCCTTGGCTATGTCAATTTTCACAAGAGATGTTGCTGCCTGAGGTGAAGAACAAAATGCCCATCCCAATCCATAAAAAAACACTAGACTGTTAACTAGACTGGTATTTGAATAGTCAACAAAGGGAATTGCCTCGCTATGCCTAGCTGTGCTTATAATATACTTAATGCACCTGTATCTGCTGTAGTTTCAATGAAAGAGACCAACTCACATTGTCAGTGGTTCTTGGAAGCAGCTGCTCCAAGTTTAAAGTTTGAAGAAACAAAAGAGCTCCGAAGACTCATAAGTTTGCCATTTCCCAGTTCATGACTGGTCAAAATATTTTTAATAATAATAATAATAATAATAATAATACATAGTAGGTGGGGCAAAGTACTTCGATACACCTGCTGCCATCAAATATGCCTTGCCACACCTTTAGTTTTGGTGTATTGAACATTGACCTTCAGTTGTCTCTATCAGATATGAATTATCAAGGCATCTTAAAGATCAAATAATGCAAACTGCAATAAGATCAACAATATCACGTGTCAGTTAAAAGATTGATTAGTATCACATTTATTAACCAGCAGGAGCCTGGCAAATCCAAAAAGAAGTATTGACACTTAATTACAGTTAACTAGATTTACTCAGTCATAGTTGTTCTGTATTTGCAACCACTACTTAGTCATTAGGCTTGTGCAATCCGGGTAAACTTGACCCGTTTCATTAAATGCTAATCAGTGTTGTTTTTGATGTGTTGTTGGGCTTGGCTGCTCCGAGTCCCTTGGGGAGATGGTTTGTTGTTGTTGTTCATTCGTTCAGTCGTCTCCGACTCTTCGTGACCTCATGGACCAGCCCACGCCAGAGCTCCCTGTCGGCCGTCACCACCCCCAGCTCCTTCAAGGTCAGTCCAGTCACTTCAAGGATGCCATCCATCCATCTTGCCCTTGGTCGGCCCCTCTTCCTTTTACCTTCCACTTTCCCCAGCATAATTGTCTTCTCTAGGCTTTCCTGTCTCCTCATGATGTGGCCAAAGTACTTCAACTTTGTCTCTAGTATCCTTCCCTCCAATGAGCAGTCGGGCTTTATTTCCTGGAGGATGGACTGGTTGGATCTTCTCGCAGTCCAAGGCACTCTCAGAACTTTCCTCCAACACCACAGTTCAAAAGCATCGATCTTCCTTCGCTCGGCCTTCCCTAAGGTCCAACTCTCACATCCGTAGGTTACTACATGGCTTTGACTATGCGGATCTTTGTTGCCAGTGTAATGTCTCTACTCTTTACTATTTATCGAGATTGGACATTGCTCTCCTCCCAAGAAGTAATCGCCTTCTGATCTCCTGGCCACAGTCTGCATCTGCAGTCATCTTTGCACCTAGAAATACAAAGTCTGTCACGGCCTCCACATTTTCTCCCTCTATTTTCCAGTTGTCAATCATTCTTGTTGCCATGATATTGGTTTTTTTGACGTTTAGCTGCAACCCGGCTTTTGCGCTTTCTTCTTTCACCTTGATTAGAAGGCTCCTCAGCTCCTCCTCACTTTTGGCCATCAGAGTGGTGTCATCTGCATATCTGAGGTTGTTAATGTTTCTTCCAGCAATTTTCACCCCAGCTTTGCATTCATCCAGCCCCGCACATCGCATGATGTGTTCTGCATACAAGTTAAAAAGGTTGGGTGAGAGTATGCAGCCTTGCCTTACGCCTTTCCCAATCTTGAACCAGTCTGTTGTTCCGTGGTCAGTTCTGACTGTGGCTACTTGGTCCTTGTACAGATTCCTCAGGAGAGAGGGAAGGTGGCTTGGTATGCCCATCCCACCAAGAACTTGCCACAATTTATTATGATCCACACAGTCAAAGGCTTTAGAATAGTCAATGAAGCAGAAGTAGATGTTTTTCTGAAACTCCCTGCCTTTCTCCATTATCCAGCGGATATTGGCAATCTGGTCTCTCGTTCCTCTGCCTTTTCTAAACCCAGCTTGAACATCTGGCAACTCTCGCTCCATGTATTGCTGGAGTCTTCCTTGCAGGATCTGAGCATTACCTTACTGGCATGAGAAATAAGGGCCACTGTACGGAAGTTTGAGCAGTCTTTCGCATTTCCCTTTTTTGGTATGGGGATATAAGTTGATTTTTTTCCAGTCTGATGGCCATTCTTGTGTTTTCCATATTTGCTGGCATATGGCATGCATCACCTTGACAGGGGAGATGGTGGCGGGGTATAAATAAAGTTTTGTTGTTGTTGTTGTTGTTGTTGTTATCAAGGTGGCCAATTGTAACATTCACACCTACCTCAAACAGACAAGGTTTCTTTCTCCTGCCCTAGGCATTGCACAGATATGTAAACTCAATTTTCCTAGTCTCCAACAGACCTCACAACCTTTGAGGATGCCTGCCATAGATGCAGGCAAAACGTAAGGAGAGAATGCTTCTGGAACATGGCCATACAGCCCAGAAAACTCACAACAATCCCAACTCACTTTCCCTGTTCCATAAGAAAACCTATGAAGTCTATAAGGTGGCTTTGAAGGCATGCAACATAAAGGAGTGCTAGCTGTAAGAAAAATACCAAATGTTCATGTTTGTTATGGCAACGGAAGATCACAAAACAGCATGCCACCCCGAGGCTTATTCTTCCTCTTTGAACCACATGGTGGCATCAAAGGCCATTCTTTCCCAGCGCCACATTCCTGCAACTTTGGAGAGAGGCGAAAAAATGCCCATCATTTTTTGGCACAATAGTTGCACTCAAGTTGCCGACTACCCCAACCCTCCCCGTCCCTTCCCAAATAATTTATGTTAATGTATTCTGCTCCCTGCCTCTTGGCAGCCACTCATCCTGACAGCCAAGGTCTCTCCCTGGGAGGAATCCTCTTCAGATGCTCTTTGGGATCCCAGAAGCAGGGAGGGGGTGGAAATTAACAATTTCCACAAACCAACAAGAGGGATTTTCCATCTGAAACTGGCATCTCTCTGTGTGTGTCTTTGTGTCTTTCCCCCTACGCTGCCTTGGCCAGGACTGCACTGTGCGGTGCAGGCTTTCTGCCTCTTCTCATAGCCTTTGGAAGGAGATAGTGACGTCTTTTCTTCAAGGACAGAAGAAACTCAGTGATTCCCAACCTACTTTCTTGGAAACCCACTGGATAAAGTTAATTCTCTGCTTCCAAGACCAGGATTTTGGCAAATAAGCACATTCTGAGACTATCACCAGACGATCCTGCGCTTTCTGTTGAAAGGAATCTCTCTGCTAAGCTTTTGACTTCTTTAAGTGTGTGGACCAACCCACCCAAGGCAAGCCTCTTTGACATAGAAGATCTGCAAAGGCACCACCCAAAGGATCTGCTGTTTAAGTTTATTTTGGGTCCTGAACGGGTTGGAGAGACCCACAAACTCTTTGGATATTCTTTCAACACTCCAATTTGGGTCACTTTTTTTGGACCCTATCAAGGTTTTTAGTTTTGGTCTTTCCAGATCTACTTCTTGGTCAACTTTTAAGTCCAGGCTCATTTCCTCTCTTGTTCTGTTTTCACCACTGATATCTGATTTGAATCTTCATTCCCAGGGAGTTGTCATTGTGCCGTTTTTCTCAGCACAGCCAAGATGTTCAGCTGGATGAAGAAGAACGAGAAGAAGACGCCCGAGGTGATCCGCACGGTCACCGAAGGCCTCAAAGACCTCTACAAGAGGAAGCTGCTCCCAGTGGAGGAATTCTACCGCTTCCATGATTTCCATTCACCAGCCCTGGAAGATGCCGACTTTGACAACAAACCTATGGTGCTGGTGGTGGGCCAGTACTCCACCGGGAAGACCACCTTCATCAAATACCTGCTGGAGCAGGACATCCCTGGGAGTCGCATTGGGCCCGAACCCACCACGGACTCTTTCATCGCTGTGATGCACGGGGAAACGGAGGGGATCATACCAGGCAATGCTCTCATTGTCGACCCCAAGAAGCCTTTCAGAAAACTCAACCCCTTTGGAAACACCTTTCTTAACAGGTAAGCACCCACATTTGGGATATTATTTATTTATTTCCTTCCTTACTTAATGTATTTGTAATTCCCGTCCTTCTCACCTTGCATGGAACTCAGGGTGACTTACAAAAAAGGCACAATTTAATACCACTTTTACATACATAAGATAGAATTATGAGATCTTGTGGCTCATCCAGTCCTACCCCATTCTGCCAAGAAGCAGGAAAATCTCATTCAAAGCACCCCTGACAGATGGCCATCCAGCCTCTGTTTAAAAGCCTCCAAAGAAGGAGCCTCCACCACACTCCAGGGCAGAGAGTTCCACTGCTGAACAGCTCTCACAGTCAGGAAGTTCTTCCTAATGTTCAGAAGGAATCTCCTTTCCTGTAGTTTGAGGACACTGTTCCATGTCCTCAGGCCTGTAGTGATGGGGGGGGGGGGGGGGGTTAGGGATTCAACCCTCTGTCGAAATGTTTCAGATTTTTTTAAAAAAACTGGTTTACTTATGAATTTTAACTGGTTAACCCAATCCCCATGCTAAGTCTATGAGATGCAAAAGATTAAGAGTCCCTCCAGAACTGCAAGGACTATCTCAAGCAAATATTGACAATTTATTCACACTGTCATTACTTGCAGCAATAGCTGATGTAGCGAAGCAACCAAGTTTGGGGGGGGGGTGTTGAATGCTCTCATTAAGGAGGCCAGACTTGGTGGAGGTGGTTGATAGGGACGGAGCTGCAGGCTATTGAAGGCTGCTCTGCCCCCTGCTGTGCTCTTTGCTTCAGTGTGAGCTAGGAGGCAGATTTCAACCCTCCCCTCCCATGAAATTTTCAACCCTCCCCCCCAAATTTCAACCACTCCCGAATTTTTTTTCTGGCTACGGCCCTGCATGTCCTAGACTCCAGGGCAGCAGAAAACAAGCCTGCTCCCTCCTTCTTATTACTCCCCCTCACATCTTGATCCAAGGCCCTCATTATATCTCCTCTCAGCCTTCTCTTCTGCAGGCTAAACACGCCCAGCTCTTTAAGTCGCTCCTCATAGGGCTTGTTCTCCAGAATCTTGATCATTTTAGTTGCCCTCCTCTGTACACATTCCAGCTTGTCAACATCTCTTTTCAATTGTGGTTCCCAGAATTGGACACAGTGTGATTCCAGATGTGGTCTGACCAAGGCAGAATAGAGGGGGAGCATGACTTCCCTGGATCTAGGCACTAGACTCCTATTGAGGCAGGCCAAAATCCTATTGGCTTTTTTAGCTGTCGCATGACATTGTTGGCTCATGTTCACCTTCCTCCCCACGAGGACTCCAAGATCTTTTCCACACATCCTGCTCTCGAGCCAGGCATCGTCCCCCATTCTGTATCTTTGCATTTCATTTTTTCTGCCTAAGTGGAGTATCTTACATTTGTCCCTGTTGAACTTCATTTTGTTAGTTTTGGGCCATCTCTCTAATCTGTTAGAGATTAATATCAATAATTAAAATACATAATCTTAAAAACCAGTTACATTAAAAACCACGTCGTCCAAAGGCATATTCCAGGAACTGTTCCATAAATTGCACTATCCCATAGCCACTTATTGTATTGCAGATCACTTATTTCATTGCAGATCACTGTCCAAAGGCTTGGTCCCACAACCATGTCTTCACTTTCTTTCTGAAGGACAGGAGGGAGGGAACTGGTTTAATTTCACTGGGGAGGGAGTTCCATAGCTGAGGGGCCACCGCTGAGGAGGTCCTGTCTCTCATCCCCACCAACTACATTTGCAAAGGAAGTGGGACCAAGAGCAGGGCCTCCCCAAACGATCTTAATCTCTGAGGTGGATCATAGAAGGAGATGCGTTTGGACAGGTATGCTGGGCGGGACCGTTTAGGTCAGTGTTTCTCAACCTTCCTAATGCCGTGACCCCTTAATACAATTCCTCCTGTTGTGGTGACCCTCAACCATAAAATTATTTTCGTTGCTACTTCAGAACTTCAGAATTTTTGCTACTGCTATGAATCATAATGTATCTGATATGAAGTATTTATTTTCATTCACTGGACCGTCCTCGTCTCCAGGGCAGCAGAAAACAAGCTTTCTCCCTGCTCCCTCACGTATTTATACATGGCCTTCATCATGTCTCCTCTCAGCCTTCTCTCCTGCAGGCTAAACATGCCCAGCTCCTCAAGCCGCTCCTCATAGGGTTTGTTCTCCAGACCTTTGATCCTTTGAGTCACCCTCTTCTGGGCGCATTCCAGCTTGAAGTCAACATCTCCCTTCAATTGTGGTGCCCAGAATTGAACACAATATTCCAGGTGTGGTCAAATAGGGAGGCAGCATGCCTTCCCTGGATCTAGGCACTAGACTCCTATTGATGCAGGCCAACATCCCATTGGCTTTTTAAGCTGCTGCATGACATTGCTGGCTTATGTTCACCTTCCTGTCCACAAAGACTCCAAGATCTTTTTCACACGTACTGCTATCGAGCCAGGCATTGTCCCCCATTCTGTCTCTTTGTATTTCATTTTTTCTGCCTAAGTGGAGTATCTTGCATTTGTCCCTGTTGAACTTCATGTCTGGATAGGGATTTCAAGCCTGTTGTAATCCCTTTCCAGTGTTGATCCAGTGTTGACACCAAATTGGTGTCGAGAGCAGTACGTGTGAAAAAGATCTTGAGTCCTCTCTGCACTTGCATAGCTCAAGCCTGAACAAAAATGTAACCGTATCCAAAAGCCCCAGGCTTGACTATCTCCCTGAGCAATGCCCGACTAATCAGCTTTATGCATCATATTTTACAGTTGACACAGACACATTAACTGATTCCTTGCATGCTCCAACAGTGACCACATGCTTGTGGATTTTAATGGCTTCTCCATGTAGTCTGACATGGTGGTTGTTAGAAATTATGGGAGTTGAAGTCCAAAACAGCAGGTTGGCTCAAGGTGGCTCATGGCAACATTCACACTTGCCTGAAGCGGACAAGAGTTCTTTCTCCCATCCTGGACATTGTTTCACAGATACATGAACCTCACTTGCCTAGTTTCCAACAGACTTCACAACCTCTGAGGGTGTGTGAAACATCAGGAGAGAATAGTTCTGGAACATGGCCATACAGCCCAGAAAACTCACAACAACACAGTGATTCTGGCCATGAAAACCTTTAACAATACTTTGAAAGGAATGTATATAGCAGAAAAGCTATTCATGAGCATGGTTGTGACACCAAGTGTACTTTTTCCTTATGCACACTGTCCAACTGTCTTGATTTGGTAGTGACAATCCCGGTTGGTCTTGGGCCTCCTTCTTTTTGAGTTGCATTGGAAAAGTTCTGGGGGACGCCTGGCTCGAGAGCAGTACATGTGAAAAAGATATTGGAGTCCTCATGGATAGCAATGTGATGTGGCGGCAAAAAAAGCCAATGGGATTTTGGCCTGCATCAATAGGAGCATAGTGTCTAGATTTAGGAAAGTCATGCTCCCCATGCTCTATTCCGCCTTGGTTAGACCACACCTGGAGTATTGTGTCCAGTTCTGGGGACCACAATTGAAGAGAGATATTGACAAGCTGGAATGTGTCCCGAGGAGGGTGACTCAAATGATCAAGGGTCTGGAGAACAAGCCCTATGAGGAGTGGCTTAAAGAGCTGGTAATGTTTAGCCTGAAGAAGAGAAGGCTGAGAGGAGGCATGATAGCCATGTATAAATATGTGAGAGGAAGTCACAGGGAGGAGGGAGCAAGCTTGTTTTCTGCTTCCCTGGAGACTAGGACGCGGAACAATGGCTTCAAAATTCAAGAAACGAGATTCCATCTGAACATGAGTGTAGAGAAATGTTTATTATAGAGTGTTTATTATACTGTATTTAAACTGTATTTATGTACTACATTTATTGCCATGGCCTAGCTGTGAGGGATAGGTTGCCATGGTGACAAGACAAAGCCTCAGAGGAGGTGGGCGGAGCTTAAGGAGGAAAAGGTTTGAAAGTGGCAGTTAAGCTCCAGTCCGGTGGAAGAGACCCGGGGAAGAGGATAGCCAGTTAGGGCTCTGTTGTGAAGCTGTGAGAATTCAGTAGTTCCTAGAATTTGTGAATATTTCTTCAGCAAGAAAGCTGAAAGTGTTACCTTGTTAGATTGCTTAGGTTAAAGGAATCTAACAGAGGGGGTTTTCAGGATTGCCAGTAAGGAAAGACTGGTGATCAGTGGTTTGTTCCGAGTATAGGGCAAACCGTGTGGATATTCACAATAGGGAACTCTGAAGTAGTATAAGCACTTCACTAAAGAAGAAGTTTGTAGAATTGTATCATCAGAAACATGTATCTCAAACCAGCCATTTTGTAGCATCAAGCCTTGTGTCAAGTTCAAATTCTCAAAACTGCAACAATTACGTTCTGTTAACAATAAAACTTGTTCTCTTTATATTTCAAACCTGCCTCCTCGATTACTTTCATGCTTGGTGAATTCCACACTACCAAAGTCACCTCACAACACAACTAAAGATAAACAGAGACCTAAACCAGCGTCTCTAAACATATTGGTGGCAGCTTAATTGATATTTAAAGGAAGGTTCCTCACAGAATATTGGTAGCATTAAAGAAGATTAATACTTCCTCACATAATTTTTGGTGGCATTCTAGTGAGATTAGCGCTGCTTCTTTACATTTCTGTTGACAAGCGGTGGGATTAACGCTTCTTCACATAATTTGGTGGCAGACGACGGGATTCGAGTAACAACTGATCGAGTGCCTTAAGTTTGATTTTAAAATAAGTTGTGAGGTAAAAGTTGCTGAAAAATGGCTACCAGGCGGCAGAGAAAGCTGGCTGAAGAAAGAGAGGGAGACATAGGGGAAAGTTCGGGCTCTGAGGCAGAGACAGAGCCAGTGCCTATGTCAGAAATGGCTTATAAATACAAACTGGAGATGGAGGAAAAACGATTAGAGATGAGACGATTAGAACTAGAGATGGAGGAAAAACAAAGAGAGAGAGAACAGGAGTTAGAATTAAAGAGAATGGAGTTTGAGCTAGAAAAACAAAGATTGACTTTGTCTCAAACATCCAGTGTTGTCCAGGAAGGGAGATCTGGAGTGGATACCCCAGATTTGACAAAGAAATTCCCAAAATTTACCAAAGGAGATGACCCAGAGAAATTCCTTATATCTTTTGAGAGATGTTGTCGAGATTTTGGGTTGGCTAAAGACAAATGGATGATATACCTAAGGCCTCAGATAAAGGAGAAGCTTTTACAGATTTATGGACAGATGCCGGAGGAGTCTTGTAGAGACTATGATCTGTTTAAGAAGCAGGTTCAACAGGAATATAGATTGACTCCTGAATATTATAGATTTAAGTTCAGGACATTGAAGAAAGATAAAACACAAAGTTTTGCTCAGGTGGCCTCTAGATTGTCTCAACTGTTCGATAGTTGGATAAAGACGTCTGAGGTAGAAGATTATCATCAGCTGAGGGAACTTTTGAAATTGGAACAATTTTTCCAATTAGTTCCTTATGAAATTCGTTGGGTGATTCAAGATCGCAAGCCATCCACGATTGTAGAGGCAGCGGGTATGGCAGATCAAATAACAACCTTGAAAGAAGGATTTAAAAGGGAAGATCTGCCAGGGGACAAAAGAACGAACAGGCAGCCATTTTATTCACAACAAAAGCGCCCACAGCAAGAAAAGGGTGCTGACTTAGAAGACACCACCTATAGGAGGCAGAGTGTAATAAGACCAACTGCTCCTGAGGTAAAACGTCGGTGCTATCAATGTGGAAAATTGGATCATATAAAATATCAATGTCCTCTGTTAAGGAATGAGAAAACAACCCTCTTTGTAAATAAAATGAAAGAAACACCAAAGGCAGAACCGGTTACTGTTGCAAAGGAGAGTTCAAGCTCAGAGCCTGGAGAGAAACAATGTTTGTTCATCCTGTCAGGCAGCCCATCTAAGGACTATTTAGAAACCATTTCTATTGATCACAAAGACAGGAAAGGACTCAGAGATACAGGTTCCGAAATATGCATAGTGCATCCCGAAATAATACCTCAGAGATTTCAGCAGCCAACCTCTGAAGTAAGATTAAAAGGCTTAGGTCCTGCGATTCCGACAGCGGTCGTGACTTTGCCAATACAATATGAAGGATGGAAGGGTGTGTGGGATTTTGCAGTCAGTCCTGACATACCATACCAATGTTTAATTGGAAATGATTTGGCTGAGGAGATTAAATACTGTAAGATGGCGTGTGGGGAGAAAAAATGTATCAACAAAAGCCCTGAACAGAAAGCCCTGTGTTTTGCCATCCGACAAGATGGGGATGAGAGCCCAGAAGCCAGTGCTACAGTTGCTAAGGTTGTTGAGAAGACAGGAGGAGTTGAGGAAATTCAACAGGAACAAAGAGCAGAAGAACAACCCTATAGATTTATTGCTGGAGATGGTGTTCCAAATATAAAGTCAGAAGTGTACAGCCAAGAGAGACCATGCAAACGAGGAACAAGCCCTGCAGCAGAGCCGATTCCAGTGGCTGATTATTTGAGAACCAGTGAAGAGAGTATAGAAACAATAGGTCTGGAAAGACAAGTGATAAACTCTGAGGAGAAAGAGGAATCCTTGACCTTAAAAGATGTATTTCCTTCAGCTCCACATAAAGAAATTACCTCAGCCGAACTTTTCGACAAAAACAATAAAATAAAAGTAAAAGAGAAAGCTAAAGGAAAACAAACTCTGGATGTGACAGTAGGAGCTGATGCGAGTTCAGAATATCCAGGGGTCTTCTGTGAAACAAAGATCCATACATCTGAAGAGAAAGTGAACAGAAAAAGAAGATTTGGCCATGTGTCGGAAGAAAGATCTCCTTTATCCTTGAACGGAGAGGAAGGAGAGAGTGGAGGCCGAGCTGATGGACTGTCAGGAGAGCTGATGTACGCAGACTGTAATGGTGGTGATAAAAAGAAAAAGCTGCAATTTCTAGCTTTAGAAGTTTGTCCAGATAGCAGTGATGAGCTTGCCATGAAGAAGGACAATATTCGTGTTCGTTCTTCTAATGACAGTGAATTCTCTTCAGTGCCAAGAAAAGATGCTAGAGGAATTCCAGATTATTCACTACAACCTGATGCTTCATGGAAGCAAGCCATTGTTCAAGCCCTGAAAATCGATGGAAACAGAACTGTTCCTGATAATTGGAAGGTCAGATTAAAAGAAGATACCCCAGCAACAAAAAAGAGAGGAGAAAAGACTTGCAGACATCGTGTGAGGAAGAAAACCATATCTCCAGGTAATCGAAAAGACATCAAGAGACAAAAGAAGAAACCTAAAAAGAAGAAACGAAGAAGTGGAAAAAAGAAGCTAAAAGATCATCATAAAGAGACATTGCTGTAGACAGTTGGTCCAATACAACTGAGGTTGTGTTTGAACCATGGGACATTGGACACTAAGACATCTATGTCAATGATCAAATGTGGGAGTTTAACTATGGTGTGGGCTATTAACAAATTGAGACCATATGTATGGAGAAAAGTTGTGGTATGATATATAGATAAATGTCTTATAAATTAACCAGACTAGGTATAAGGTCAATTATATATGTTAATGAGATAGAAACACATTTGGACAAGGATATCTGATGTTGATATGGAGAATAGATAGAAGATGATCACAGATAGATCTGAATTATATAAAGGTAATGTATATATAATATAGTATAATATAGTATAGTATAATATTAAAAAAATGGTATCCTGTTTTATTATAGACTTATAAAATATAGGATGTTATTACAGTGGTGAACTGTATATGTTTCATACCATAGATATAAGATATAATCCCATTATAATAAAGTGTGGTAGGTATATACGTTTTGCAATAGGCAATAAATATTTACAACTATATATATAAATATAGACATGTTTAGATATATTGTTTATGTATAAATATAAAAATGTGAGACTTGGATACCACATCCATAGATGATATTAGAATTTCGTAGGTTAAAGGTTTGTATATATGTGTAATTGAAATGTATTTAACCCTAATATGTTTTCCTTTCAGAATTGGTGTATATGTATTTATTGTTAAATGATATGTGGGATTATTTTTGCTATTCTAGGATTAAGAAATATGCAAAAATATTTTTCTGGGGGGGAAGGTGTAGAGAAATGTTTATTATAGAGTGTTTATTATACTGTATTTAAACTGTATTTATGTACTACATTTATTGCCATGGCCTAGCTGTGAGGGATAGGTTGCCATGGTGACAAGACAAAGCCTCAGAGGAGGTGGGCGGAGCTTAAGGAGGAAAAGGTTTGAAAGTGGCAGTTAAGCTCCAGTCCGGTGGAAGAGACCCGGGGAAGAGGATAGCCAGTTAGGGCTCTGTTGTGAAGCTGTGAGAATTCAGTAGTTCCTAGAATTTGTGAATATTTCTTCAGCAAGAAAGCTGAAAGTGTTACCTTGTTAGATTGCTTAGGTTAAAGGAATCTAACAGAGGGGGTTTTCAGGATTGCCAGTAAGGAAAGACTGGTGATCAGTGGTTTGTTCCGAGTATAGGGCAAACCGTGTGGATATTCACAATAGGGAACTCTGAAGTAGTATAAGCACTTCACTAAAGAAGAAGTTTGTAGAATTGTATCATCAGAAACATGTATCTCAAACCAGCCATTTTGTAGCATCAAGCCTTGTGTCAAGTTCAAATTCTCAAAACTGCAACAATTACGTTCTGTTAACAATAAAACTTGTTCTCTTTATATTTCAAACCTGCCTCCTCGATTACTTTCATGCTTGGTGAATTCCACACTACCAAAGTCACCTCACAACACAACTAAAGATAAACAGAGACCTAAACCAGCGTCTCTAAACATATTGGTGGCAGCTTAATTGATATTTAAAGGAAGGTTCCTCACAGAATATTGGTAGCATTAAAGAAGATTAATACTTCCTCACATAATTTTTGGTGGCATTCTAGTGAGATTAGCGCTGCTTCTTTACATTTCTGTTGACAAGCGGTGGGATTAACGCATCTTTACAATGAGGAAGAACTTTCTGACTGTGAGAGCCGTTCAGCAGTGGAACTCTCTGCCCCGGAGTGTGGTGGAAGCTCCGTCTTTGGAAGCTTTTAAACAGAGGCTGGATGGCCATCTGTCAGGGGTGCTTTGAATGCAATATTCCTGCTTCTTGGCAGGGGGTTGGACTGGATGGCCCATGAAGTCTCCTCCAACTCTATGATTCTATGAAATGGAGTATCTTGCATTCGTCCCTGTTGAACTTCATGGCTGGATAGGGATTTCAAGCCTGTGTCTTTCCAGTGTTGATTTGACACTCAAGCCACACTTTTTCTGGTGTCTTTGACAGCTCATTTGGAGGTATTTTAGCCAGAAGCAGAAGACGCCAACTGCCTCGATCTGTAGCAAGCTGAGCTTATCTTGCAAGTGGGAGAAAAGCTGCACCAGCTAAAAATTCCCCCGAGTCCCATTTCGATGCACCATAAAAGGAATAGGAAGCCTTGGCTTCATTTCCATCTGGAATTTTCTCCCTGTGTCTGTCTTTCTCCATCTCTTAAAACAACCACCACGAATAGATTCAGAAGAAAATGGTGGCTGTTCTAAGAATCATGCATGCTACCATTTCAAGGCCAATCAAACATAGTCGAAGTACCAAGAACTTAATGCCAGCAGAGATTTGACCCCTGAGGATGTAGATTGAAATTGCATTTTGTCTTTGCTTTGGAGCCTCAAGTGCACAGTGGGTTAAAGCGCTGAGCTGCTGAACTTGCTGACCGAAAGGTTGGCGGCTCGAATCCGGGGAGCGGAGTGAGCTCCCGCTGTTAGCCCCAGCTTCTGCCAACCTAGCAGTTTGAAAACATGCAAATGTGAGTAGATCAATAGGTACGGCTCTGGCGGGAAGGTAACGGCATTCCATGCAGTCATGCCAGGCACATGGCCTTGGAGGTGTCTATAGACAATGCTGGCTCTTCGGCTTAGAAATGAAAATGAGCACCACACCCCAGAGTCGGACACGACTGGACTTAATGTCAGGGGGAAACCTTTACCTTTTTACTTTTACCCTAAAATCGGGACAGTAAATAAAGACGAACACTCAGAAAAGTAGGGGAATTCCAGACAAGAAACAATCAGGGCCAGCTTACACCTCCCAACAAAGGATTCCCCCAGACAGGAAGCAGCCAGGCTTTGAAACTACAAGGCCATTCAATGCTAAACAAGATGGCCAATTGTAATATTCACACTTGCCTCCAACAGGCAAGAGTTCTTTCTCCCACCCTGGACATTATTCCACAGATATATCAACCCCACTAGTTTCCAACAGACCTCACAACCTCTGAGGATGCCTGCCAATAAACAATCAGGGCCAGCTTACACCTCCCAACAAAGGATTCCCCCAGACAGGAAGCAGCCAGGCTTTGAATCTAGAAGGCCATTCAATGCTAAACAAGGTGGTCAGTTGCAACATTCACACTTGCCTCCCAACAGACAAGAGTTCTTTCTCTCACCCTGGACATTATTCCACAGATATATCAACCCCACTAATTTCCAACAGACCTCACAACCTCTGCCATAGATGTGGGCGAAATGTCAGGAGAGAATGCTTCTGGAAAATGTCCAGACTGCCTGGAAAACTCACAGCAATCCAGAAAGGCAAAGTCTTTCTGAATTAACCCTGCAAGAAAGACACAGGATAGGCTTCCAATTTGAAGGCACACAACAACGCTCAATTAGCCAGGTATAAGTAACCATATTTAATTACGAACATGGCACTTGGTGGGGAAAATAGGCTTGAGCATACTAGACGCCATTCCTGTTGTGGGGTCCCACAAAATGCACCTGTTCCCACCCTCCCCGTTCTTTGAGGAGGGGAGAGATGCAGGAGAATGGGGGAGAATGTAAGCCCAGCTCTCTGGAATGCAGCAGGGATTTCCGTGCCAGGATGTCCTGGTAACACCCCATAGCCATCTCCTAGCAGTTGGGAAAGGAATTAGCTTTCCAGATGTGTTGGTTGTTGGAGCCAGGAGGGAGCTGTTCCCACAAGACTGGGGGGAAATGGGGAGGGAAGCTTGAGCTTTGTAAGGGAAGGAATGCACAGAGGAGGGTTGCCAAATGCATTACAGGACTAAGCTCTTGCACCCGTAACACAGCACAATGAAGAAAGAGAAGACGAGAAGGGGAAAAGCTCTCATTGTTGACTTGTGGCAACCCCAAGGGAGTCCTATCACAGGGTCTTTTGGGGCTGAGAGTGTGTGACTTGCTCAGAGTAACCCAGAGGGTCTTCATAACAGAGCGGAGCTTTGGACCCTGGTCTCCAGAGACATAATCCAGTGCACATCTATTTAAAACAGAAATGGAAAATTTACTGGGTTGCTTTGAGTTTTCCAGGCTGTCTGACCATGTTACAGAAGCATTCTCTCCTGAAGTTTTGCCCACATCTATGGCAGGCATTCTCAGAGGTTATGAGGTCTGTTGGAAACTAGGCAAGTGAGGTTTATATAACTATGAAATTATGCCCAGGGTGGGAGAAAGAACTCTTTGCTTGAGGCAAGTGTGAATGTTGCAATTGGCCACCTTGATTAGCATTGAATGGCCTTACAACTTCAAAGCCTTATTTGGGCTTGGCCTCATGTAAGCCGCTCTGAGTCCCCATTGGGGAGATGGTGGCGGGGTAATAAATAAAGATTATTATTATTATTATTATTATTATTATTATTATTATTATTATTAAAACCTGGCTGCTTCCTGCCTGGGGGAATCCTTTGTTGGGAGGTGATTATTTGGCACTGATTGTTTCCTGACTTATATACCTGTGAAATGATGTCCACGGTGGGAGAAAGAACTCTTTGCTTGAGGCAAGTGCAAATGTTGCAACTGGCGACCTTGATTAGCACTGAATAGCCATGCAACTTCAAAGCCTGGCTGCTTCCTGCCTGAGGAAATCCTTTGTTGGGAGGTGATTAGTTGACACTGATTGTTTCCTGGCTTATATACCTGTGAAATGATGTCCAGGGTGAGAGAAAAAACTCTTTGCTTGAGGCAAGTGCGAATGTTGCAATTGGCCACCTGATTAGCACTAAATAGCCTTGCAGCTTCAAAGCCCGGCTGCTTCCTGCCTGGAGGAATCCTTTGTTGGCGGGTGATTATTTGGCACTGATTGTTTCCTGGCTTATATACCTGTGAAATGATGTCCAGGGTGAGAGAAAAAACTCTTTGCTTGAGACAAGTGCGAATGTTGCAATTGGCCACCTGATTAGCACTAAATAGCCTTGCAGCTTCAAAGCCCGGCTGCTTCCTGCCTGGAGGAATCCTTTGTTGGCGGGTGATTATTTGGCACTGATTGTTTCCTGGCTTATATACCTGTGAAATGATGTCCAGGGTGAGAGAAAAAACTCTTTGCTTGAGACAAGTGCGAATGTTGCAATTGGCCACCTGATTAGCACTAAATAGCCTTGCAGCTTCAAAGCCCGGCTGCTTCCTGCCTGGAGGAATCCTTTGTTGGCGGGTGATTATTTGGCACTGATTGTTTCCTGGCTTATATACCTGTGAAATGATGTCCAGGGTGGGAGAAAGAACTCTTTGCTTGAGACAAGTGCAAATGTTTCAATTGGCCACCTTGATTAGCACTAAATAGCCTTGCAGCTTCAAAGCCTGGCTGATTCCTGCCTGGGGGAATCCTTTGTTGGGAGGTGATTAGTTGGCACTGATTGTTTCCTGGCTTATATGACTGTGAAATGATGTCCAGAGTGGGAGAAAGAACTCTTTGTTTGAGGCAAGTGCGAATGTTGTAATTGGCCACCTTGATTAGCACTAAGCTTTACAGCTACAAAGCCTGGCTGATTCCTGCCTGGGGGAATCCTTTGTTGGGAGGTGATTAGTTGGCACTGATTGTTTCCTGGCTTATATGACTGTGAAATGATGTCCAGGGTGGAAGAAAGAACTCTTTGTTTGAGGCAAGTGCGAATGTTGTAATTGGCCACCTTGATTAGCACTAAGCTTTACAGCTACAAAGCCTGGCTGATTCCTGCCTGGGGGAATCCTTTGTTGGGAGGTGATTAGTTGGCACTGATTGTTTCCTGGCTTATATGACTGTGAAATGATGTCCAGAGTGGGAGAAAGAACTCTTTGTTTGAGGCAAGTGCGAATGTTGTAATTGGCCACCTTGATTAGCACTAAGCTTTACAGCTACAAAGCCTGGCTGATTCCTGCCTGGGGGAATCCTTTGTTGGGAGGTGATTAGTTGGCACTGATTGTTTCCTGGCTTATATGACTGTGAAATGATGTCCAGAGTGGGAGAAAGAACTCTTTGTTTGAGGCAAGTGCGAATGTTGTAATTGGCCACCTTGATTAGCACTAAGCTTTACAGCTACAAAGCCTGGCTGCTTCCTGCCTGGGGGAATCCTTTGTTGGCAGGTGATTAGTTGGCACTGATTGTTTCCTGGCTTATATACCCGTGAAATGATGTCCAGAGTGGGAGAAAGAATGCTTTGTTTGAGGCAAGTGCGAATGTTGCAACTGGCCATCTTGATTAGCATTGAATGGCCTTGCAACTTCAAAGCCTGGCTGTTTCCTGCCTGGGTGAACCCTTTGTAAGTCCAAGCATGTGGACAATTTCAACAGAAAGGAGGAAACCATGAAAAGGAACAAAATCTGGCTACCAGTATTAAAAAAACTCTAAAATCAGGATAGTAAATAAAAAGAAACACTCAAAAAACAGTGGAATGCCAGCCAGGAAACAATCAGGGCCAGCTAACACCTCCCAACAAAGAATTTCACCAGTCAGGAAGCAGGCAGGCTTTGAAGAATTTTTGGGTTGTATGCCCATGTTCCAGAATCATGAGTCGCCTTCGGGCTGAGAAAGGCGGTATATAAATATGGTAAATAAATCAATAAATTATCTCCTGACGTTTCACCCACATCTATGGCAGGCATCCCCAGAGGTTGGGAGGTCTGTTGGAAACTAGGCAAGTGGAGTTTATATATCTGTGGAATATCAGGAAAGAATCAGGGCCAGCTAACACCTCCCAACAAAGGATCCCCCAAGCAGTAACCAACCAGGTTTTGAAGCTGCAAGGCTATTCAATGCTAATTAAGGTGGTCAATTGCAACATTCATACTTGCCTCCAACAGATAAGAGTTCTTTCTCCCACGCTGGACATTCCACAGATATATAAACCCCACTTGCCTAGTTTCCAACAGATCCCACAACCTCTGAGGTTTCCAGCCAAAGATGTGGGTGAAATGTCAGGAGAGAATGCTTCTGGAACATCACCATACAACAACCCAGTGATTCCGGCCATGAAAGCCTTCGAGAACACAGAAAACACACTGTTTTTTTCCCAGGCTGCAGCTCCCCGCTTAACCTGGAGATCTTTATACATCTCAGGCCTCTTTGTTGAAAGATGCCGTTACCATCCTTCCAAACTGGGGCAGACGCCTTTAAAGCAACTGTTGGCTGCCTTTTGGCCCAGGACAGTGGGAAACTTTTGGAGTTGGATGTCCTTGGGTATTTTCCGGCAAGCTCTACTTTTAGCATCCTTGTTTATACTGGATGATGCCTGCGCCTTCCTCCATCAAAGGGTTTGTAAACATCAACCCCACCCTGGGAGCAGAGCACAACCCTTGCTTTGGCTCTTTGTTTGCCCCACCTGGCTTCCCTCCAGGGGTCTTTGTTCGGACCCCATAATCTGACCCACATGAATTGGGAGATACCGATAACCTAATTAGCTACATGCAAAAGAATACTCTGGAAATCAGAAAATGACTCCATTAGGTTCTGCTCTGTCTTGGCACACAAAAGTGGGATGTGATGGCAAAGTTGTCCTTCACTCAGAGCAGGAAAAACGGTGGAGCCAGCCTTGGCCGAAGCGGAGAATTGAAGAACAATCTCGCTTATTTTGGGAAGGCAGGAGCGGATCTGTTTCCTGTTTAAAATAAGTAATCCGTTGTTTGAAAACACCTTTTGATTTTAAAGGCATTTTAATTTTAAGGCATTTTCGAGAATACATTACAAGCCAAACAAGTATTGAATAGAGGATCTGGAGGACCGGTATCTGTGCCGTCACATGCAGACACTATAACGTTAAAACTAAGATGTGCTTGGTTGTTGTAGGTTTTTTCGGGCTGTATGCCCATGGTCTAGAGGCATTCTCTCCTGCATCTATGGCAAGCATCCTCAGAGGTAGTGAGGTCTGTTGGAACTAGGAAAAAAGGGTTTATATATCTGTGGAATGACCAGGGTGAGACAAAGGACTCTTGTCTGCTGGAGCTAGGTGTGAATGTTTCAACTGACCACCTTGATTAGCATACAATGGGCTGACTGTGCCTGGAGCAAACTTTTGTTGAGAGGTGATTAGATGTCCTTGTTCCAACAGACCTCACTACCTCTGAGGATGCTTGCCATAGATGCAGGCGAAACGTCAGGAGAGAATGCCTCTAGACCATGGCCATACAGCCCGAAAAAACCTAGAACAACCCAGTGATTCCGGCCATGAAAGCCTTCGACAATAAGATGTGCTTCTCTCTCTTTATCTGGGTGAACTGCTATGGGGGTCTTTCTTTGGAGCAATAACTTTCTTCAATACTTTCAATACTCAATACTTTCAGCAACTGATGCCAGTCAAGATATGAACATCAATAAAATATTTATTTCCAAAAGTCCTTGGCAGACTTGGCACAGCTTGATTAAGTTACAATGCAAACAGTCAATTTGGGAAACCATAGAGATGTTCTTTCTTTCCCTTTTCTTCAATTACTGAGGTAACCTTTCTCCAAATGGTAGAAAAAATCCTGGGATCTTTTCACCCTAACCCTGAGCTGCTATGGTTAGAAAGAACAGGTCTTCCCCTATCTAAGCTCAAGGTTAGCTTTGGAGATGAAGTAATGCTCAATAGTATTCAATAGGGCTGTCCAAACACGGAAAAATTTGTTTCTAAACTCGATTCGTTTTTTAGGGGTTTTTTGCGTTTCGTTATTTAAAAGAATTCCGAAATTTTCCTTAAAAAAAGTTCGATATTTACGAAATTTCGGAAATCATAAAACAATTATGAAACAATTACGAATCGATTACGAATCGATTCGTTAATGGCGGCCGCGATCGCGCAATACGCTAAAAAAACTTCTGAAGCTTCCTTCTCCCTCTGTTGTTGACTGTTGGTGTGATAATTATATATTTTTTCACTGAGAAAACAAACAGCAACCCTAAAACTTGCACCAGACATGCGGAAATAATAACGAAACATTTACGAATCAATAACGAATCAATAACGAATCAATTCCGAAACAATTACGAAACGAATTGGAAAAATTCGTTTCATTTTTTAGTTGCTCCTGAATGGTTCAATATCGCTTCGTTATCAAAAAAAATAACAAATTTTTAACGAATTACGAAATTACGAAACGAAACCGCCCAGCCCTAGTATTCAATAGCTATTTCTCTATAGGTCCATGCCTTAGTCAAGGGTGGTCCATGCCTTAGTCATCTCCAGATTGGACTACTGTAACACACTCTACATGGGGCTGCCCTTGAAAATGGCCCGGAAATTTCAATTGGTCCAGCGGGCGGCGGCCAGGTTGTTAACTGGTGCTCCTTACAGGGAGAGGTCAATCCTCCTGTTTAAGGAGCTCCATTGGCTGCCGTTCATTTTCCGGTTCCAATTCAAGGTGCAGGTTCTTACCTACAAAACCCTAAACGGTTTGGGACCCGCCTACCTGCGTGCCTGCATCTCTGTATACGAACCCACACGATCTCTTCGATCATCTGGAGAGGCCCTGCTTGCGATCCCACCTGCATTGCAAGCGTCAATTCGTCCAGTGGTTTTTGAGTTATGTTAAGCCCACAAACGAACATTACATTTTTATTTATATAGATAATAATCTAATAAATAAATAAATAACTACTCTAGGACTTCCGAATTCAGACTGACAAAGTTTGGAGCACAAGACTTTTGACCTCACAATCATGGAAGAAGAAGAAAACAAGTATGGATTGCTGATGTTGCAATCCCAGGCGACAGCGGGATTGACAAGCAACTGGAAAAGCTTACACAATATGAGGATTTAAAAATAGAACTGCAAAGACTCTGGCACAAGCCAGAAAAGGTAGTGCCAGTAGTGATCGGCACACTAGGTACAGTGCCTAAAGAACTTGGCCTGCACTTAAAAACAATCGACACTGACAAAATTATCATCTGTCAGCTGCAAAATGCCATCCTACTGAGATCTACATGCATTATTCACCGATACATCACACAGTCCTAGACACTTGGGAAGTGTCCGATGTGTGATCCAATACAACAATGGTTCTCAATCTTCCTAATGCTGCGACCCCTTAATACAGTTCCTCATGTTGTGGTGACCCCCAACCATAAAATTATTTTCATTGTTACTTCATAATTGTAATGTTGCTCCTGTTGTGAATTGTAATGTCAATATCTGATATGCAGGTTGTATTTTCATTCATTGAACCGAATTTGGCACAAATGCCCGATACTCCCAAATTTGAATACTGGTGGGGTTGCGGGGGGGGGGGGGGGGGGATTTTGTCATTTGGGAGTTGTAGCTGGTGGGATTTATAGTTCACCTACAATCAAAGAGCATTCTGAACTCCACTAATGATGAAATTGAACTAAACTTGGCATACAGAACTCCCATTACTAATAGAAAATACTGGAAGGATTTGATGGGCATTGAGTTTTGGAGTTGTAGTTCACCTACATCCAAGGACCCCTTGGGGCGGAGCCAATGGAGGCAGCCTCGCAACCCCTCCAAAATGGCCAGGCAACCCCCCCGAGGGTTGCAACCCCCAGGTTGAGAACCACTGCAATACAACAACCAGCATTGTGATATTGTTTGCTGTGTACTAATCTTGTTGTGTTTCTAATAATAATAATAATAATAATAATAATAATAATAATAATAATAATAAGTTCTAGATGCTTGGGAAGTGTTCGACTTGTGATTTTGTGATACGAAATTGAGCATATATATTTTGTTTGTTGTGACATACTGTGGTTTTGTGTCAGTAAAATAACAACAACAACAAAAACAATAATAATAATTCTTACCCACCTCCCCTCATGGCGGTTTCATGTATTCATGTAAAGCTTAGGAATGGATCCCCCATGGACATAAGAGTTGTTGTGCTATTGTGTCCAAAGGTGGGATATGACACAAACATAATCAATAAAGAATAGACAAAGGCCCCTTCTACACTGCCATATAAAACCCAGATTATCTGCTTTGAACTGGATTATATGGCAGTGTAGATTTATATAATCCAGTTCAAAGCAGATCTGGATTATCTGATAGGATCTGGGTTATATGGCCATATAGAAGGGGCTTAAGACATTCTGGCATGTAATACCTGTGTTCAAAAGTTCAGGACAGGACTGCTCAACTTTGGCCTTCACATGTTTAACCTTAATGCCCACTAGCTCTAGGCAACATAGCCATCGACGAGGCCCTATGGGAACTCGTCACCTAGCCCTAGTTTAGATGGGGACTATATATTGTCGTAAGGCAACTATGCAAGACACAACCCATTTCATTGCTCTTTTCTCTGACTCTGGCCTTTTCTCCCTGCCCAGGTTCCTGTGTGCTCACTTGCCCAACCAAGTCCTGGAGAGCATCAGCCTTATAGACACTCCAGGGATCCTGTCAGGTGCAAAGCAACGCGTGAGTCGAGGTAAGGTGACGTTGCGTGGAATGGGAATTGGCGTCGGCCTGGATCCATTTTCCCTTGTCTGACCCATATCCTTTTCCCATCAACATTCCATTTTCCGTCCTAAACATGTAACTGTTGTCAAAACTCCCAGGCTCAGCTAGTCTCTCAGACGTGGCCCAACCAATCAGCTTAGTGCTTTGAATTTTTCAATTAACACATTGAATTTTTCAATTACATGCTCCAACGGCACTGATACATTGGTCTGACCCATATCCTTTTGACGTTGTTATTTCCAGAGTTTGGAAGAGTTACTCTTTTGGATGACACCTCGCAGTCCACCATGCTGGGAGTTGTCCCAAAGCTCTGCTCCTTTCGTGTCAGCACCTGTACCAAAAGGCCGGTTCTTCTTCCCTTTGCATAGGGTGTTCTCTGGCCCTCGGCCAGGCCTCAGTATATCAGGACCCATTGTGTTCCTGCAGGCCAAGGTCTGGGCCGGTAAATATTGATTCAGTCTCTCGGAGGCTGATTTCAAAGGAAACAAAGAGTGCGGAGATTCATTTCAAAACAAAGGAAGCAGCTGAAGGGGGGAGCGCAGGACAATGAGGAGACCGAATGACAGGGAGGGCAGCAGAGCCATGGATTAAGGTTACCAGTTTCCCCCTTGATGCTGCTCCTGTGCCCTTAGTAGCCATTTGATATGCAAAATGCAATCTAATTGAGTTTCCTGATAAAGCTGTTAACCTTCCAACTGTCTCAATTTGTCAAGGAAAGTCCCAGTTTATGCTCTGTTATCCTACTTTTTAAACAGTGTTTAAAATGCTCCAGTTTGTTGTTTGGATCTATTTCAGTTGTTGCAAACTAAAGTTCAATTTCAACAGAAAGGAAGAAACCATGAAAATGAGCAAAATTTGGCTACCAGTATTTTAAAACTCTAAAACCAGGATAGTAAACAAAGAGCAATGCTCAAACAACATGGGAGTTCTTGATAGGAAACAATCAGGGCCAGCTAATCACCTCCCAGGAGCCCCCGGTGGCGCAGTGTGTTAAACCCCTGTGCCGGCAGGACTGAAGACTGAAGACCGAGACTTAAGTGGCTGAGGGGGAAAAAGAAAAGGCCTGAAGCTGTTAGGAATTGTGGGAGTTGAAGTCCAAAACATCTGGAGAGCCCAAGTTTGCCCATGCCTGTGATAGAGCTTGCAACTATTTTCGTTTTGGTAACAGTCAGCATGGTGGGGGATTTTGGGAGCTATGATCCCAAAATATAATTTTCCCAGGTTGTATAAAAGCCACACACACACACACAAATGCACAACATGCAAGCAAAGCTTCAACTCAAGTAGGAATAAATAGTTACAAAGGCAACAACTGAGTGGGATCAAAATGGACTTGAAGGAGACAGCCAAAGATCAAGCAGTTTTGAGATGAGATGTCCACATTCCTCGATTTGTGAAGAGCAGCTCTTGAGCTTCGACATAAGTGCTCTTCCTGAGATAAGTGCCAAGGAATTCCAAACATGTTTTGGTGGCATGGGCACAAAACTAAACAATCCCATTTGCTCATGAAGTCAACACATTTGGGATCTCAGAACAGCCACAGTGAGAGTTTGCCCACATATTATGCTTATACTAACAACCCTATATGAAGCAGGGTTGGCCCTTGACTAAAGTCCTCTGAGTCCATTGTATGGCTTAGTAGGAATTTGGTATGAGTTGTACTCTTGTCGGCTGATACCATACCCACTAGCTCAACCACAGTGGTTCTCAACCTTCCTAATGCCGTGACCCCTTAATACAGTTCCTCATGTTGTGGTGACCCCCAACCATAACATTATTTTCGTTGCTACTCCATAACAGTAATTTTGCTACTGTTATGAATCATAATGTAAATATCTGATAATGCAGCATGCATTTTCATTCACTGGACCACATTTGGCACAAATACCCGATATGCCCAAATTTGAATATTGATGGGGTTGGAAGAGGGGATTTATTTTGTCATTTTGGGAGTTGTAATTGCTGGGATATATAGTTCACCTACAATCAAAGAGCATTCTGAACTCCACCAACGATGGAATTGAACCAAACTTGGCACACAGAACTCCCACAAAGAAAAGAAAAATCTGGAAGGGTTTGGTGGGCATTGACCTTGAGTTTGGGAGTTGTAGTTCACCTACATCCAGAGAGCATGATGATGGATCTGGACCAAACTTGGAACCAATACTCCATATGCCCAAATGTGAATCCTGGAGGAGTTTCGGGAAAATAGACCTTGACATTTGGGAGTTATAGTTGCTGGGATTTGTTGTTCACCTACAATCAAAGAGCATTCTGAACTCCACCAACAATGGGATTGGGCCAGACTTGGCACACAGAACTTCGTTGACTAACAGAAAATACTGGAAGGGTTTGGTGGGCATTGACCTTGAGTTTTGGAGTTGTAGTTCACCTATATCCAGAGAGCACTGTGGACTCAAACAATGATGGATCTGGACCAAACTTTGTACGAATACTCAATATACCCAAACGTGAACACTGGTGGAATTTGGGGGAAATAGACCTTGACATTTGGGAGTTGCAGTTGCTGGGATTTATAGTTCATCTACAATCAACCCCACCAACAGTAGAATTGGGCTTATTTATTTATTTATTTATCGTGTCAGTATCAACCAGACAATTGTATTACATTTTTAACAAATTTTTAACAAACAGACAAAACAGAGTCGCATGTCGTGGATTCCACTTTGTAGCCCCATTTTTTGAGGTTGGCTCTGCACTTCGTGGTGCCAGAGTGCAGTCTGTTCAGTGCCTTCCAAGTCGCCCAGTTTTCTGTGTGCCCAGGAGGGAGTCGCTCATTTGATATCAGCCATGGATTGAGGTTCTGGGTTTGGGCCAAACTTCCCACACAGAACCCCCAGGACTAACAGAAAATACTGTGTTTTCTGATGGTCTTTGGCAACCAGGGGCGGCTCAACCCATTACGCAAAGTAAGCATTTGCAGTATAGTTGATTTTGCCCAGGGGCGCTCTTGAGGCGCTCTTGGGGGAAAATAGACCTTGACATATGTGAGTTGTAGTTACTGGGATGTATAGTTCACCTACAATCAAAGAGCATGCTGAACTCCACCAATGATGGAATTGAACCAAATATGGCACACAGAACTCCCACGACGAACAGAAAATATATATATCAGTGATTGGTTGGGGGGGGGGGGGCAAAATACTGTTTGCTTACCATTGAAAATTACCTAGGGCCGCCTCTGTTGGCAACCCTTCTGACACCCCCTCACAACCCCCTCCAGGGGTCCCAACCCCCAGGTTGAGAAATGCTGCTTAACCACCATTTAGGAAAAAGTACACTTCATGTCACAGCCATGCGCAGGAGCATGCAAGCTTTTGAGCAGTACAGAAATTCCTCTCAACCTGAATTTTGAAAGGAATGTTTATAGCAGAGAAAGTATTCATGTGACACCAAGTGTACATTTTTTTCTTTTGCATACCGTCCAACTGTCTCGATTTGGTTGGGACAGTCCCGATTGTTCTTGGTTCTCCTGGTTTTTCAGTTGCTTTGGAAAAGTTCTGGTTATCTCTTTCACTTTTGTGGTTTTATTTCGTGTCAAAAGTATTGCATAAATAAATAAGTATAAAACTGATAAAATAGAGGGAACAGAAGTGGCTAAATAATTTTAGACCAAAAATGGGCAACAGCAACCACATTGTCTGTAACTTTAAACAGTTCTTCACTGTGCATGAGGCAGGGCATTGTGTGCAAGCATACAGATGCGGAGTTGTTTGTCCTGCTCCACAGTCGCACAAGGTGAAGGATTCTTTTAGACAGTGCCATTTTGCCAGGTTGTCTTTTGATCTGCCCACTCCACTTCCGAGTCTGTTCAGGGACTTCCAAGTTGCCCATTCTTGGTTTGCCCCTGGAGGAAGACCCTCGTGGTGATGGGTGACATGCTGCCACATCGACCAAAGAAGCAACCTTTCCAAGCACTGAGATAACCTTATGCTTTTGGGCAGAGGGGAAAATGCTCCCAGTTAGGAAACACTCTCGGCAGCCGTGGGCAAACTCCTTCATAGAGGATAAGGTATGGGTGGAGTAAAAAGAGAAAGCTATGATAATAATTTTGCTGGAAAATGCTGTGGAAATGCCCTGTGGAGTTTCTAGGGAGGGATGGGGCATCAATGCACTCTTTTCCTGGACAGTGGGAGTTAACACGTTCCACCCGAAGTGCCTTTGTGCAAGGACAGGGTGAGGCCAGGGCAGCCCTTTCTCGGGCTCTCCCTCTGACATGGACATTCCTCTCCTCTTGGAACTGCTGGTTTCCACTGTGTGGGATGTGTTGAATATTAATGGCTTTCCATTCCAGCTGCTTTTGGGGAGTGCAGCTCCTGCTTTCCCTTGGTCAACATGCTGGAATGTTAGTTCCCCAAAATAACTTCTCCAGGGTTGCCAGGTCAGGTTCCTCCCAGGCCCAAAACAAAGGACGGTGATTTCATACCTTCCAACTTATCCCGATTTGGCAGGGACAGGTCTGATTAATACTCTGCTATCCTGCTATTTCAGTTGCTTTTAAAACGTTTTTCAACCTGGGGGTCGGGACCTCTAGGGGGTTGTGAGGGGGCATCAAAGGGGTAACCAAAGACCATCAGAAAACACAGTATTTTCTGTTAGTCATGGGCGTTCTCTGTGGGGAGTTTGACCCAATTCCATCTTTGGTGGGGTTCAGAATGCTCTTTGATTGTAGGTGAACTATAAATCCCAGCAACTACAACTCCCAAATATCAAGGTCAATTTTCCCAAACTCCACCAGTGTTCACAATTGGGCATATTCAGAATCTGTGCCGAGTTTGGTCCAGATCCATCATTGAGTTCACAGTGCTCTCTGGATGTAGGTGAACTACAACTCCAAAACTCAAGGTCAATGCCCATCGGACACTTCTAGTATTTTCTGTAGGTCATGGTAGTTCTGTGTGCCAAGTTTGGCTCAATTCCATTGTAGGTGGAGTTTGGAATGCTCTTTGATTGTAGGTGAACTATAAATCCCAGCAACTACATCTGCCAAATGACAAAATCAATTCCTCCAACCAGTATTCAGATTTGGGCGTATCAAATATTTGTGCCAAATTTGGTCCAGTGAATGAAAATACATCCTGCACATCAGATATTTATGTTACGATTCATAACAGTAGCAAAATTACAGTTATGAAGTAGCAACAAAAATAATGTTATGGTTGGGGGTCCCCACCACATGAGGAACTGTATTAAGGGAACGTGGCATTCAGAAGGTTGAGAAAGAGAAATGTCCCAATTTCTCTTTCCTTCTATTTTTGCCTTTCCAGTAGACTTGGGCAAAAGCAAACTGCTGTAGCATGTCCTAGCAAGTCTGTTCTTTCTCATTAATAACTTTGAGGACACTGATGTTGCTTAGCCACACACACCCATTTTCCTCTGTGAAATGTCCATGCCTGATGTCATGACAGTAGAGTCTGGTGACTAAGCAGGATGTTTTAAGCATTAACCATAGTGTCTCACAATTCGTCATTCGAAATAGACAGAACATCTTTCCCTGGTTGCAAACAAAGTGTATTTACAACTCAAAGCATTTGATATTTGAATTCAGTTTTGCACCTCAGGATGAAATCATGAAGACTGAAGAGTTTGAACCTGTGACCTGGGGTAACAGACCTTTGACTAGAATCTGGCCACGTGGAGTGTCTCTGGTGCTGCTGTAAGAAGGTCCTCCATTGTGCATGTGGCAAGGCTCAGGCTGCATTGTAATAGGTGGTCAGTCGTTTGCTCTTCTCCACACTCATATGTCATGGACTCCACTTTGTGGCCCCATTTCTGAAGGTTGGCTCTGCATCTTGTGGTGCCAAAGCGCAGTATGTTCAGCACCTTCCAAGTTGCCCAGTCTTCTGTGTGCCCAGGAGGGAGTCTCTCATTTGGCATCAGCCATGGCTTGAGATTCTGGGTTTTAGCCTGCCACTTTTGGACTCTTGCTTGCTGAGGTATTTCTGTGAGTATCTCTGTAGATCTTAGAAAACTATTTCTTGATTTAAGGTGTTGGCGTGCTGGCTGATATCCAAACGGGATGGGCAGAGATGTCACAGCCTTAGTCCTTCCATTACTGGCTACTACTTCCCAGTGAATATTGGGTAGTGCAATACCGGCTAAACAGTATAATATCTCCAGTGGTGCGGGGTGTAGACGTCTTGTGATAAAGTGGCATGTCTCATTAAGAGCTACATCCACTGTTTTAACGTGGTGTGATGTGTTCCACAGTGTGGGCATGCATACTCAGCAGCAGGGTAGCAAAGCGCAAGGGCAGATGTCTTCACTGTATCTCAGTGGTTCTCAACTTGGGGTCCCCAGATGTTTTTGGCATTCAACTCCCAGAAATCTTAACAGCTGGTAAACTGGCTGGGATTTCTGGGAGTTGTAGACCAAAAACATCTGGGTACCCCAGGTTGAAAACCACTGCTGTATCTGGTTGTGACCCCCAGGTTAAGCAGGAGCTTAAGATCAGGTAACTCTAAATGTATCTGAACTGGGGTGGAGAGGAGGCCCCATTTTTCTCCACCTCTGTCCATGATTTCTGACTTGGTGCCCTTGGAGACTAATTGGAGACACAGAGATGCACAAGTTTCCAGCTTTATCTCTGTGCTTTAGATGGAAGTATGTGGAGAATCTTGATGTGCCCCACCTCGGTGAACAGGGCGAAGTGGAGCTAAGAGAAAAGTGGCGCCTTGCAACGAATATGGTCTTGTTTACTGCGGCGGCATGCCAGGAATCTGCCTCCTCTTGGACAAGCTGTCCTTCTGGGCTTGTGAGAAGATGTGTGCTGTTGAGTTCGGGTCTTTAACATCACTACATTCCTCTGAATTCTTTTGGTTGTGTAATATTTTATATTTCATTCCAAGATAGATTTTTCTTAGGTGAGTGTGCTGAACAAAAAACCTACCTTCCAGATGGTACAATATAGAGATAGAGAAATGCAGAGTTTAGGAAAGTTACTTTTTGGGACTATAATCTCTCAGGATTCCCATTCAGATATGATATCCTATACTCCGCCAACATTGTACAGATGAAAACTGGAATCCATGTGCCAAGCAAAATCAGCTATGAACAGAAAGATGGAGTAGCTATGGGGAGCCCTCTTAGCCCAGTCATAGCAAATTTCTACATGGAACACTTTGAAAAACAAGCCCTGGAAATAGCAACAAAGAAGCCCACTATATGGTTCAGATATGTTGGTGACACCATTTGGAGGCATGGAGAAGAAGAACTAAACAAGCTCCTGGATCATCTTAACAACATCCACCCAAACATCCAATTCACCATGGAAAAAGAAAATGAAGGAAAACTGCAATTTCTAGATGTTCTGGTCATCTAGATCAACAATTGGGTCACACAGTTTACAGAAAACCTACACACATGGATAGATACCAAAATAAAAACTCTAAACATCACCCAAGTCAAAAAAGAAGCACCATTAAAGCCCTGGCAGACGGTGCAAAAAGAATCTGAAGCCCACCTCCTCCAAGATGAACTGAACTACCTCAACTGAGCTCTACAGGCCAATGGAGACTCCACCTCAGACATCAGAAGAGCTGCAAGACCGAGAACAGGCCACAACAGTAAAGACAAAGATCCACCCAGAGGAAAAGTGTTCTTGCCAGACATCAAGGGGACCACTGACCGCAGAAGGAAGCTGATGAGGAAACACAACCTACAAACTATCTACAGACCCATTGATTCTATGATTCTATGAAGTCACACCTTGAAAACTGCTAGGCCATTAAATCCTAATCACGATGGGCAATTGAAGCATTCACACCTAACTGCAACAGGTAAGAGTTCTTTCTCCCACCCTGGACATTATTCCACAGATATATAAACCCCATTTTCCTAGTTTCCAACAGACCTTACAACCTCTGAGGATGCCTGCCATAGATGCGGGCAAAATGTCATGAGATAATGCTTTTGGAACATGGCCAGACAGCCCAAAAAACTCACAGCAACCCAGTAAAGTTTCTCTTTGAACATTGTTCTTAGAAAATGGAAATGCTGGCTGCAGGGTTGGGGAAGTTATATCTTCAAAAAGATCAATTTCAGAGGGAGAGATGGCTTTCTGCATCCTGAAGGAAACTGCTTCACTTTGGAGGGCCGTTGCTTCACTTTGTAGGGCTAAGGCCAGACAGGGCTGGTCTGGAATCATATATTGCCTGGAAGAGACTTGGAGAGAAGATTAAATTTGGAGTTAAATGGAAGAAGGTGAGAAGCCACAGTCCGGGCTGAATCTCTGTGGGGGGAAAAGCACCCCTTGTGCCATGGCAACCGAATGCACAATGATTCATTTGCAAAATGCTGAGGAATGTCTCTCCGAGTGCCAAGGACGGAGGAGGGGGAGGAAGGGATCCTTTCCAGGGCAGGACGTGGAACATTCACATGTCTGTATGTAAAGGTGGTAGCTAGGAAACTGCCTGGGTTAAGCAAGGGTTAGCATTGGCCTCTGCAGAGCTCAAAACAACAACAACAAGCGGGTGGTCCTTCGCTTGACTGCTACCCGCCTGCCTTCATCTCCGGCCTATGCAGATGGAGATTAGAAAGGGTACCTTTGGAATGAGAACTCTCACAATCCCAACCAGCTGGACATTCTGGGAGTTGTGGTCCACAAAATGAATGTCTCCTAGGACCTGTTGTGTGTCTTCGAGTCTTTTCCAACCTATGGTAACTCCAACACCTTCTGGATTAGAAAATATATCTCCCGGCAGGGATGATGCTGTATTACCTCTTAGAAAATCAATACTGGGTATGGTGTCTGGAGGATTCTGGGGGCTGTAGTCCCCTGTTGTCATTTTTCATCGCTCTGAATGACCTAGCAAGTGTGTATCTTGGGGATCTTTTCAATGCTCAATAAACCTCCTATGTTTGCCTTAAAGCAGTGGTTCTTAACCTGTGGGCCGAGGACCACCAGTGGGCCGTGAGGACGGAAATCTGGTTTGCAAGCCTCCTTCCTGTTTATTTAGTTATTTTATTTCCACTCATTTTGCGTTGCCTGCCACTCTTTCCCTGATGCTGACCATTGCGTGTGTTCAATATCGGAAACTAGAGCTGATGTGGTCTATCCAAGACAATTTTCTAAATCAGTACTCCAAACCGAATCTAAAGTTGACCAAACACTAATTTGTAACCCTTTTGGTACTAATGTTGGAGAGTGGTCTCTGGTCAAGTAGTCCCTGGTCACGTGGTCCCTAGTCATGTGGTCCCTGATCATGTGGTCCTTGGTCAAAGTGGACCCTGGTCCAAGTGGTCCTTGGTCAAAGTGGCCCCTGGTCCAAGTGGTCCGTAGTCAAAGTGGTTCCTGGTGAAGTGGTCCTTGATCAAAGTGGTTCCTGGTCAAGTGGTCCCTGGTCAAGTGGTTTCTGGTCAAATGGTCCTTGGTCAAGTGGTCCCTGGTCAAGTGGTCCTTTGTCAAAGTGGTCCCTGGTCAAGTGGTCCCTGGTCAAGTGGTCCCTGCTCAAAGTGGTCCTTGGTCAAGTGGTCCCTGGTCACATGGTCCCTGGTCATGTGGTCCTTGGTCCAAGTGGTCCTCGTCAAAGTGGTCCTTGGTCAAAGTGGTTCCTGGTTGAAGCGGTCCCTGGTCCCAGTGGTCCCTGGTCCAAGTGGTCCCTGCTCAAATAGTCCCTGCTCATGTGGTCCCTGCTCAAGTGATCCCTGGTCAAAGTGGTCCCTGGTCAAACTGGTCCCTGGTCAAAGTGATCCCTGGTCAAGTGGTCCCTGCTCAAAGTGGTCCTTGGTCAAGTGGTCCCTGGTCAAATGGTCCCTGTTCAAATGGTCCCTGGTCACATGGTCCCTAGTCATGTGGTCCTTGGTCCAAGTGGTCCTGGTCAAAGTGGTCCTTGGTCAAAGTGGTTCCTGGTTGAAGTGGTCCCTGGTCCAAGTGGTCCCTGCTCAAATAGTCCCTGCTCATGTGGTCCCTGCTCAAGTGATCCCTGGTCAAAGTGGTCCCTGATAAAAGTGGTCAAAGTGGTCCCTAGTCAAGTGATCCCTGGTCAAGTGGCCCCTGGTCAAAGTGGTCCCTAGTCAAGTGATCCCTGGTCAAGTGGCCCCTGGTCAAAGTGGTCCCTGGTCATATGGTCCCTGGTCAAAGTGGTTCCTTGTCAGAATGGTCCCTGGTTGAGTGATCCCTGGTCAAAGTGGTTCCTGGACAAGTGTTTCAAAATTCAGCCATCCAATGCTGCTTCATGGTTCTCAGATCTCTTTCAGCCAAATATTACAACCACAGTGAAAAGCACAGACTTCATCCTTCTGACTTCATCCTACCCTATGCACAGTGGCTGACCTTCTTATAGCAACACTAGAGGCACTCCAAGTGGCCAGCTACTGGTCAAAGGACAGTTAGTATAATATATAAAGTTTTTTAAATACAGTACAATTGTACCCTTGGTTCACTTCTCATACGATAAATAAAAACCCTTCTGACTTTCACCTCCTATTTTAAAATGATTTCCCACCCCTACCCCCATGCCTTGGGAATTGTGGTGGCTGGTTCTATGGACCAGGATGGACTCCTTCCCACTCACATTCTGCCCCTGCTGTTCCACCCACAGAGAGCTTTCTCCTTCCACCCTCTCTGTGTCAATGACTGGCCCTTCTTCTGCCAGGCCAGGCTGGGCCTGTCTGCTGGAGCCTGCCGATTGTTGGCTCCCTTCCCTGTGTGCAGCCATGGAGCTGCGGGGCTCCAAAGCGGAGAGGAAATTCCTGCAGCTTGTCGGCACACGTGGGAGCCAAGCGGCCTGCCCATCACTGTGAAGGGTTGTCTCTTCATTGGAAAGAGGAGGAAGAGAAGGATAAGGCAGTTCACTATGAAACACCCAACTCTGGAGAGATTTTCCACACTTGGGGGGGGGGGGGATGTCAGAATATGGGATCCTATACCTTTTCCATAATTTCCAACATTTCACAGATGAAAAACATTACATATATGACCAAGCAATACTGGAATGTGGTCAGATTGGGAGAAGCAATGAGTAAAGAATACCTAAAAGCTAGGAGATCCCACAGCTGTTTGCTTTCGCGTGGGCTGACTGGGAAGGGAAAGATTCTGCCTTGGGTTGTTGTAGGTTTTTCAGGCTATATGGCCATGTTCTAGAAGCATTCTCTCCTGGCATTTCACCTTCATCTGTGGCAGGCATCCTCAGAGATTGTGAGGTCTGTCGGAAACTAGGAAAATTGGGTTTATATATCTGTAGGAAGTCTAGGATGGGAGAAAGAACTCTTGTCTGTTGGAGCTAGGCGTGAATGCTTCAATTGGCCACCTTGGTTAGCATTTGATGGCCTGCCAGTTTTTAGGTGTGGCTTGTTCCTGCCTGGGGGAGTCTTTTGTTGAGAGGTGATTAGTTGTTCCTGATTATTTCTTGTCTGGAGTTCCACTGTGCTTGAGTTTTGTTCTTTATTTACTGTTATAATTTTAGAGTTTTAAATACTGGTAGTCAAATTTTGTTGATTTTCATGGTTTCCTCCTTTCTGTTGAAATTGTCCACATGCTTTTGGATTTCAATGGCTTCTCTGTGTAGCCTGACACGGTGGTTGTGAGAGTGGTCCAGCATTTCTGTCTTCTCAAATAATGTGCTGTGTCCAGGTTGGTTCATCAGCTGCTCTGCTATGGCTGACTTCTCTGGCTGAAGTAGTCTGCAGTGCTTTTCTGCCTTCACCTCTCCTCCACTGAGTAAATGGAGTCCAACTATTTCTGCACTTTGGACTCAATTTGCCAAGGACAAAGAAAGTGGGAGGAGAGGAACTGGGACATTTTGAAAGCATCTGATAGAAGTGAAATAATAGAGCAGTGGTTCTCAACCTACCTAATGCCACAACCCCTTAATACAGTTCCTCATGTTGTGGTGACCCCCAACCATAAAATTATTTTCGCTGCTATTTCATAACTGTCATTTTGCTAGTGTTATGAATTGTCATGTAGATATCTGAAATGCAGGATGTACTTTCAGTCACTGGACCAAATTTGGCACAAATACCCGGTACACCCAAATTTGAGTACTGGTAGGGTTGCAGGGGGGGATTGATTTTATCATTTGGGAGTTGTAGTTGCTGGGATTTATAGTTCACCTGCAACCAAAGAGCATTTCGAGCTCCACCAAGGATGGAATTGAGCCAAACTTGGCACACACAACTCCCCTGACCAACAGAAAATAGTGGAAGGGTTGGTGGACATTGACCTTGAATTTTGGAGTTGTAGTTCACCTCCATCCAGAGAGCACTGTGGACTTGAACAATGATGGATCTGGGCCAAATTTGGCACAAATACTCAATATGCCCAACTGTGAACACTGCTGGAGTTTGGGGAAAATAGTTCACTTACATGCAGAGAGCACTGTGGACTCAAACAATGATGGATCTGGACCAAACTTGGCACGGATACTCATTATGCCCAACTGTAAACACTGGTGGAGTTTGGAGAAAATAGACCTTGGCATTTGGGAGTTGTAGTTGCTGGAATTTATAGTTCACCTACAATCAAATAGCATTCTGAACCAATGATAGAATTGGGCCAAGCTTCCCACACAGAACCTCCATGACCATCAGAAAATACTGTGTTTTCCAGTGGTTTTGGTAACTCCTCTGACCCCCCCTCGTGACCCCCCCCCCCCCCAGGGGTCCCAACTCCTAGGTTGAGGTGCACTGTAATAGAGGATTGATCAGGACTGTCCTTGCCAAATAACTACAGTTGGGCAAGATTTCACAGCTGATGGACACACAGAAGCCCAATGCCTCTGGAGTTTTGTCCCCAAACATATTGGAGACACTGGTTTGGAGAAGGTGACTGTGTAGGTCTCCCTTTCGTTATCTCTGCTTGCTGATGATTCATTGTGGATGTCAGTTATGTTTAACAGGAAGAGCTTATAAACACATGCTTTGCACTTTCTCTCCCCCATCCGCCTCCTTTTTCCTTTTTTTTAAACAAACACAAGAAACTGATGGAAAATCTTTCCCAGGCACACAGTCCTCCGCAGCAAGTCTCTGCTTTCCTGAGCCAAACCAACCCTTCCAGTGAGCACTCTGTTCTTGAACTTTTATTTGTTGTACTAGCCGTCCCCTGCCATGCGTTCCTGTGGCCAACATGGGGGTTCTGTGTGGGAGGTTTGGCCCAATTCTATCGTTGGTGAGACTCAGAATGCTCTGTGATTGTAGGTGAACTGTAACTCCCAGCAACAACAACTCCCAAGTGTCAAGGTTATTTTCCCCAAACTCCACCAGTGTTCACATTTGGGCATACTGAGTATTTGTGCCAAGTTTGGTCCAGATCCATCCTTGTTGGAGTCCACAGTGATCTCTGGATGTAGGTGAACTACAACTCCAAAACCAAAGAACACTGCCCACCAAATCCTTCCAGTATTTTCTGTTGATCATGGGAGTTCTGTGTGCCAAGTTTGGTGCAATTCCATCATTGGTGGGGTTCTGAATGCTCTTTGATTGTGGGTGAACTATAAATCCCAGCAACTACAACTCCCAAATGACAAAATCAATTTTTTTTAGTGAAGGACATACATTGGGTTGTTAGGTGTCTTGTGTCCAAATTGGTGTCAATTCATCTCGTGATTTTTGGGACTCTCATTTTTGTTTTATATTGAAAGGCATGGTTCCAAAGCAAGCCTAAGCCTGCCCTGTTACCTTTTCTGTGTAGAAGTTAACAATAGGGAATTAGGTGTGTTGACAGCAAATTACTTTTCCTTTCTAGTCAGTTGTTGCTTTCTTGGAGGATCTTACAAAAAGCCTCCCTTTGTGCAGACAAGAGGACAATTTAAAGAGAGGGAGAGGAGGAGGGAAAGAAAGAAAGAAAGAAAGAAAGAAAGAAAGAAAGAAAGACAGAAAGCCAGCCAGCCAGCCTTCAAAATGGCACAGTCTTATCCTCCCTTTGCTGGTTTATTCACCAGCAAAACTCAGCCTGTCGTAAGGGGACAATTTTCTAGTTTACCAGACTATGCCAGGGCCAGCCTTCCAAAGCTGATCATTGGCCTATCTGTCGATCTAGGGCAGCGTTTCTCAACCTGGGAGTTGGGACACCTGGGGGACGGTCATGAGGGGGTTTCGGAGGAATTGCCAAAGATCACCAGAAAACATACATTTCTGATGGTCTTAGGAACCCCTTTGGCAGAGAAAGCTGAGGATTTCTCCGCCTGACGTTCCCTTCCTTTTTGGAAGAGAATCCTCCCACCAAAAGCCCTCCTTCACTGTGATTGGCCAGCCTCTCAGCCAAGGGGAGGGCTGTTTCTAGACTCCAAGTGGGAGAGGGGAGAGCAGGCGTGCCCAGTGCATGGTAGCGTGGTGCGCATGTGCAGGCAAGGGAGAGTGTGTGAGGCTGGAGGGAGGCTTGCCCCAGCAAGTCCTTTCAAGGCGGTGGCGCAGTGGGTTAAACCCCTGTGCCGGCAGGACTGAAGACTGACAGGTCGCAGGTTCGAATCCGGGGAGAGGCGGATGAGCTCCCTCTATCAGCTCCAGCTCCTCATGCGGGGACATGAGAGAAGCCTCCCACAAGGATGATAAAACATCAAATCATCTGGGCGTTCCCTGGGCAACGTCCTTGCAGACAGCCAATTCTCTCACACCAGAAGCGACTTGCAGTTTCTCAGGTTGCTCCTGACACGACAAAAAAAATATGGCTGGAATCACTGGTTTGTTGTAGATTTTTTCAGGCTATATGGCCATGTTCTAGAGGCATTCTTTCCTGACGTTTCGCCTGCATCTATGGCAAGCATCCTCAGAGGTAGTGAAGTCTGTTGGAAATAGGAAAATGGGTTTATATATCTGTGGAATAACCAGGGTGGAACAAAGAACTCTTGTCTGCTGGAGCTAGGTGTGAATGTTTCAACTGACCACCTTGATTAGCATTTGATGGCCTGGCAGTGCCTGGGGCAATCTTTTGTTGAGAGGTGATTAGATGTCCTTGTTTGTTTCCTCTCTGTTGTTGTGCTATTGTAATTTTAGAGTTTTTTTTAATAGCGGTAGCCAGATTTTGTTCATTTTCATGGTTTCCTCCTTTCTGTTGAAATTATCCACCCAGCTCTAGCACTGTTTGAGTCCACAGCGCTCTCTGGATGTAGGTGAACTACAACTCCAAAATTCAAGGTCAATGGCCACCAAACCCTTCCAGTATATTCTGTTGGTCATAAGAGTTCTGTGTGCCAAGTTTGGTTCAATTCCATCGTTGGTGGAGTCCAGAATGCTCTTTGGTTGTAGGTGAACTATAAATCCAAGGAACTACAACTCCCAAATGACCAATCCCACCAGTATTCAAATTTGTGCCAAATTTGGTCCAGTGAATGAAAATACATCCTGCATATCAGATATTTACATGACGATTCATAACAAGAGCAAAATGACAGTTGTGAAATAGCAACAAAAATAATTTTATGGCTGGTGGTCACCACAACATGGTGAACTGTGTTAAAGGGTCGCGGCATTAGGAAGGTTGAGAAACACTGTGTTAGTGGAACTGTGAATCCATTACTCATTGTAGTCCACATTTAACCAGTTCAGCAGGTTGGATCACTCCTTTTAAATTTGGATTAGAGTATGGATCAGATTCATAGCCACAGAGACACTGAAGAGACTAGCCACTATTAAAAGGAGAAGGAAGAAAGTATGTCCTAGGGCAGTGCTTCTCAACCTTCCTAATGCCGTGACCCCGTCCTCATGTTGTGGTGACCCCCAACCATAACGTTATTTTCGTTGCTACTTCATAACTAATTTTGCTACTGTTATGAATTGTAATGTAAATATCTGATATGCAGGATGTATTTTCAGTCACTGGACCAAATTTGGCTAAATACTTAATATGCCCAAAATTTGAATACTGGTGGGGTTGGGGGTGATTGATTTTGTCATTTGGTAATGTTGGAGTTGCTGGGATTTATAGTTCACCTTAAATCAAAGAGCCATCTGAACTCCATCAATGATGGAATTGAATCAAGCATGGCACACAGAATTCCCATGACCAAGAGGAAATACTGGGACGGTCTGGTGGACATTGACCTTGAGTTTTTGGAGTTGTAGTTCACCTACATCCAGAGAACACTGTGGACTCAAGCAATGATGGATCTGGATCAACCATGGCACAAATACTCAATATGCCCAAATGTGAACACTGGTAGAGCTTGGAGAAAATAGACCTTGCCATTTGGGAGTTGTAGTTGTTGGGATTTATAGTTCACAAACAATCAAATAGCATTCTGAACCCCACCAACGATAGAATTGGACCAAACTTTCCACACAGAACCCCCATGACCAACAGAAAATACTATGTTTTCTGATGGTCTTTGGCGACCCCTCTGACACACCCTCACGACCCCTCCAGGGGTCCCGACCCCCAGGTTGAGAAATGCTGTCCTAGGGGGGAATGTTTCATTGTGGTTCCTCACTCCCACCAACCTACATGCTTTTTCCCTGAGCAAGGAAAGCAGTTTTTTCCTCTTGCTTTGGGTTCCCTTCGGCCCTCTCCTCTCCCTTCCCAACTCTCATCAAAACTAAACAAGTTTCCTCGCTCTCTTGGCTGTTGGACCCGAGCCATCCGCCCAGCCGCTCCTTTTCGCTGCCTCTTGGCAGCTGAGGTTCACAAGGGCCTGTTCCACAGCACCAAAAAAGGAAACCGAGTCGTTCCATAGGAAAGTCTGAGCAACAGGGCCTCATTGTTCTGTCAGACTAAAGAAAAATAATACAAGATGTGAGATCTAAATAAAAGAAGCAAGGGAATTGGCCGGGCAGCTCTTATCTCGGTGAACCAGGGGGCCTCCTTGGCTCACGCAGGGGGAAAAGAGGTTGCCAGAGGTCTCAATGGTGGCGCACGCTTTGCTTTTGCGGAAGAATCTGGACTACTCAAGGCTGGATTGGTGTCACAAGATAGAGATAGGGAAGGTCAGACAAAGGAACCATTCTATGATCCCAGTTTGCCCCAGGGCAGGCAAAAACAAAAACAGAACACAAGTCGCTTGCAAACATTGGGACTCTTCTTGGACTTCGGATGTCAGAAGCTCAGCGACTGTAGCAGCTGTTGCCCAAAACAGTCATGCTTTCAAGCTTCGGGAATGATTAGTCCAGGGCATGGGGCAACTTATAGTGTCTAGATCCAGAGAAGTCATGCTACCCCTCTATTCTGCCTTGGTTAGACCACACCTGGAATATTGTGTCCAACTCTGGGCACCACAATTTATTTATTTATTTATTATTTATTTGGGGTTCTTTTACCCCGGCCTTCTCACCCCGAAGGGGACCCAGGGCGGCTTACACAGTAAAGGCACGATTAGATGCCAGCATCACAACAATCATCACAACTTACAGTAAAATTCACAGTTACTAACAGCTTCATGCATTATTCCAGTAAAAAATCAATAAAATCAATACAAACCTAAATTCCTCCCTTACATTGTCAGTGTTTGCTGTCTCATAGATCCACTTTTAATACCATTTCGTCAATCCTGCTGGTCTTTAATTGCCTGGTTGCCCAAAGGCCTGGTCCCATAACCAAGTCTTCACCCTCCTCCTGAAGGAGAGGAGGGATGGTGATGCTCTGATTTCCCCGGGGAGTGAGTTCCACAGGCGAGGGGCCACCACTGAGAAAGCCCTGCTCCTCGTTCCCACCAGCCTCACTTGTGAGAGTGGTGGGGTCGAGAGCAGGGCCTCCCCAGATGATCTCAAGCTCTGAGGTGGGACGTAGCGGGAGATTCAAGAGAGATATTGACAAGCTGGAATGTGTCCAGAGGAGGGCAACTCAAATGATCAAGGGTCTGGAGAACAAGCCCTATGAGAAGCAGCTTAAAGAATTGGGCATGTTTAGCCTGAATAAGAGAAGGCTGAGAGTAGACATGATAGTCATAGGGAGGAGGGAGCAGGGATCTATTTTTATTTTGAATTTACCAGTAGCGGCTGCATTTCCCACCTTTGGCTTATACTCAATACATTTTCCCAGTTTTTTGTGGTAAAATTAGGTGCCTCGGCTTATATTCGGGTCGGCTTATACTTGAGTATATACGGTAAATATATACAGTATTGGAGCCCCCAGTGGCGCAGTGGGTTAAAGCACTGAGCTGCTGAGCTTGTTGATCGAAAGGTCGCAGGTTCGATTCCGGGGAGCGGCGTCAGCTTCCGCTGTCAGCCCTAGCTTCTGCCAACCTAGCAGTTCGAAAACATGCAAATGTGAGTAGATCAATAGGTACCGCTCCGGCGGGAAGGTAACGGTGCTCCGTGCAGTCATGCCGGCCACATGACCTTGGAGATGTCTACGGACAACGCTGGCTCTTTGGCTTAGAAATGGAGATGAGCACCACACCCCAGAGTCAGGCATGACTGGACTTAATGTACCTTTACCTTTACCTATACTGGGATTATTTTAACGCTTTGAGTATATACGGTATACTAGGATAATTTTAACGCTTTGTCTGAATGTTTAAAGTTTGTTTATGTCTTATGTTTAATGGTAGTAATCATTTTAAGTCATATTTACATGTAGTAATTAGTTATTATGATTTCTTTGTTTTACTGTGTGTTGGCATTAAATTTTTGCCATTAGTATGTAGTATGAGTCGCCCCAAGGGGTGAGAAAGGCAGTATATAAATACAATAAATAAATAAAGAATAAATAAATGAGGATATGGATAGTTAAGGAAGAAAAAGGCTAAGATGGCTAAACTTGTTAATGAGGAAGAAGAGACAAATTATCCGAGCCGATGTCAGTCTTCTCCTCTCTTGCTACAGAGCCTTGCAGTTTGATCTTATTTTGAAGCAACTGAAGTAATTTGAGGAGCAAAGGGGAAAGTGGGAGAAGGAGAGAGAAACCGGGACATTTCAAAATCAATTGAAATGTGGTATGGCAGAGGATTAATTGGAACTTCATCTTCCAAATCAGGACAGCTGGAGGATTACACCCTTACAGAGAAAATTAACACATGGCACACAGTGACATTCATAGAATCATAGAATCAAAGAGTTGGAAGAGACCTCATGAGCCATCCAGTCCAACCCCCTGCCAAGAAGCAGGAATATTGCATTCAAATCACCCCTGACAGATGGCCATCCAGCCTCTGTTTAAAAGCTTCCAAAGAAGGAGCCTCCACCACACTCTGGGGCAGAGAGTTCCACTGCTGAACGGCTCTCACAGTCAGGAAGTTCTTCCTCATGTTCAGTTGGAATCTCCTCTCTTGCAGTTTGAAGCCATTGTTCTGCGTCCTAGTCTCCAAGGAAGCAGAAAACATTATTTGTTGCAACTGATGTTTTTATAAGAGTAATAGAAAAGCACTTTGTTGGGCCTTCAAAAGTATGTGCAGATTAACCCCTTGTTCCGCGGTGCTTTCCTTTGCAGGCTATGACTTCCCAGCAGTGCTGCAGTGGTTTGCTGAGCGCGTGGATCTCATCATCCTCCTCTTCGATGCCCATAAGCTGGAGATCTCAGACGAGTTCTCAGAGGCCATCCGGGCCCTCAAGGGCAACGAGGACAAGATCCGGGTGGTCCTGAACAAGGCCGACATGGTGGAGACGCAGCAGCTGATGCGGGTCTACGGCGCCCTTATGTGGTCGCTGGGCAAAGTGTTCAACACGCCCGAGGTGCTGCGTGTCTACATCGGGTCCTTCTGGTCGGAGCCACTCATGATCTCTGACAACCGACGGCTCTTTGAGCTCGAGGAGCAGGACTTGTTCACGGACATCCAGAACCTGCCCCGGAATTCTGCCCTGAGGAAGCTTAACGATTTGGTCAAGAGAGCCCGTCTGGTCCGGGTGAGTACCGGGGTACTAGTTGACTATGGTTAACTTCTGGCAGAAGTTAACCATAGAGTCACACTAGAGGACTTAGGGATTCCTAGACATCTGTGAAAAAAAAAATCAAATCTGTATAATTGAATTCCCAGATGTGGAGGTCCAAGAGTAGTCCCACATTTTCAGTTTGCTTTATTTCCTGATTTATCTCCCTTCCACTTTCTCCCTTTGTCCTCGTTTTACTTCAATCACTTTGGCTCTGGGTGTTTTTAACGACAATATTTATTTACTTATTTACCATATTTATATACTGCTTTTCTCAGCCCGAAGGTATCTCAAGGCAGTTTACAATTGGCATAATTCAATATTTATTTATCATGTCAGGAACAACCAAACAGTTGTATTACATTTTTAACAAAGCAAGCAAACAAACAGACAAAACACAAAGTTTTCAAGCTTGGTAGCTGATTAAATGTCCTTTGACCAGTATCTGGCCACTTGGAGTGCTTCTGGTGTTGCTGCAAGAAGGTCCTCCATTGTGCATGTGGCAGGGCTCAGGTTGCATTGCAGCAGGTGTTCTGTAGTTTGCTCTTCTCCGCACTCGCACGTCATGGATTCCACTTTGTGGCCCCATTTCTTGAGGTTGGCTCTGCATCTTGTGGTGCCAGAGTGCAGTCTGTTCAGCGCCTTCCAAGCTGCCCAGTTTTCTGTGTGCCCAGGAGGTAGTCTCTCATTTGGTATCAGCCATTGGTTGAGGTTCTGGGTTTGAGCCTGCCACTTTTGGACTCTTGCTTGCTGAGGTGTTCCTGCAAGTGTCTCTGTAGATCTTAGAAAACTATTTCTTGATTTAAGTCATTGACATGCTTGTTGATACCCAAACAGGGGATGAGCTGGAGATGTCACTGCCTTGGCCCTTTCACTATTGGCTGCTACTTCCCGGTGGATGTCAGGTGGTACAATACCGGCTAGATAGTGTAATTTCTCCTGTGGTTTAGGGCGCAGACATCCCGTGATAATGCGGCATGTCTCATTAAGAGCCACATCCACCGTTTTAGCGTGGTGAGATGTGTTCCACATTGGGCATGCATACTCAGCAGCAGAGTAGCATAGCGCAAGGGCAGATGTCTTCACTGTGTCTGGTTGTGATCCCCAGGTTGTGCCAGTCAGCTTTTGTATGATATTGTTTCTAGCGCCCACTTTTTGCTTGATGTTCAGGCAGTGCTACTTGTAGGTCAGAGCACAGTCCAGAGTGACTCCCAGGTATTTGGGTGCACTGCAATGCTCCAGTGGGATTCCTTCCTAGGTAATCCTCAGAGCTCAGGATGCTTAAGGTGAAAAGCACATGTCTGTGTTTTAGGTGGATTAGGGATCAGCTGGTTTTCCCTGCAATAGGCAGTAAGAGCACCTAGAGCTTCAGAGAGCTTCTGTTCAACCATCTCAAAGCCCCCAACAACATAAAATATAGTTAAAACATTAACACATAGTATAAACCATATAAAAACAATAAAAGAAATAAAAAACAATAAAACACAAATCCTCAGCATCTCATTACTAAAATCATTTTCCAGTCGCATCGTCCAATCGTTCCGTGGATCTAAATTAGCTTGTTACACTGCATCTGCGAATGCTTGCTCAAAGAGCCAGGTTTTAACTCTTTTTTGAAAAGTTAGGAGGGATGGAGCTTATATGATATCCCTAGGGAGGGCGTTCCATAGCTGAGGGGCCACTGATGAGAAGACTGTGTCTCTTGTTCCTGCCAGTCGCATCTGCAAAGGAGGTGGAACCAAGAGCAGGGCTTCTCCAGACGATCTTAGAGACCTAGATGGTTCATAGGAAGAGATGCATTTGGACAGGTAAGCCGGGCCAGAACCGTCACCCATCATCCCCCAGTCATAGCCCTTGGTGGCGCAATGGGATAAACACTTGTGCCGGCAGGAATGAAGACTAACAGGTTGGAGGTTTGAATTTGGGGGGAGCATGGATGAGCTCCCTATGCCAGCTCCAGCTCCCCATAAGGCTCCCAGAAGGATGGTAAAACATCAAAACATCCGGGCGTCTCCTGGGCAACATCCTTGCAGACGGCCAATTCTCTCACCAGAAGCGACTTGCAGTTTCTCAAGTTGTTCCTGATATGAAAAAACACCCAGCTGGGGATGGGAATTATAGTCCAGTGCACATATGGAGGTAGTAGTCTGTCTTAACGTCTCAAGTAATTGGACCAGATAGAGGACCACTTCTTTGATGGAGCAGTTCTACCATCTCCACCTCACGGACCGCTCCCTTTTCTCCATTGCTGTTTCTTTCAATGTCCATTTTGTAAACGGTTGCTTTTCCTGTTCTCCTTAGCAGTAGGAAAGGGACTTCAACCCACCCACTCTCCAACTAAAACAATGGCTACGTCCCCATAGAGGAAGTCAGTGCATTGTGCTGGAGGGTACAATCAGCTTGGCCACCCCCTTCCTACATCCCTGTACCCCTGCCTCCCCCCATGTGTTTGGCTCTGGTTTTCTCATTAAGCCTTTCCAGTGAGGTAGAGCATCTTCCCAACTCCTGATGGAATGAATCATTCTGTTGCACTCCAGACCAGGAAAAGCCCTCTGACTTTAAACACTACACAGTTGAGCAATCTGTTTATTGAAGATAATTAAAAAGCCTGACAGCAGTTTAGATGAGGAATTGGATAGGAATTGGAATTGGCTATATGGATTGATGATTATGTTTTAACGTGTTTTAATATATTTTAACTTAATGTTCTATTCATTGTTTTAAACTGTTGTTATTTTGTTTATATTTGTATTATCTTGTGGCATTGAATTGTTGGCGGTGTAAGCCGCCCTGAGTCCCCAGCCCCTCCCCCCGGGAGTTGAGAAAGGCAGGATAAAAATGATGGAAAATAAAATAAAATAAATGTTTTCATTTGCCTGAATCTGCCAGGAATGTCCCCCCATCTCACTTCTCCCTCGAGCTGAGCGAATTATACGCAAACTACTTCTGCACTTTGAACACAGTTGCAGCATCTGAAGTAAACTGAGGACAAAGGGAAAAAAGTAGACCGAGGAGAGAGAAACTGGGAAATATTGAAAGCAATTGAAAAAAAATGGGTCAATTGAGAATTAATCGGGCATGTCCCTGCCAAATTGGAAGGCATGCATCTTTTCATTCCCATCCAAGAGCCGTTTTGCGGTCCTTTGCTAACTTCTGCCATGGCTTCGATCCAATTCCAACGTGCGGCAGTGCAACATGCGGCCCTATTCTTCGTGGACGTGTGTCTCATGAAGGTGCCTTACAGTAACCTCATTATGGCAAGACTTGAGGGCAGCCGTCTAGGACCCCAGTACACAGACTGAGCCAGGAGGGCAGAAAGCTCTAACGTGGAGTTTCCTTTGGAAAACATCACTGCATGCAGAATGCTGAGCCACTCTGTTCAAACAGGAAAGGAGAGATTATCCCTTCTCCTGGCTCCTTCACCAGACTCTCCTTTGTGAACAGAAACTATTGTTTACGTGATTCATATGAGTTTCCTAGAAAGGGAACATGTTCCCCAAAAGTTCAGGAAGTTTTGGAGGTGTTTCTTCTACAGGCTTATCTCTTCCTGTCACTTGTGAAGGTGGATTGGCATTAGGAGAGACCTTCCAGTTGCAATTTCCTCCAGTCTCTTAGGAGGTGGGAACTCCTGGATGGGGAGCATGACGAGAGATAGACCTCAAGAGTGGTATAATCTCTGGCATTACGGGCAACATGACTGGAGTCAAAAGGAAGAGAGATATTGGGGTAGTGAGGATCCTGTGACCACAGCCTCCTTGTGGGTTGGAAACTGGTAAAGGGATCCAGAACAGCTACGGAAAGCCACTCTTTAGACGACAACTGCCCAGTTTAGGACCACAGTTCTGCGAATTCTTTGGGGGCATTGTGGACTCTCAGGGCAGTGGGTTGTTATTATTATTATTATTATTATTATTATTAAACTTTATTTGTACCTTGCTAGCATCTCCCACAGAACTCGATGAGGCTTACAAAGGCCAAGGCCTCAACAACAATACAACAATACAACCTAGGCAAATTAAAACAATTAAAGCAATCTAAAACAACAAGCAATGAACAATCCACTAATACACAATAAAACTGGGCTGGGCCAGAGTAACGGTACAAGGGTTAAAAGTGCTGATGTGACAGGTGGAATATGAGGCTTATGGACAAGTGCAGTGTGCAGTGTGCGGCGGTCTTGGCTTTAATAAAGTGCTTGTGGGACTTGGTAATGGAGGTTTCCTATTCGGGAAAGGCACATCGGAACAGCCAAGTCTTCAAGTTCTTTCTGAAGACTGCCAATGTAGGGGCCTGTCTGAGATCTTTGGGGAGGGTGTTCCAGAGTCGGGGGGGCCACCACGGAAAAGGCCCTGTCTCGAGTCCCCACCAAACGTGCTTGCGACGCAGGTGGGATCACGAGCAGGGCCTCTCCAGATGACCGAAGAGAGCGTGTGGGTTCGTAGATGGAGATGCGATCACGCAGGTAGGCTGGACCCAAACCCTTCAGGGCTTTGTAGGTAAGCACCTGCACCTTAAATTGGGCTAAACTGCTGAGCTGCTGAACTTGCTGACTGAAAGGTCAGCAGTTTGAATCCAGGGAGCAGGGTGAGCTCCTGCTGTTAGCCCCGGCTTCTGCCAACCTAGCAGTTTGAAAACATGCAAACGTGAATAGATCAATAGGTACCGCTTCTGCAGGAAGGTAATGACACTTTGTGAAGTCATGCTGGCCACACAACCTTGGAGGTGTCTACGGACAATGCCAGCTCTTGGGCTTAGAAATGGAGATGAGCACTATCCCTCAGAGTCGGACATGATTAGATTTAATGTCAGGGGTTTTATATGGACTCTCAAGCGAGGGGATGCTGTAGCACTTTGCTTTTGCCTGAGCCTACTGGGAATGGGCAAGATTCTGCCTCTTCTCCTTTCCTTTTTGCTGACTTGAGTGCAACCTACTTTTTCACATTGAACTCAGGTTGCACTCATTAAAGTATGCTGAGGACAAAAAAGAAAGAGTGGGAGGTGGAAACTGGGGCATCTTAAAAACAGCTATAAAGGTGGGACAAAAAAAAGGTTTTATTGTAAGTGTCGCTGTCAAATCAAAACAACTATATGACACAGGTTTAGTAATTATGACATTGGCTCTTTTTTGTGGGTACCTGCAAGGAAGGGCAACAGAATGTTTTAGAATGTCTGACAATCTATTGGAAAGTTAGGTAAAGGTAAAGGTTTTCCCCTGACATTAAGTCCAGTCATGTCCAACTGGGGGTTGATGCTCATCTCAATTTCTAAGCCAAAGAGCCAGCGTTGTCCGTGGACACCTCCAAGGTCATGTGGCTAACATGACTGCAAAGAATGTCGTTACCTTCCTGCCAGAGCGGTATCTATTGATCTGCTCATATTTGCATGTTTTCGAACTGCTAGGTTGGCAGAAGCTGGGGCTAACAGTGGGAGCTCACTCCACTTCCCAAATTCGAACCCGCAACCTTTCGATCAGCAAATTCAGCAGCTCAGTGCACCACCGGGGGCTCCAATTGGAAAGTTTAGGAGCCTCCAAATTATGGTCTCATGGGGAGCCCCAAAGGAACTTCTGAAGTATCAGTGTCAGCCCCAGAGCCCAAGTTTCCCACTTCTGACTTGATTCGAAGCCCCACATTCCCACTCAGCTCAGCCATTCCCCTACATAAACAGAGATACAGGCAAGATTTACAACCTGGCATCTTTCTCTGATCTTTATGGATATGTCCTCTGCTTGTCTCCTGCTGCATCCTGTCTTACTGAGGTCTCAAGCCTCTTTCTCACGCTCCAGGCGCCTACGGTACTCACTTAGCTGTCACCTCAAGAGGTACTGTCTGTGCCCGGTTGACTTTGTGGAGATCTCTCTGCTTCTCTAGACAATAGGCAGTGTCGCTGAGTGCAGGAAGTGCTGGGACATAAATCCGCCTAAGATTTTGGAGGGAGAAGTAGCATTCTGGAAGCAGAGGCTGCAGCTTTTCCTCTTGGAAGCCAGGTTTCTGTGCTAGAACCTTCTGCAAAATACTGGTGCTTCATTAGTCGCATCTTGACTAACCACTAAAAGAAATATTTTAGTTTTTTTCCCTCCTAGGCAGTTTCACTGGAAGACTGAAACATCACTGGGCTGCTTGTGAGATTTGAAAACTTATTCCTCCTTCATCTTCCTTGTCCTTTTTGGTTCTCTACATCTTTCCTGTGAAAACTAAAAATAACTAGCATAGTCTGAGCTTATAAATGTAACTTTTTTGGCTGCACCTTTTCAAGCTCTGGTTTGATTTTTTTTTTTGCATTTATTTCCTTTCCAAGCAACACACAAGTCTTTTTTCAGTCACCATAGCTTTGGATTGTCTCATTCGTTTTGGTTAGCACAGTGGTTCTCAACCTTCCTAATGCTGTGACCCCTTAATACAGTTTCTTATGTTGTGATGATCCTCAACCATAACATTATTTTCATTGCTACTTCACAACTATAATTTTGCTCCTGTTATGAATCATCTTGTAAATATCTGGTATGCAGGATGTATTTTCATTCATTTGGCACAAATACTCAATATGTCCAAATTTGAATACTGGTGGGATTGAGGGGAGGATTGATTTTGTCATTTGGGAGTTGTAGTTGCTGGGATTTATAGTTCACTTACAATATCAAAGAGCATTCTTAACTTCACCAATGATGGAATTGAACTAAACTTTGGACACAGAGCTCCCATGACCAACCGAAAATACTAGAAGTATTTGGTGGGCATTGACCTTGGGTTTTGGAGTTGTAGTTTACGCACATCCAGAGAACGCCGATGCATCTGGACCAAGCTTGGCATGAATACTCAATATGCCCAAATGTCGACACTGGTGCGGTTTGGGGAAGATAGACCTTGACATTTGGGAGTTGTAGTGGCTGGGATTTATAGTTCACCTATAATCAAAGAGCATTCTGAACTCCACTAATGATAGAATTGGGCAAAACTTCCCACATGGAACCCCCATGACCAACAGAAAATACTGTGTTTTCTAATTGTCTTTGGCAACCCCTCTGACATGCCCTCGTGACCTCCCCCCCCCCCCCAGGGGTCCCGACCCCTAGGTTGAGAAACACTGGGTTAGCATTTGAGCTTTTGGGTGCTCTGGTTGCTAGGCTTCACTTCCGCTCTCCTTGCCCTTCTGCTCTCCTTCACCAACTAATGCTCTGCAAGAACCTACCAGTTTGTCATTATCTTTTCTCTACCTCTTCCTCTTCCCAAATAACTTTTAAAAACCCATGGACATTCTATGAGATCACAACATTTCCACTAATGGTTAAAAAGTGCTAATTCTTCAACATTTGGGGTTCAACCTCTTTGGTTGTGCTCCATCTCTAAAAATGTAACACTTCTAACGTAAGGGGATGGGACACCAGCATTTAATGTGTTCCTTCTGTTTGTTTGTTTGTTTATTTTTTGGACCTCCAGGTCCATGCCCACATCATCAGCCATCTGAAGAGGGAGATGCCCTCCGTCTTTGGAAAAGAAAACAAAAAGAAGCAGCTCATCAACAAGCTGCCCGTCATCTTTGCCAAGATCCAACTTGAGCATCACATCTCACCTGGTGATTTTCCCGACTGCAACAAGATGCAGGTAAGGACTGAAAAGGTCATTCATCCAGTGCTTCAGGGGGGTGGTGAGGTCTCCTTCTTTGGAGGTCCTTCAATAGAGTTTGATGGACATCCTTGGGGAGAGCTTTGTTTATTCTGGCATGAGAGAGAATTGGATTGTTTGGATCTTGTGGTCCCTTCCAGCTCTGCAATTCTATGCAAACAGAGCTATCAACTGTGACTTGATAGACGATCTGAATATTTATTATATACTAATGGTTCTGGCCCAACTTACCTGGCCAAACGCATCATCCCTTATGAACCTGCTAGGACTTTAAGATCATCTGGGGAGGCCCTACTCTTGATCCCGCCTGCGTCACAAACATGTTTGGTGGGGACGAGAGACAGGGCCTTCTCAATGGTGGCCCCTCGGCTATGGAACGCCCTTCCTGGGGACGCTAGATCGGCCCCCTCCCTCTAGATCGGCCCCCTCCCTCTTAACATTTTGGAAAAAAGTCAAGACTTGGTTTTTTGAACAAGTGTTTGAAAATACAAGGTAAATGACATAGGAATTGGAACGACTGGACGACAAGATTGGACAACGTTTTTATTAGGAGACGTAATCGATGTATTTTTTAATACTATTGTTATGGTTTTATATTACGTGTTTGTGCTTTTAAATGTTTTACAGTGTATTGGGCATCGAATCGTTGCCTCTGTAAACCGCCCTGAGTCAACCGAGGGCTGAGAAAGGCGGTATACAAATACAGTAAATATATAAATAAATAAATATTTACTTGATTCCAGGCACAACTTCACTTTTATTTAATGCAGTGATTTTAAAACATGAGGCTCCAGAAGTTTTAGACTTCAGCTGTCAGAAGCACCTGCCACGTGGCTTACAATCAGGGATTATTATTATTATTATTATTATTATTATTATTAAACTTTATTTATACCCCGCCACCCTCTCCCCTCAGGGATTTGGGATGGCTAATATGAGGCCAAGCCTGACGAATACAATAAATTAAATACATATAGAAAAATAATAGTTGGAATTAAAATTAAAATTAAATTAAAATAATATACCACAATAAAAACAATAACATAAAAACAATAAAGGAGAGTTAACACAGTGGGATATAACATCAGGTATGAAGTGAAAAAACAATTACGGACAAGGAGTAAATCAGGATGGGCTAGGCTAGATGCGCAGATAAAAACAGGGGGCATAGGGTGGGATAGGAAACTGGAGCAATTTATCTGGTGGGAGGTACAGGAGGGACAAGCTATGGGGCTGAATTACCCGCTAGGAATAAGAAGTGCATCAAGAGGATGAGTATATGCTGGGATGGACATGGTATGGGGATTGTTGTTCATTCATCAAAAGCAAGGTGGAACATCTGGTTTTCAAGCTTTTCCTAAAAGCTGACAAGGTGGGAGATTGCCTAACCTCCCCAGGTAATGAGTTCCAAAGCCGGAGGCCACCACCGAGAAGGCCCTCTCCCTCATCCCCACAAGCTGTGCTTGCGACTGAGGTGGGAGTGAGAGGAGGGCCTCCCTGGAAGATCGAAGGGGACACGTAGGTTCATAGAAGGAAATGTGGTCGCAAAGGTAGATGGGCCCCAAACCTTTCAGGGCTTTGTAGATGATCACCTCACCTTGAATTGGGACCAGAAAATGAAAGGTAGCCAGTGGAGTTCCTAAAACAGGAGAGTAGATCAGGGCCGTAGCCAGAAAAAAAATTTGGGAGGGGTTGAAATTTTTTTGGGGGGGGGGGTTGAAAATTTCGTGGGGTGTGTGTGTTGAAACCTGCCTCCTAGCTCACGCTGAAGCAAAGAGCATAGCAGGCGGCAGAGCAGTCTTCAATAGCCTGCAGCTCCGCCCCTGTCAACCACCTCCACCAAGTCTGGCCTCCTTAATGAGAGCATTCAACACACACACACACAACTTGGTTGCTTCACTACATCGGCTATTGCTGCAAGTAATGACAGTGTGAATAAATTTGCTTGAGATAGTGCTTACAATTCTGGAGGGACTCTTAATTTTTGCATCTCATAGACTTAGCATGGGGATTTGATTAACCTGTTAAAATTCATGAGTAAACCAGTTTTTTTAAAAAAAAATCTGAAACATTTCGGGGGATGGGTTGAACCCCTAACCCCCCCCCCCCCACTACAGGCCTGGAGTAGATTGCTCCCTGTAATTCGCTTCAGTTAGTAATCTGGCTGCTGAGCATTGAACCAACTGAAGTTTCCGGGCCGTCTTCAAGGGCAGCCCCACATAGAGTGCATTGCAGTAGTTCAATCTAGAGATAACTAATGCATGGACCACCGTGACCAAATCAGACTTCACAAGGTATGGTCATAGCTGGTGCACTAGTTTTAGTTGTGCAAAGTCCCTCCCAGCCACCGCCGACACCTGAGATTCTGGCAGCAGAAAACATCTGGAAAAGCAAAGATTAAATCTGTATATTTGCCACAGCAGAAGCACTGATGATAGGAGGCAGGGCCATTCTTCTGGGCTGTGTCATCATGGTTGTTTTTTCCTCCAGGAAATGCTGATGGTGCATGACTTCACCAAATTCCATGGACTGAAGCCACGCATGGTGGATGCTTTGGATGAGCTCCTGACTCTAGATATTGCCAAGCTGATGCCTCTTTTGCGCCAGGAGGAGACAGAAGTCCCAGAGCAGATTGTGCATGGCGGCGCCTTTGATGGCACCAGGAACGGTCCCTTCATCGAAGGAGCAACCGAGGGGGCCTATGAGGGGATGGATGATGATGAGTGGGTGGTGACCAAGGACAAGCCCAAATACGATGAGATCTTCTACAACCTATCACCCATGGATGGCAAGCTGAGTGGCACAAAGGCCAAGAACTGGATGGTCACCACCAAACTGCCCAACTCAGTCCTTGGCAAGATCTGGAAGCTCAGTGATGTAGACCGTGATGGCATGCTGGACGATGAGGAGTTTGCTCTTGCCAGCCACTTGATTGAAGTCAAGCTGGATGGCCATGGCCTACCATCTGATCTGCCCCGTCATCTTGTGCCACCTTCGAAGCGTCGGCAGAAGGGGTCAGCTGAGTAAAAAGCCTCCTCAAGAGCTTGCCACCAATCCTTATGCCAGGTTTGAACTGCTCCAGTAGGCTCTGGTTCTCCTTCACCTTTTATTTCCACCCTCTTCAGGCTTTAAAAAGTCTAAATTCCTTATGAACGCCTCATTCCTGCTTAGCAGTTATGCATTGGATTGCATCAGAAGATGTTTCCTTCCTGCTCCATTCTTCAAACTTAGCTTCAGCTCTACCTTCTTGCTTCTCATGTCCCTTCCAGACTCAAGAAGGCTTCGATCTACCACAAGCTTCGGTTCTCTCTTGGCTTTGTTCATTTGGGCCTAGTTAGAACTACATTTGGTCTTCCATTCAATTCTCCACTTCCAGACCTGCATTCTAGTTGCACCAATGACTAAATGTCCACCTGGACTGGACTTTTCTAAGATGCTTTCCTTCCATAGAAACCAGACTCAAAGGGCTCCATGCTTCAGAAGTTTATGGCCTAAGAACACTGCTTCTCCCACACCAAGGTCCAACTCTTCCAGGAGGTTGTAGTCTGGTCAACATCAGTTTAAGAGAGGACCGACTTCAATTTCCAAACTATGTCAACCTTGATCTTCTTTAATAGACCTCAGTCCTGCTATCATGTGTAGATGCTGCCCCTCACATCCATCGAGGTATCTTCATCCATTAGAAATAGAAATGCTCGTGGAACTCCTTGCAGCTATCAATAGCTGTGTGTTGTTGCAATGTCATCTGTGTTTTGCCAACTCCTTCCATCAAAATGAGGGTGAAACAAGATGAAGTAGGAGTGTGAAGAATGTTAGGGAAGACAAGGCTAGAAAAGTTGTTGTCTACAGACGAACTTAAATAGCAAGGAAGCATTCCTTACCTTCTTTGGCCTAATTTTTTGACAAGTTAGGAGCGTTCCATCCTCTCACAGCTCTTTCATTTGCCCAGAGTTGTAGTAGGAGAGAGGGCACAAAGGGCCTCCAAGGTGATTCAGTGGTAATTTCCAGTGAGTTCATTTCAACCCTCCTCAAGTTTAGATATTTTAAAATTCTGTTACAGCACAAAAACAAAAAAATGAATAGGAAGAATGGGTCCTCCAGGTGTTTCTTGATCACCACTTTCACGCCTATTGCAAAGGAGTCCCCAGTGACCCAGTGGGTTAAACCCTTGTGCCGGCAGAACTGAAGACCGACAGGTTCAAATCTGAGCTCCCTCTGTCAGCTCCGGCTCCCCATGTTGGGACTTGAGAGAAGCCTCTCACAAGGATGGTAAAAATACCAAAGCATCCTGGTGTCCCCTGGGTAACATCCTTGCAGATGGCCTATTCTCTCACACCAGAAGTGACTTGCAGTTTCTCAAGTCACTCCTGACATGAAAAAAAAAACCCTACTGCCAGATACACAAGTGTTAGGGAATGATGGAAGTTGCTTTTCAACATCTGGAGGTACATACATTACCCATCTGTGAAGTAAAGGTTCAGATATCCTGGTAATGAAAGAGTGATTATTCTTGGCCTAAACATTGTCTGTAACTCATTTATGATCCTCTTGAGGTCATTGCTCGAGCTGCGGTGATGTCACAGAATGTAAATTATTAGTTTGTGTTCGCCTTGTGTTGACAGTCCAAGTAGTTTCTAAGAAGAACCAAAGCTGAAGAATAGTCCCAGATAGTTATAGGTGTCCTGGAAGAAATGTTGGACATTGGAACAAGCTTCAGAAGGAGATCTGGGGTTTACGTGGTGATTCAAAATAACTAAGGAAGTCTGAGGCTGCAAGTCTCTAGTAATGTATGTTTGTATATTTTTGCTATTTAGTCTTGCACACATTTCTTGCTCCTGTATTTGGATATTATTCCTTTTTTTATTTCAAAGGGATGACAAAGAGGAACAATAGAAATGGAGATATCTCCAGCTATTTCTCAGTCATGAGATCTAGCAACTTGCTATTTTTGTTATAAAGCAGATGTTCCCGGGATATCTGTCTTCTAGCCGGACACATGGTTTTGCTCTGGCGTCACAAGCGTAGGATGATATCCAACACAGACAACATTCCATCCACTGATTATATTGTTTGGATAGCCAACAACTATCAGTAGCAGTCTCCAAAGTGACTGCTTATTTTGCTCCAACTGTGTTCACAGTCTCTGAAGACCAATCCAGAACAAGTTCATTTTCCTGTGAATACTTATGCCAGGAAGAAAGACATTTTTTATTCCATCCATGACTTCATGTTAAATAGTTTCATCTGATTTAATTTTATTTCTTTCACTGTAGCTAAGCCTTATCCTTGAGCTAGCTACTTCCTTATCACCATTCACTGTCAAGTATGTTATTATGACGTTGCAAAACATCACGCGCATATTCTCATTTGATATGTAACTGCAGCTTTTATCCGCCCGTCTTGCTTGGAGTTTGCCTCAGGGGCGACTTTATGTTGTAGATTAGAGGATTTGGGGAGATTTTTGGAACAGGCAAGAACAAGGTGTCAAACTGACAAGGAAACACGGAAGGCTTGTATGAAAATTTTGCCAATGAGATGTGTGTGGCCAAGCAATATCAGAATGAGGTCAAGATGGCAAAGAGAATGGACAAGCTAATAGTGCCTGCCACAGTTTGGTTTTGCTTGTGTCCACAGGGAAGACATGATTTCACCCTTTCTTCTTTCCATACAGCTATTGAGCCCAGGCATCCCCCATTCTGTATCTTTGCATTTTCATTTTTTCTGCCCAAGATACTCAACTTAGGCAGAAAAAAATGAAATACAAAGATGTAGAATGGAGATATCTGGCTCAATAGCAGTACGTGTGAAAAAGGTATTGGAATCTTCATGGACAGGAAGTTAAACATGAGCCAACAATGTCATGTGGCAGCTAAGAAAGCCAAAGGGATTTTGGCCTGCATAATTAGTCTAGTGTCTAGATCCAGGGACGTCATGCTACCCCTCTATTCTGCCTTGGTCAGACCACACCTGGAATCACACTGTGTCCAATTCTGGGCACCTCAATTGAAGGGAGATGTTGACAAGCTGGAATGTGTCCAGAGGAAGTGGGTCTGGAGAACAAGCCTTATGAGGAGCGGCCGAAAGAGCTAGGCATGTTTTGCCTGAAGAAGAGAAGGCTGAAAGGAGACATGGTGGCCATGTATAAATATGTGAAGGGAAGTCATAGGGAGGAGGGAGCAACCTTGTTCTGCCCTGGAGACTAGGATGCAGAACAATGGATTCAAACTACAGGAAAGGAGATTCCACCTGAACATTAGGAAGAACTTCCTAACTGTGAGAGCAGTTCAGCAGTGGAACTCTCTTCCCTGGACTGTGGTGGAGACTCCTTCTTTGCAGGCTTTTAAACATAGGCTGGCTGACCATGTGTCGGGTGTGCTTTGAATGCAATTTTCCTGCTTCTTGGCAAAATGGGGTTGGATTGGATGGCCCACTATTTCTCTTTCAACTCTATGGTTCCCACTCCACTGAGTTCAGGGTGCAAACTACTTTTGCACTTTCAACTCAGTCTGCAGTATTAGAAGTAAGCTGAAGACAAAGACAGCCACTGTGGTGTAGCAAGTATGACTAGAAACAGGGTTTGGATCCTTGTTCGGCCATGGAAACCCACTGGGTGACCTTGTGCAAGTCATAATTTTTCAGTTTCAGAGGTAGACTCCCTCTAAACAAATCTTGCTGAGAAAAACTTAGGATGGCAATTAATGGGAACTGATGTGCAGGTACAATAATGAAAGTAAATATGGGAGGAGAGAGACTGTAATGTTTGAAAGAGCTAGGACACCCATGTTTCCTTCTTGTCACCTCCCCAAACCCCACCATTGTACTTTGTTCCCTTCCAAGCCTTTTCAAAAGCCAACACAGAATCCAGAAGTGACACAACATCAGTGCTGGGTTGCTGACATGGTGAAAATGACTCCTGAGTCCTGCCACAGTTGCCCTTCCCTGACTTAGAGAGTGTCTCTTTCCAATGCTTGCACTATGATTTGATCCATAGTCTATGGACCAGTACCACTTGGAGCCATTGGCTAGCAGTTGGCAGAGTGCTTTTTTTCCAGGAAAGGAACAGTTATAGCCAATAGGCACAAGTATGTTACTGGGTCCTGGCCCATGAGAAATAATGTCTGGTCCCGTACAGCCTGAAAAGACCAAGTGTATCCTCTGCTGCCTCTTACTAAACTGTTCTAGGATAGGCTTTATCCTGTAGTCAGGACCCACAGCTGTATTCCATCACAGTAATTCAAATGGCAACATCTGCAACCCAAACTCCTGAACTCTACAGTCAGAGCAAATGACACAAATTATCTATAGAAGGAAAAAAAACTATGAATATCTATGTTTACATTTGCTTCATTTTAGCCTAATTCATTCTGCTGCAAAAATATACCCATAGCTCCTGCATCAGCAAGGTTATCCTCAGTCACTTTTACTGTAGGGTAGGTGGGGGTCATTAGCGACCCCTCCACTCCCCATTTTTAAGCACCAACAGAGCTGCCCCATCTAGGAGGGTGCTATGGCGAGAAGACACGTGTGGCAGCACTCCTTCCGACCTCAGGATCAAGGCAAGAGATTTTGCTTCAACTTCAGGAGGTCTAAGGACTCTTGCTGACCAACATTTCCTGTGGTCCATCTGCCGGTCTTCTTGCAGGGATCCAGAGGTGCAGTCTGAACTTGAGGAGGGCCTTGTTGCTTTTGTGATATGACTCTAACAGCATTTCCGATGGAATAAAACATTTATTTACCAGCCTGAGTCTCCTCTGTTCATTCACTTTATACTTTGATTGGGGGGGGGGGGGTCATTGCCACATTATGGATAATAATGGACAATAATGGACAATACACTGCTACACAGGTAAGGAATCTCAGGAGAAGGAACTTATTAAGGTGCTGATAGGTAGATATAGGGTGTGGCATTTACACTGTCTACCAGTCCTATATGTGGAGAATGATTTTTCCGTAGCTCCAGAAATTTCCACTGTTTTTAGATTGAATGTGTTGCTCTGAAGAAGGGCAATCAGGAATATAAAGTCTGAAACATGTTGGGCTTTATATATATATATATATATATATATATATATATATATATATATAAAACATGTTTAAAATATAACATGCAACTATCAATATGCAAATAAATACCTGTTTCTTGTTTTGCCTGGAGATCCTATATGACAGTGGTTCCCAAATTCCGTTTGGACTTCAACTCCCAGAAGCCTAAAATATCTGGAGGACCGAAGTTTGGGAACCGCAAACATGGGAGCATTGCAATATCGGTCTGTGATAATCTCACAAACACACATGGAGATATGTGGTTAGATGTCCCATCCCAAATTATATGGGGTTCATAATGGCACTACTACAAAACTTACTAAAACTTCCAGGATCCCAGAGTCAATTGGCATTTGGGGCACTGCAAGCCAAATAACAACAACAACTTGGGAATAACAATAACAACAACAACTTGGGAATAACAATAACAACAACAACTTAGGAATAATAATAATATTAACAACGACAACAACAATTTAGGAACAATAATAACAGCAACAACAATGACAACAACTTGGGAATAATAACAACAACAATTTGGGAATAATAATCTATATAAATAAAAATGTAATGTTCGTTTGTGGGATTAATATAACTCAAAAACCACTGGACAAATTGTGTCCAGTTTTGGACACAATACATGTATCAGGCCAACGAGTGACCATCACTCATAAAAACGCTGAAAAACACAGCAGAACAGACATTTAAAAGCCAAAAAATAAAAATTACATTACAACACATGTGCAAAACCACATGTATACACATACACACACACACACAACACATATAGACAGACTAGACCACAGCAATGTGTGGCAGGGGATGGCTAGTAATCTATATGGGATGGGACTTAAAAAGCCAAATATATATATATATACATCACAGCACATGCACATAGCCTCATAAATACACATATACACAAATATATACACACATATATGCACATAAAACACATATACACAGACTAGGCCACAACAGCATGTGGCAGGGGATGGCTAGTCTTATATAAATAACGATGTAATGTTAGTTTGTGGGATTAACATAGCTCAAAAACCAATGGACGAATTGGCACCAAATTTGGACATAATACACTTCTCAGGCCAACGAGTGACCATCACTCATAAAACACTGAAAAAACACAGCAGAAGAGACTTTAAAAGCAAAAAAACCCCAATTACAATGCATGCACAAAACCACACATATATACGCAAACACACATATAGACACATATACACACACAAAACACATATACACAGACTGGGCCATAGCAATGCATGGCAGGGGAAAGCTAGTAATAACAATAATAACTTGGGAAGTATCTGACATGTGATTGACTACAAAAGCCAGCATAGTGATCTTGTTTGCTGTGTACTAATCTTGTTGTGTATCTGATAATGATGGTGATGGCGGGAAGCTCTGTACATATGCCATTAAATGATCAGAGCTTTAGAGGTTGGAGACCAGTTCAGGAGTTCCACACAGCATTTCTGTTCGGAAAGGCAGGGCCAGTGTTCCCAGTTCTGTGTGAGTCACTGGCTGGGCCACCGCCAGAACACTCCCAGCCCAGCCAAAGGAAACTTTCAAATTCCTTCCTCTGGCCAAAAAGAACAGGCGGTACCAAGCTGCTCCGAACAAGCGATCCCACAGTGGGGCTGGTATGGGGGCAAACTCCCATGGAGCCCAACCTGCCCTGTGCCCTCCCCGGATTGAAACCACCATATCCATCAGGGATGTCAAAATGGATAAATGGGAAACAATTTTGAACTGGGAGAGGGAGCATGATTCACACCAAGGCTGCTGGTAGAAAGACAAGATTTTAAATGCTAGGAAAAAAAAAATAACAACCACCCTAGTGTATAGCAATAACTTTAGTATATTATTTTTAAATGCAGCCCTGCAAAAAAATAAAATAAAAAAATCTCCCAAAAGTAAACAGCTTTCGTGATTTTTTCCCCTGCATCTGCTCAACATTATTAATATTTTTTTGGCTGACTATGCCTCTCCTTCCCTCACCCCAGCTCAGAAACCACCAACTTTTGAAATGCTTTCCTGGAGCAAACTTTAGTCACCACAGTTGATGAGGCAAAGGGAGATTCATAAGCCCCCAAATAGCATGGATTTAAGTCTCTGTGTGACTAATGAGCATGGAATGAAATAACGGAGCAGGAGGGTTTGCATCCACCCGCCTGGTGGCTATTTATTCTTTCCATTCGTATTTATACACTGGTCTATAAACTTCCCCACAATACCAGTTTCTTAATGCAACTCACAAAGTTTTTTTTCTGTGTCAGGAGAGACTTGAGAAACTGCAAGTCGCTTCTGGTGTGAGAGAATTGGCTGTCTGCAAGGATGTTGCCCAGGGGATGCCCGGATGTTTTACCATCCTGTGGGAGGCTTCTCTCATGTTCCTGCATGGGAAGCTGGAGCTGACAGACAGGAGCTCACCCCGCTCCCCAAATTCGAACCACCGACCTTTCGGTCAGCAGTCCTGCTGGCACAAGGGTTTAACCCATTGCGCCACTGGGGGCTCCGACTCGGAAACTCTAACATACCCTCCTGTCCCAATTTATCAGGGACAGTTCTGATTAATACTCTGTCAACCCACTTTTTTGGTTGCTTTTAAAATGTCCCAGTTTCTCTCCTCTCTTCCCGCTTCCCTCCCTTGTCCTTGTTCTACTGTTGCAAACTGAGTTCAACATATAAAGAAATCATGTTCTTCCCACTATAATCAAATAAAAGCAAACTGCTGCAGCCCCCTTTTTTTGTTCCCCCCCCCCCCCATCTTGGTCACACTCTGATATTACTTGGCCATACATCTCCTTGTTTCCGTCTGTGAAATATTGGAGGACATGTGGCAACACATTTCTTCCAACATTTTAAAAATCCAGAGCAAGCAAAGGTTAGGATTTTTTTTTAAAGAAGCAACTCAAAACATACTTTCAGCCGACCCAAGTTAATTCCCAAAGGCTTTGAGGATTTTTAAATCCAAAAAAAGGAGAAACTTAAAGTCAAGGGAAAGAATTCCATAGCTCTGAAACTCACCCTCCTCCCATTTTTCCCCTCAACTGGGTGACTTCCAGCTGTGTTGGACTACAGCTCCTAGTATCCTCAGACAAGGGATGATGGGGTGTGTACCCAACACAACTCCAGTTTCTAGTTTCTGCATGTGGCTGCTTTTCTTCTCTCTCTCTCTCTCTCTCTCTCTCTGTGTGTATATATGTTGTTGTTCATTCGTTCAGTCGTTTCTGACCTCGTGGACCAGCCAACGCCAGAGCTCCCTGTTGGCTGTCACCATCCCCAGCTCCTTCAAGGTCAAGCCAGTCACTTCAAGGATGCCATCCATCCATCTTGCCCTTGGTCGGCCCCTCTTCCTTTTTCCTTCTGTTTTCCCCAGCATCATTGTCTTCTCTAAGCTTTCCTTTCTTCTCATTATGTGGCTAAAGTACTTCATCTTTGCCTCTAATATCCTTCCCCCCAATGGGCTTTGTTTCCTGGAGTATGGACTGTTTGGATCTTCTGGCGGTCCAAGGCTTTCAGAACTTTTCAGAACTTTCCTCCAGCACCACAGTTCAAAAGCATCTCTCTTCCTTTGCTCAGCCTTCCTTATGGTCCAGCTCTCACATCCGTAGGTGACTATGGGGAATACCATTGCTTTAACGATTTGGATCTTCCTTGCTAGTGTGATGCTTCTACTCTTCACTATTTTATCAAGATTGGTCCTTGCTCTCCTCCCAAGAAGCGTCTCCTGATTTTCTGGCTGCAGTCTGCGTCTGCAGTCATTTTTGCACCTAGAAATACAAAATCTGTCACAGCCTCCGCATTGTCTCCCTCTATTTCCCAGTTGTCAATCATTCTTGTTGCCATAATCTTGGTTTTTTTGATGTTTAGCTGCAACCCAGATTTTGCGCTTTCTTCTTTCACCTTGATGAGAAGGCGCCTCAGCCCCTCCTCGCTTTTGGCCATCAACGTGGCGTCATCTGCATATCGAAGGTTGTTAATGTTTCTTCCAGCAATTTTAACTCCAGCCTTATATAGTTTTAACTCACTCCCACCCTTTACCCCTCCCCCTGGACATACAATTTATACAATACACTACAGAAATTACATTTGAAATATCAGTCTTAATCTCAGTTTTTCCACTCCACATCTTGATACATTCTCTAAATACTTCCAAACTGGATCCCACGTGCTCTTAATTATTATAACATTTTCTTTTTTGTCTATATTGTTCCATTTAAAAGTGTTTTTTTCCACATTTAACATATTTCCATATAATTTGTCAGAGTCCACTTTGTTTTATCTTTCCAACCCCTCACTAAAATAATTTGCGCACATGCTATTAATTCGTCAACCTCCCTTTCCTTTTGCACATTATACACACCTGGTATTCTTGCATGTAATACATTTCCATTGGCTATTATTATTTGAAGATTTAAGATTCTATTAATTTATCCTTCAATCAATCTTTCTCCAGTACGCTTGTACTCTGTCACATCCCCATATCATGTGTTAAACACACCTCTTTATTTACAACCATGTCAACATCTGTCCTTTACACCAGGTAAAAAATGTGAAAATTGTGCAGGAGTCCTGTACCATTTTTGTAACATTTTCCTTCTTGCTTCCTTTAGTACATTACATTTTTCTGGGTTGTTGTAGGTTTTTTTTTCGGGCTGTATGGCCATGTTCTAGAGGCATTCTCTCCTGACATTTTGCCTGCATCTATGGCAAGCATCCTTATCCATTCCCCACATTTGAGCTTTCCCACACTGTTGACGAATAAAATAGCGGTTCCATTACAGTTCCTTACAGAGCAGCAAATACACATTAAACATTTGGTAGCAAGAACTCTGGCTTCCTAAGTCTGCTTCCTGTGTTCGAATCCTGTGGACAAACTACCTTCTTCTGGCAACGGAGCAGAAGAATGGCCTTTTGTGTCACTGCAATCAGCCCACCTTAATACAGGATTTCCCCTCGGTATGGGAAGGGGAGAGCGTGATTTTTATCTTTCCTTGCCAGTTTGTGGTTTTGATTTGGAACGCACGTAATGGCCATTAGCTCATGCTAAACTCTGCCTTCACTGGAAGAGGGGAATAGTCAGGAGACCTAAACTGCTTTGGGGGTGCTGAAGAAAAGAGGGAGGAGGAAGGGGGCAGGAACAGGGAAAACGCACGAGTCTCAGGGAAGCTAACGGAGCCAAGCACACAGTGTGCCTGCATGGAAAGTTGGCCATTGGGTGAGCAATGACGCAGGCGCTTCTACTGCCTCTGGGGCACTAAAGAGAAATAAGATCAGGTTCAGGATTTCCCTTTATGTTTCTTCTTCTCTTGGAAGAGAATTAGGGCCCTTCCACACAGCCCTATATCCCAGAATATCAAGGCAGAAAATCCCACAATATCTGCTTTAAACTGGGTTATCTGAGGGATCTTCTGCCTTGATATAGGGCTGTGTGGAAGGGCCCCCAGAATATCAAGGCAGGAAATCCCACAATATCTGCTTTGAACTGGGTTATCTGAGTCCACACTGCCCTATATTCTAGTTTAAAGCAGATACTGTGGGATTTCCTGCCTTGATATTCTGGGTTATATGGCCTTTTGGAAGGGCCCTCAGCGTGGTGGCTTGGGTGCTAGACTAGGACTATGGAGATGAGGGTTTAAATCTTTGATTCCCGTGGAAACCTACTTACTTATTTCTTGGGCAAGTCACACACTCTCAGCCTCAGGGGACATTTGTGGCAAACCCAGAGGACATTTGTGGAAAAGAGAGCAGGATATCAGAGAATAAGCAAGTGGCGCAGCTAGCATTTAAACTGGGGGCCCTTCCACACAGCTCTATATCCCAGAATATCAAGGCAAGAAATCCCAAAGCAGATATTGTGGGATTTTCTGCCTTGATATTCTCAGATATAGGGATGTGTGGAAAGCCCCTGGGTCTCCCTGGTCCTCAACTTCAGAGGGCAAGTCTTGGTTTTGCCAGAAGCAAGCCCCACTGAATTTAGCGAGAAGCAGAGCCCTCTGTTATCCAAAGACTGCAGAAGCTTGTGGGAGGGACGCATGCCGTTGGTGGGTGGCGCAACTCCTATTGGCATGCAGCCCTGGCATAGTTGCCTAAACAAACCTAGAAACATACACAAACATATACACACATTCCATTTACCCTATTTATACACAGTGCTTAATCCTATTACTTTTTATTTTGCACGACGCTTATCAGAACCCATCAGGCCACATTACTTGGGGATTCTGAATATTGCAGTAACTTTAGAGGTATATATATTTCAAATAATCCCTAACCAGCTTTTGCAGCACTGGTGGGAGAAGCTAACTTTTGAAGGATGTGCACACATAGTGCTAGTGCATCTACGCTGTAGAACTAAAGCAGTTTGACCCCTTTAAATGCTTTGGCTCAATGTTATGGAATTTTGGGACTTGTAGTTTGGTAAGGCACCAGCCCACTTGGGCAGAGCAGGCTAAAGACCTTGCAAAACTGCAGCTCTCAGTATTCCATAACACGGAACCATGGTCATTAAAATGGTGTCAAACTGCATTAATTCTGCAGTGTAGTTAGTTAAAAGCACAATACTACATTAGCCATATATCTCAGTAGTATAATATTTTCCTCAAAGGGAATTGCAGATCTAAAATATAAATGTGTACAATAAAAAGCTTGCTAATGTTTACTGATTTCAGTGGAAACATATGTCCTAAAAATTGGCTAAGATCACGTAAGACTTCCTTCATATTCCCCCTTCTCCCTAAATAATGAGATATTCATTGTAGGTGGTCTGTTCTTTGTATTCTCATGTTTATTTCCATTGGGAAGGAAGCAAATCACAGGCCCGTTGGGCAAATCCTCTAGCAACATCATCAGCACTTTTGGAAATGAAAAAAGTCAAGTGAAATATACTCTTGGCAAGTCTTGGACCAGGCTCAATACTGTCCAGGGGTGTAGCTAAGTGTATGCTTGTGAGGGCTTTATTCCAAGAATGAAGACCCCCCCCCCCCCCATCAATTTGTCCCTCATTCTCCACATTGCTAGCACTGCAGAGGGTTAAACACTGGGCCCATCTATACTGCCATATAATGCAGTTTCATAATGCAGATTTATTGCACTGAACTGGATTAAACGTCAGTGTAGGATCATATAATCCAGTTCAATCTGCATTACACGAGTCTACACTATTATAATGCAGTTCAAACTGCATTATATGGCAGTGTAGATGGGGCCACTGAAATTAACTCTGTTATTTAGGATGTTTACATTTCCTGGGTCTCATGGCCAATGGAAACCCACTGGATGACCTTATTTTACTGTCTATTTATGTATTGTTATCTCACCTGTCTCCACACTTTCAGCCCAAGAAAACATTTCTTTTTATTTATTTATTTCATGCACTTTTACCCCACTCTTCTCCCCACAAGAGGGGACTCGGGGTGGCCTCACATAAGCACTGAACGATGCTATCAACATATAGATAATAAACAATACATTAAAACATTAAAACAATTCATTAAAAGAGTAAATTAGTCACGCCAGTTAAAACCAAATCCAAATCTGGGGTCAAATCAATGTCGCAGTATCCAAGTCTTCTTTTCAATTGCCACTGTCCACTAATCCAGATGTGGAGTAAGTGAAAGTGTGGCTACCAGTCCTGCAGATACAGGGATTGTACTGTATATACTGTTATGTTGCAGGCAATGAAGCCTGGCTCTCTTTTCTCTTGGCGCCGTTGAGATTAGTTCTGACAGTAGAGGAGGGAGCCTGCCTCATCCAACCAGATGACGAGGGCATGAATTCCATGGGGCAATATCTGCCAGACCTCAAATTTCTGTGAAAACAATTGGCGGGTGACTGGGAAAACATACAATCCCAGCAGTCTCCTAGCCGCACCCAGCAACTGGCTCTTTGGCAGCCATGAAGGGATGGCATTAGCCTACCCCCTAGTGGCTGCAGGGTCAACCTGACAGGCAGTCTATACAGTGGTTCTCAACCTGTGTGTCCCCAGGTGTTTTGGCCTTCGACTCACAGAAATCCAGCTGTTAGGATTTCTGGGAGTTGAAGGCCAAAACATCTGGGGACCTAAAGCTTGAGAACCACCACTATACAGCAAGGATGGGGAAATCACCATTCTACACTGTGGCATGAATGCATTTTAGACCACTTTAACTGCCATGCCTCAATTATGTGGAACCCTGGGAGTTGTAGTTTGAAGAGAACCAGACCTCTGGCATTGAAGGCTGAAGACCTTGCAGAATTACAATTCCTGGGAATCCTTAGCATTGAGCCATGGTATGTGGTGTAAAACGGCATTCTCTCTCTCTCTCTCTGGGCCCTTCCACACAGCCCTACATCCCAGAATATCAAGGCAGAAACATCCCACAATATCTGATTTGAACTGATTATCTGAGTCCATACTCAGATAATGTGGGATTTTCTGCCTTGATATTCTGGGATATAGAACTGTGTGAAAGGGCCCTTTGATAATGTGGGATTTTCTGCTTTTATATTATGGGATATAGGGCTGTGTGGAAGCCGCCCCCCCCCCCCCCACACACACAATATATATACAGTACAATCTTGCTTATCCAACATAAATGGACCAGCAAAACGTTGGATAAGAAAAAATGTTGGAAAATGAGGGATTAAGGAAAAGCATATTTTCCTCAAAAATTACATTAGGATTCCAGGCAGGCTCTATATCCAGGATCTGATCCCAGGTTTTCTGCTTTAAACTGGATTATATGAGTCCACATTGCCAGATCATCTGCTGGGGTAAACAGAAAACTTCAGATCAAATCCTGGGGCATTTTAGTTGTCCGAGTAGGATAATCCTCCAGGGTGGGTCCGTAGCTGACTATGGAGCCCTATTCTTGATCTACATCTTCCCCCGCAACGAGGGCATTGGTTTCCAATGCCGGGGTTGGCTTGACGTGCCTTCCTCTTGCCATATTTCTCTCTTTCACCCTCCATTCGTGCCTCTTCAAATTCTACAGCACTGCTGGTCACAGCTGACCTCCAGCTGGAGCGCTCAAGGGCCAGGCCTTCCCAGTTCTCAGTGTCTATGCCAGAGTTTTTAAGGTTGGCTTTGAGCCCATCTTTAAATCTCTTTTCCTGCCCACCAACATTCTGTTTTCCATTCTTGGAAAGACCCTGGGTGACAAACTCAGAATATTAAGGCAGAACATCTCACAATATTTGCTTTGAACTGGGTTATCTGAGTCTGGTATTTGGCAGTCTGGTATGTGGTATTTTCTGTCTTGATATTCTGGGATATAGGGTTGTGTGGAAGGACCCCCAGTATATCAAGGCTGCTCTGAACTGCATTATCTGAGTCCACACTCTGGGCCTTTCCACACAGTCCTATAAAATCCCACAATATTTGCTTTGAGCTGGGTTCTCTGAACTCACACTCATATAATGTGGGATTTTCTGCCTTGATATTCTGGGATATAGGGCTGTGTGGAAGTGCAACCAGATAATGTGGGATTTTCTGTTATTATATTCTGGGATATAGGGCTGTATGGATGGCCCTTTGAGTATCAAGGCAGATAATCCACAAAATCTGCTTTGAACTAGGTTATCTCAGGACCCTTCCACACAGCCCTATATCCCAGAATATCAAGGCAGAAAATACCAGAAAATATAGGGCTGTGTGGAAGGGCCCCCAGTTCAAAGCAGATGTGGAATTTTATTGGGCTGTGTGGAAGGGCCCTTAATGATTCTACATGGGCCACTTCCTCTGACGTCACAGGCCTCAGGATTGGGCCTGGAAGCCTGGAACAGGCCTAAACCCATCGGGGGAATATTCCTTACCATTCACTATTTACTTATTAAACGAAGATTCAACTTCAGAAAGGCAGATTGGACTAAATTCTCAGACATGTTAGATGACATGATCATATCAGTTGCGCCAATCCCTGAGGAATACGAGCACTTCATCAAAATAGTGAAAACCTGCTCACGGGCCTCTATACCGAGAGGCTACAGAACCAACTACCTTCAAGGCATTACTCCTGAAACAGCTGCCTTGTTGGAAAACTATTACAGGCTCCACAGGTTAAAGGTTGTCCCCTGATATTAAGTCCAGTCATGTCTGACTCTGGGGTGTGGTGCTCATCTCCATTTCTAAGCCGAAGAGCCGGCGTTGTCCATAGACACCTCCAAGGTCATGTGGCCAGCATCACTGCATGGAGCGCCATTACCTTCCCACCTGAGCGGTACCTATTGATCTACTCACATTTGCATGTTTTTGAATTGCTAGGTTGGCAGAAGCTAGGGCTGACAGCGGAAGCTCACGCCGCTCCCCGGAACAGGCTCCACAATGAAGACCCATTTAGTGAGCAAAACCTTCAGGCAGCGCAGAGCATTGTGCCCTCCATCTCTGAAGCCAAGAAAGAACAGAAAGAAAGAAGCCAAGAAAGCTGACTGGCACAACCTGGGGATCACAACCAGACACAGTGAAGACATCTGCCCTGGTGCTTTGCTATTCTGCTGCTGAGTACGCATGCCCAGTGTGGAACACATCTCACCACGCTAAAACGGTAGATATGGCTCTTAATGAGACATGCCGCATTATCACAGGGTGTCTGCGCCCTACACCACTGGAGAAATTACACTGCTTAGCTGGTATTGCACCACCTGACATCTGCCGGGAAGTAGCAGCCAACAGTGAAAGGACCAAGGCAGAGACATCTCCAGCTCATCCCTTGTTTGGGTATCAGCCAGCACGTCAACGACTTAAATCTAGAAATAGTTTTCTAAGATCTACAGAGACACTCGCTGGAACACCTCAGCAAGCGAGAGTCCAAAAGTGGCAGGCTCAAACCCAGAACCTCAATCAATAGCTGATTCCAAATGAGAGACTCCCCCCTGGGCACACAGAAGACTGGGCGAATGCGCTGAACAGACTGCGCTCGGGCACCACGAGATGCAGAGCCAACCTTGAGAAATGGGGCCACAAAGTGGAATCCACAACATGCAAGTGCGGAGAAGAGCAAACCACAGACCACCTACTGCAATGCAACCTGAGCCCTGCCACATGCACTATGGAGGACCTCCTTGCAGCAACACCAGAGGCACTCCAAGTGGCCAGATACTGGTCAAAGGACATTTAATAGAATACCAAGTCTGCAAACTTTGTGTTTTGTTTGTTTGTTTGTTTTAAATGCAATACAACTGTTTGGTCTGCTCCTGACACGATAAATAAATACTATTTCCTTATGTTTCCAAATACTGTAATATAAACTTCAACTTATTTATTTATCGTGTCATCAGCAACCATACCATTGTGTTACAATTCTAACAGAACAAAACAGACACACAGATTAAAAAGGAAAAAAAACCACACAGATTTTGCAAACTTGGTAGTTGACTAAATGTCCTTGACCAGTATCTGGCCACTTGGAGTGCCTCTGGTGTTGCCGCAAGAAGGTCCTCCATTGTGCATGTGGCAGGGCTCAGGTTGCATTGCAGCAGGTGGTCAGTGGTTTGCTCTTCTCCACACTCGCATGTCGAGGATTCCACTTTGTGGCCCCATTTCTTAAGATTGGCTCTGCCTCTCGTGGTGCCAGAGCGCAGTCTGTTCAGCGCCTTCCAAGTCGCCCAGTCTTCTGTGTGCCCAGGGGGGAGTCTCTCATCTGGTATCACCCATGGATTGAGGTGCTGGGTTTGGGCCTGCCACTTTTGGACTCTTGCTTGCTGAGGTGTTCCAGCAAGTGTCTCTGTAGATCTAAGAAAACTATGTCTTGATTTAAGTCGTTGACGTGCTGGCTGATATCCAAACAGGGGATGAGCTGGAGATGTCTCTGCCTTGGTCCTTTCACCATTGGCTGATACTTCCCGGTTGCTTCAACTAAAACAACCTTTCAACATTTCAGTCGGGAATTCCCCTTCCTTTTTTGACGTAACGGCGGAAGTCAAAGCGGCCTGCTCTTCTCCGCTTCCCCTCACAAGGCGTTTGAGCTCCTCAACCGGAAGTTTACCTCGTGAAGCGTCCCGCCCTTCAACAAAATGGCGCTCCTGGCAACGGAAGTTGGCTTTTCCCCCTCTCTATTTCCACGCCGGCGACTTCCGGTTCCGTCTTTCCTTTTTGCCTACTCGTGGACCAAGATGGCGGCGCCTCGCCAAGGGCTCTCCTCAGAGGCGGCTTCTGCTCCGTCTTCCTCCTCGGCGGCTTTCCTGGGCTTCGGCCCCAACTCGCGGGACCCGAGCCGGCTCCCTTCGGCGCGGGCGGGCGGCAAAGGGCCCAGGAACCGCAAAAAGGGCTGGAAGCGATGGCGGGGGCCCGAGGCCAAGCTGGGCCGGCAGCTGGGCGACTGGCTGGAGGAGAACGCGGCCGAGCTGCGCCAGTTGGGGTGAGAGGAGCGAGGCCTTTCGGGCCTACTAGGCCTCAGAGTTGTGAGACCCCCAAACTGTCGTCCATTTACATTGTAGAATTGACACAGTTTGACACCAGACAGTGCTGTGGGAACCATTGGAGTTCTCTGGGTTGTTGTAGGTTTTTCCGGGCTATATGGCCATGTTCTGGAGGCAATTTTTCTCCTGACGTTTCGCCTGCATCCATGGCAAGCATCCTCAGAGGTAGTGAGGTCTGTTGGAAGTAGGAAAAATGGGTTTATATATCTGTGGAATGACCAGGGTGGGACAAAGGACATATAGCCCAGAAAAACCTACAACAACCCAGTGATTACGGCCATGAAAGCCTTCGACAATACATTGGAGTTCTCGTTTGACAATCCTTGTTTGTTTCCTACTAGCCATCCCCTGCCATGTGTTGCTGTGGCCCAGTCTATGTATATGTGTTTTGTGTGTATATATATGTGTGCGTTTGCGTGTGTGGTGTATATTTGTGTATTTGTGCGTTTATATGTGTACATGCATATTGTGTATATGTATGTGTGCATGTATATGTGCATGTGTATATGCATATATGTGTGTGTGCATATATATACGTGTGTGTATGAATGTGTGCATAGGCATATATATATGAGTGTATATGTATATATGTGTATATGTGGCAAATTCTTGGTGGGATGGGCATCCCAAGCCCCCTTCCCTCTCTCCTGAGGAATCTGTACAAGGACCAAGTAGCAACAGTCAGAACTGACCACGGAACAACAGACTGGTTCAAGATTGGGAAAGGCGTACGGCAAGGCTGCATCCTCTCACCCAACCTTTTTAACTTGTATGCAGAACACATCATGCAATGTGCGGAGCTTGATGAATGCAAAGCTGGGGTGAAAATTGCTGGAAGAAACATTAACAACCTCAGATATGCAGATGACACCACTCTGATGACTGAAAGCGAGGAGGAGCTGAAGAGCCTTCTAATCAAGGTGAAAAAAGAAAGCGCAAAAGCTGGGTTGCAGCTAAACATAAAAAAAAACCAAGATTATGGCAACAAGAATGATTGACAACTGGAAAATAGAGGGAGAAAATGTGGAGGCCGTGACAGACTTTGTATTTCTAGGTGCAAAGATTACTGCAGATGCAGACTGTGGCCAGGAAATCAGAAGACGCTTACTTCTTGGGAGGAGAGCAATGTCCAGTCTCGATAAAATAGTAAAGAGTAGAGACATCAGACTGGCAACAAAGATCCGCCTAGTCAAAGCCATGGTATTCCCTGTAGTCACCTACGGATGTGAGAGCTGGACCTTAGGGAAGGCTGAGCGAAGGAAGATCGATGCTTTTGAACTGTGGTGTTGGAGGAAAGTTCTGAGAGTGCCTTGGACAGCGAGAAGATCCAACCAGTCCATACTTCAGGAAAGAAAGCCCGACTGCTCACTGGAGGGAAGGATACTAGAGAAAAAGTTGAAGTACTTTGGCCACATCAGGAGGAGACAGCAAAGCCTGGAGAAGACAATTATGCTGGGGAAAGTGGAAGGTGTAAAAGGAAGATGGGCCGACCAAGGGCAAGGTGGATGGATGGCATCCTTGAAGTGACTGGACTGACCTTGAAGGAGCTGGGGGTGGTGACGGCCGACAGGGAGCTCTGGCGTGGGCTGGTCCATGAGGTCACGAAGAGTCGGAGACGACTGAATGAACAATATATGTATGTGTTTGTGCATATATATATACATGTGTGTATGAATGTGTGCATGTGCAAATGTATATATGAGTATGTGTATATGTATATATGGTGTATTTTTTGGGTTTTGAAGTCTATTCCACTGGGGTTTTTGTGTGTGTTAGTATGTGTCCAAATTTTGTGTAAATTCATCCAGTGGTTTTTCAGTTATGTTAATCCCACAAACTAACATTACATTTTTATTTATAGAGATTTATTTGTTTCCTATATTTATACCCCACCCTTCTCACCCACGAGGCGGGACTCAGGGTAACCTCACAAACACCATACGGTGTCATCATAATAAAACAATCAACAATACATTAAAATATTAAAACAGTAATTAAAACAATTGATTAACACATGCCTATTAAAATCAGAATCTAAAATCCAGTCCAGGTCAAATCAGTGCCATAAGTGTTAAAACCTTATTTTACTTTCTGCTCACTAATCCTATGCCAAAGAGAGTTGGTGCCTCCCAAACTACAGGGATCGCATAGCAGTTAAAGTATTGTCAAACGGCTTTAATTCTACAGGGTAAAACCAGGCATGGGCAAACTTGGGCCCTCCAGGTGTTTTGGACTTCAACTCCCACAATTCCTAACAGTCAGAAAAGGGCAGCTTGGGGCACACACTTCTCATCTGAGCACAGGGAGACCTCCTTCTCTTTTAACCTGCTCCACTGCTCAGCGCAGATCCAAAATTCAGTCTGGGCACAGTGAAGAAGTATCCATGCAGATTCAGCAAGTTGACTAAGATTCAGCAGAATGACTAAAACATAAAGGGATTCATAAATGGGAGTATATGATTATATTGGTGCAGGGTGGGCTTTGCTTCAGGTGGCTTCGTAAGTGAAGATACTTAGTTGAACATAAAGTTGGGTGAAAATATGGGTCTTCGAATGTTTTATAGTTGTTGATTGTTTCATAATGCAAAATATTTCCTCGTAATTGAAAACTGGGAAACATCTGTGTTGAGAACTCATGGGCTGGCTTTTCTTTCCAGAGGACCTGTGTCAGAGAAACCAAACGAGAGTCTTTTCTTTGTAGACGTTGGCAGTGAAGCAAAAGGTAAGTTGAATGGACAAAAATTGATCAACTTAGGTTGGAGATACTAAATGAAGGGGAGGTTGGATTTGAAGGAAAGGGTCTGTCCTCTTCCCTTTGTTTTCAGTACAGATTGTCTTGGTATACATTGATTGGTTGATTAAAGAAATAGCTTTAAAAGCATTTAAAGCATTTGAAATTCCTCTTTACAAAGGCAAAATGTTATGTATAAAGCCAGAGCATACATTCATAGTTTTAATATCCCAGGGTCATATGAAATACTGCAGCTTTCACAATCTGCCAGAAATGCAGAAATATGATGGAGAAGTTCATCCTCTCTCAGGAGTTTCCACAGGTGTGATACTGCTACAGAAAAAGTCCTGTCACATGTACCCTCCAGTCTAGCCTGATAGAGTAGAGTGGCACATAACACAGCCTCCTTTGAGTACTAATTTTATATTTTTATTGTGTGTGTGGTTTGTTCCTATAATTATACATTTGTTTTGTGTGCTTTTGTCTCAGTTCAAAAACAGAAGCATGCCAAACACAAGCCTTTGAAGATTGACTTGATCCTGCAGCCAGACTCCAAAGTGCCTCCACCCAAAGAGTAAGTTTTCTCTGACATCTTGCTCAAATTGTTTGTATGCACACGCACATGATGAAATCTGTGAACGCACACATTCTTTTTAGGAGACCCTAATAAGCCATTTCTTGGGTATGGATCTTGAAGGGAAAACTGTTGGTGGTCTAGGAAGGGAGGGGAGGGATAAATGATTAGTTATTAGAAATAACTGAATAACAGTAAGTCTGTTAAACAGTGATCCACAGCCTAGTTGGTGCATTGCAGTGGCATAGCTGTGTTGGCGTATGCAATGAGTGCAGAAGGGAAAAGCACACAGAGGCAGTGGCTAAATGGAGGGAAGTTATTGGAGATATAAGCTGATGGTGGTTTTCTGGCTTCTGGAAAAAAGTGGCCAGAGTTCTAAAGCCGCTTGGTTGACTGAGCCTTACTTTCTTTTTGTCCTTCTCAGCATCCTTTCCCACCAGGTCCCCAATGCCAAGAAGCTGAGGAAGAGGCAACAGCTTTGGGAGAAGCTGGCAGAGAAAGGGCAGCTCCCCCGGAAAGAGCGCCTCCTTCAGGAGAGGCTGAGGAAAGGCCCCACACCAAAAGCCCAACCTGAGGAAGCTGGCCGAGGCACCAACCCCTCCAGGGGTTTTTATGATATTTGGTCAGAGTCAAGTAAGTTCAGAACAAGTTTGAAACAGAGGTCTGGAATTTTGGAAGGTCTCTTCTTAGATCTAGTAGGAAAATGCCCTTTTCATTTCTAGAAGGGAATGGGGGGTTATCATTAAATATATCAGTGCAATGTGAGTCCTTTGGTAGGGCTGCTTTGTAAAAATGCGAGAGTTGTGCTGGATCAGACCATAGACCTATCTTGTCTTAATGTGTTAGCACAGCAGCCACCAGTTGCTTTCCTGGAGGCCTGCTAGCATTGCAAAGAGTCGACAGTTCGAATACATAGGTGTGTTGGTCTGGAATATCAGTATGCAAAGGGATTTTGAGGCACCTTTGAGATTGAGATAATCAAGTGAGAGAATGATGTTGGTAGCATAACCTTTCATAGACTCAGATGTTCAGTGTCATAAATCTCCGATTGGAAGGTTTGAGTATTGTATCTGTATGGGTTTTCACATGGCTTAGTTTGTCATATAAGGAGTTACACTGTTAATCTCTTCCATCCTGGAGGTCATCCTTTCAGATTCCCAATAACATACCTGCAGTCCACTCCCTTACCTTTTCTTTCCATCTTATGGTACAAGATGCATGCTTTTTTCCAGCTTCATTCTTTGGGTTGCACTTTCTATCTTCTCAGACTTGCTGTCCCTTTCCAATGTGTGCATTTTCTATTAGTCCTGTAGCTGTTCTTTTGGGGGTGGTGAGAATGACAGTTGAGCACATCTAGAGACCACTGGCCTGGGGAAAATGGTCCTGGATGGAGTCAGGTGCCCTTCATGCCGCTGACAGGAGAGGGCAGCACTTGCCAGCAGCTTAGCGAACGCATTGGCTTAGTAAGGTGATGGTTCTCAACCTTCCTAATGCCGCAACCCCTTGATAAGTTCCTCAGGTTGCAATGACCCCAAAATATAAAATTATTTTTGTTGCTACTTCATAACTAATTTTGCTGCTGTTATGAAATGTAATGTAAATGTCTGATATGCAGGGTGTATTTTCATTCACTGGACGAAATTTAGCACAAATACTGGATACGCCCAAATTTGAATACTGGTGGGGTTTGGGGGATTGATTTTGTCATTTGATAGTTGTAGTTGCTGGGATTTATAGTTCACCTACAATCAAAGAGCATTCTGAACACCACCACTGATGGAATTGAAGCAAACTTGGCACACAGAACTTCCATGACCCAACATAAAATACTGGAAGGGTTTGGTGGGCATTGACCTTGAGTTTTGGAGTTGTAGTTCACCTACATCCAGAGTGCATTGTGGACTCAAACAGTGATGGGTCTGGACCAGACTTGACACAAATGCTCAATATGCCCAAACGTGAACACTGGTGGATTTTGGGGAGTTGTAGTTGCTGGGATTTATAGTTTACCTACAATCAAAGAGCATTCTGAACCCCGCCAATGATAGAAATGGGCCATACTTCCCACACAGAACCCCCATGACCAACAGAAAATAAAGTGTTTTCTGGAGGTTTTTAGTGACCCCTCACAACCCCCACGGGTCTTGACCCAAAGGCTGAGAAACGCTGGCTTAGTATTTTGGGAAATCTCTAAGACAACTTTTGGGTCTCTCTTCTCTCTTGATCATTCTCTGTTCCATTGTATATATTTAAACATTTTTGGATCTAATTCAAATGAGGTCCCAGTGCCTTCCAGGCGTTGCTGGGCTACAAGTCTCCACAGTCCTAGACAGAAAAACCGTAATGTGGAAGACAGCTAAAACTTGTAACCTATCAATATCTGGAGGGCTGTGTGATTCCAGTCTTTAATGTAATATCTGTTAGTGTTTCCTTGTACCTATGAAGCGTGCATAGAAATAAGACCTGATGGGGAAATGAACACTGAATGCAAGTAGGTTGGTGTCTTATATAATACTAGCCGTCCCCTGCCACGTGTTGCTGTGGCCCACTCTGGTAGTCATGGGGGTTCTGTGTGGGAGGTTTGGCTCAATTCTATCGTTGGTGGGGTTCAGAATGCTCTGTGATTGTACGTGAACTACAAATACCAGCAACTACAACTCCCAAATGTCAAGATTCTATTTTCCCCAAAACTCCACCAGTATTCACATTTGGGCATATTGAGTAGGCGTGTAGAGTTTGGTCCAGATCCATCCTTGTTTGAGTCCACAGTACTCTCTGGATGTAGGTGAACTACAACTCCAAAACCAAAGGACACTGCCCACCAAACCCTTCCAGTATTTTCTGTTGGTCATGGGAGAACTGTGTGCCAAGTTTGGCCCAATTTCATTGTTGGTGGGGTTCAGAATGCTCTTTGATTGTAGATGAACTATAAATCCCAGCAACTACAACTCCCAAATGACAAAATCATTTTTTTTGAGTGAAGGACATACATTGGATTGTCTTGTGTCCAAATTTGGTGTCAATTCGTCCACTGGTTCTTGAGTTATGTTAATCTCACAAACAAACGTTACATTTTTATTCATATAGATGGGGTTGGAGTATGGCTCAGTGGCAAGGAGAATCCCATTTCTCCCTTAGAAGAAAAGCCAATAGTCCTAGTGGTGTCTGTTGGATTTCCTCCCAGCAGGGAATCACTCCCACACATTCTTAGGTTCCTTTCCCATGGAGTTCTGGCTCAGGAAAAGAGGGCGGTGGGTGCCAGGTGTCATCCTCATCTCCAAATGGTCTCCTGCCGTTATTTTTGACAGTTACATCCTACCTGATGAGCCGTCTTCTATCTCCCAGATCTGTTTTATCCGATCTGCCTTTTCTCCTTGTTTCCCCCTCTTCTTCTCCCAACCTGCCCCCGATCTGCTGGGTCAAGGGTTCAAGGCTAATCTTAGTGTCTTAGATCGTACCCTGACCTGCCCCGAGGCCAGCCTTTCCCAACCAGAACGTGACTGCCTTCCCACGCTTTCTGCCTGGGCCTCCAGCCATTGCCAAAACAGAGCAACACCACAGAGTAGGATTACCTCTGTTGACAGGGAGGGATTGGGATCCTTTGGTCTCACCCATCATCCTCTCGCCTTGGTCACTGCGGGCTTTTTATTCCTTTTGCTGAGCCTCGCTTTAATCCTCAGATTTTAAGGTAGTCCCAACAGGAACTCAGTGTCACTTAAGAAGGATTAGTTTCCACTTAACACAGGTTGGTGCCCCGCAGTCAAGGTGATTAGCATGAAAGGAAGGCTCTAATCGTGCGCTGTTGGTGAGAAGTGCTGAAACAGATGTAATGATGCTTTCCGATTACTATCAGGTGCTTAGTTCAAACTTAGTTCTCATTCCTATCATTTCACCAGCAAGTTTGCAGGGGCAAATTGGATGCCCGTTTCAGTCCGTAGCTTTTTTCTGACATTTAAAGTTACACCTCGTCCTGCTCTAAATGTTTGAGATAAAGATATGTTGCTTAGCACATCTGGTAAATCGTCAGCAATTGTAAGATCTATCAACCAAAAGGTTGCAAGTTCAAACCCCAGATTGGCATGAGCTGCCAAATGACACCCTATCTCATTGTTTACCTAAGCAATTCAAAAACAGCTTTAGCTGTAATTAGAAAAATTAGGTACCGCTAAAAAGTGGGGGAGGTATTTTACGATGCCATAAAGAAGATCAGAAAATGCTCGGCGACTAAAAGGAAGGAAGAAGTCTGTCTTGGTTAGATCACACCTGGAATATTGTATCCATTTCTGAGCACCACAACTGAAGAGAGATATTGACAAGCTGGAATGTATCCAGAGGAGGGAGACTAAAATAATCAAGGGTCTGGAGAACAAGCCCCATGAAGAGCAGCTTGGAGAGCTGGACATATTTAGCCTGAAGAAGGGAAGGCTAGGAGGAGACATGATAGCCATGTATAAATATGTGAGAGGAAGTCATAGGGAGGAGGAAGCAAGCTTGTTTTCTGCTGCCCTGGAGACTAGGATGCAATGAAACAGTGGCTTCAAACGACAGGAAAGGAGATTCCACCTGAGCATTAGGAAGAACTTCCTGAATGTGAGAGCCGTTTGGCAATTGAACTCTCTGCCCCGGAGTGTGATATAGGCTCCTTCTTTGGAAGCTTTTAAGCAGAGGCTGGATGGCCATCTGTCAGGGGTGCTTTAAATACAATTTTCCTGCTTCTTGCAGGGGGTTGGACTGGATGGCCCATGAGGTCTCTTCCAATTCTATGATTCTATGCAGATCTTCATTGCCAGTGTGATTTTTCTACTCTCAACTATTTTGTTGAGATTGGTCATTGCTGTCCTCCCAAGAAGTAAATGTCTTCTGATTTTCTGGCTGCAGTTTGCAAAGCAATCTTTGCGCCTAGAAATACAATGTCTGTCACTGCCTCCATGTTTTCTCCCTCTGTTTGCTAGTTATCAATCAGTCTGGGTGCCATAATCTTGGTTCTTTAAAAACATTTTACTGCAACCCAGCTTTTGCACTTTCTTATTTCCCCTTAGTTATAAGAATCCTCAGCTTCTCCTTGTTTTTGGCTGCCAAAGTGGAATAATCTGCATATCTAAGGTTGTTAATTTTTCTTCCAGAAATTTTAACTCCAGCCTTAGATTCATCAAGCCCCGCACGTCACATGATGTGTTCTGCATACAAGTTGAATAGATAGGATGAGAGTATATAGCCCTGTTGTATGTCAATAATGTCAATATGTCAATAATTCTCATTCTTCCCCCAGCTTCCAATTGGCAGCTGGAGTAAAACACATTCTGTCCCTTTCAGAAGAGACACGGGCTTTGGGGTGTTTATCAGTTTTATAATTCTCTTTTCTATCTTCCGTTTCACAGATCCACTGGACCAAGCCCTGGCTGGAAATGATATCTGGTTTTTAGAACAGACCCAAAAAAAGCCAGTCAAGGTAAGTGGATGGCCACTTTCTGAACAGGAGGAAGCTGTGAGCAGAACTGGGGGAAGTTCCTGGTTTTTGGACTACTGTTCTCAGAATTGCTCAGTGGAAATGACCTGTAATCATTAGGTTGATGCATAATTCAGAATAAAATTCAGAACTCGCATCTGATTTGTAAAATTTGTGCATATGGAGCTATTTCTGAAGTATGCAGGAAAGGTGGAATTTAGAATTTGAATCACTTGCCTATTTTTATTTTTTGTAAATGTTCTGTAACATTCAGATGTCTCCCAAGGTCAGTCTAATTTTCACTATAACCATTAAGCAACTTTGGCAAAGCCAAGATAACATCAAGTGCTTTTTACATCTCATTCCTTGCCAACTCCACCATAAGGAAGGCAACTGTAGGCGTGAATAACCACAGCCATCTTAGCTCTAGTTTGGAAAGGCCCTGCCGTAAACTACATTTCCCAGAATGCAAAGCTGCTTCAGACTCAAATGAGGCTGGTCTTGCAGTTGCTGTTTAGAGTTAGTCTAAATAAATATATGCAAAAAGGGCTAAAGTAAGTAAGTTAAGAGTATCTATGCTAAGTTGAAGTTATGTGGTTGTGTGTCATAAAGACGGACGGATATTCAAGGGGATTGCTATTGTCCCTTTTTGGGGGGATAAAATGTTTTGATCTAAACTTTTAAAAATCCCCAAAAATTTGTAGATGTGTGAATCTTTCTGAAACTTCCAGGGCTTTATTCCCTCGTTATCTTGTGGATTGTATATAAAATTCAAGTAGATAGCTCTTATAGTTTTTAAATTAAAATATTGTTTATGAAAACTTTGAAAATTTGCCAAAATTCCATGGATAAGTCAAATGTTCTGAAATTTGGTGAGCTAACTGTGCTAAATATGTTCTACCAGTGTAGCAAGTTTCATCAGGATAGCTCAAAAGATGGAGAGAGAAACCTTTCAAGTCTCCCCATGGACAGTGATGTTTTCTCTATTGCACATGCGCGACCGGCAGTAATGAAGTACATAAGTTTCATTGGAGTTCCAAAAATTAGGAGAGACTTTAGAAACAAAGCGCCAGCGCCCCCCTATTTTTGAAAGGAGCTTAGAACCATTTTTAATGGATCACACATGCCTAGTGATCATGCATTTTGTTGCATCTCAGAATAGGTTCACCTATAATAGGTGCACACAAACTGAAGTTTTTGTAGTTTATTAAAAAGTAAAGGTGAAAAGTTTAAAAAGCAAATAATGTTCCAAAGATCAATAAAACATAGCACTGTAAAGCAGAATTCCAAATGGCGCCAACAAAACAAAGTCCCATGAGAACATGACAAAATCCCAAGACCATGGACACAGGAAAACGAGCACAAGCTCGTGAGTGAGAAGTTGCTGAGGCAAAGGTTTGTTTTCAAACACCCTGTTTAATACCCTTTGCAATACATGAAAGCATTTCTTTGGCCTCGGACCTCCTTCTTGTTGGCTATTCTCACACTCCTTCGAACTCTGAATTCCAAATGGTCAGCCCGATCTAAGATTCCTGTTTCATCAAGGTCAGGCTGCTCGTTAGTGTCAGCCTGGTTGCCTTCCTGCCTACTATCAGGCTGAGAACTGTCCTCTTTTTCTGAGTCAATTTGCACCTGGCTAGTTTCAGTATCAAAAACATCATTCCCTGCTGTGGGAAACTGAACTTGCACACCCTGTTCCTCATTGTTTACAACAGAAACATTTGAACCTGATTGTGAACCTGAATCCCATCATCCTTGTCAGAAACACTCTGAGACCCCATTTGAGTCACAACACTATCAGTCTGTGTCGGTGGTTCCAGCTGAGTCACAACTCATTTTGGCTTCTTGGCAGTCGTAGCCCAAAAATAACTTGCAAACTTGGAGCACTGGGTTGTAGGAAGACTGGGGCTGCACAATGATACGATTTCTGTTCTTTATTATTTAGCGGCCAGAGAGGATGAAGAAGAAGCCATCGCAATTGCCAGCTGTGGAGGTCATCGCACCAGGAGGGTCTTACAACCCCAGTTTCCAATCTCACCAGGTATCTTGAAAGTTCAGAGGATATGCTGGGAAATTGCCATGGTATATTCCAAATAGGGTTGGGGGCTGCTGATTTAATATGGATAGCAATTATCTTACTCCTGACAGCTATTTGTATCTTTATTCTTGTACCTGGAAAGGCGCTGCTGCTCCAGGCCCATGAGGTTGAAGTGAAGAGACAGAAGGCGGAGGATAAACTGGAGCGTCAGCTGAATTTTCCCACAGCGGCTGAGGCCCCCACTCAGGTGAGCACTTTCCCCAAAAGGGAAGGAAGGAAAGCATCCTTTTGGTCAGCAAGTTCAGTAGCTCAGCGGTTTAACCCGCTGTGCCACCAGAGGGCCTTATTTCCTATTTAATCTTGCAATACTTACTTGGAAGTAGTTGTACTCCAGAAAGTTTGTGGCTGCCATTTCAATGTGCCATATTTAAACTTTCATCGGCCATTTTCAACCTTTCATGCACACCAAAAAACAAAGTTCCATGTTTGTATGATAGAACCAATTAGGAAATGACATTGATAACCCAGGAACAAAAACTGTGTTACATAGTGTTGTGTATATCCTGTCTTTCCCCATTCTGGGATGCAAGGCAAGTTATGCTACAATTTTTAAAGTTCTTAATATAAAAAATAAAATGCAATTACACAGTTCTTTGTGCACGAGGCAGGGCATTGTGGGCAAGCATACAGATGCAGAGTTGTCTGTTCTGCTCTACAGTCACACAAGGTGGAAGATACTTTTAGGTAGTGCCATTTTGCCAGGTTGTCTTTTGATTTGCCCACTCCACTTCTGAGTCTGTCCAGAGACTTGCAAGTTGACCATTCTTGTTTTGCCCCTGGAATCAGACCTTTATGAAGGGCCATCCAGTTGGGATTGCCTGATTTTGATGCCCACAGGGATGCTCTTGCTGTTGCTGGGGGAACATTTAGAGGAGTCGTGGTTCTCATGAAGCCAAACCCCGCTGCTCCTCCTTCTGGGGCTTCTCCCTCTCAAATACACTTTTTCTATTCCTATCTCACCCAGGGTTTTTAATGTTTTAACATTTTATCCTGTACATTTGGCCTGCCCTTTGTGTTTGATTTTATTATGTTATTTTGCAATGTTTATTTTATTTTGTTACTTTATGTATTTTGTTGTGATGCAGTTTTCTATAGTTTTGTGTCTTAACTGTGCTGTATTATTTTTGGGCTTGGCCTCATGTTAGCTGCCCCAAGTCCCCTTTGGGGAGATGGTGGTGGGTATAAATAAAGTTTATTATTATTTGAAACAAACAAGATGAATCCACAGCAGACACTCTTCTGGCTGTTGAATTGGATCACACGTCGGACATTTCCCAAGTGTCTAGGACTCTGCGATGTATTGGCAAATAATGCGTGCAGACCCCAGTAAGGTGGCCTTCTGCAGCTGGCAGATGATAATTTTGTCAGCGTTGATTGTGTTTAAGTGCAGGCCAAGGTCTTTAGGCACGGCACCCAGTGTGCCGATCACCACTGGGACCACCTTTACTGGTTTGTGCCAGATCTTTGCAGTTCGATTTTTAAATCCTCATATCGTGTCAGCTTATTATTATTATTATTATTATTATTATTATTTTCCTTGATTTGAGTCTACTGGGAGGAGGCTGATAGCCTTGCAGTGGGTGGCTTTCATATTGTTTAGCTTTATTTCTCTCACAGTTAGCAGCAAGCATCGGGAGGGGAAGTTGCTGCTAGTTTAATCAACTTTTTCCAGATAACTTGTAGAGTCTTACCAACAGGTGCAGGTTTGGGACACCCTGTGATTATTCTGCATATTAGCTGAAGTGCCAAAATCATCAAGTGCATTTTTTTAGATGAGCCCAAGAGAAAAAGCTTGGCAGGTTTAGAGCAACCTGCTTTCCTCCTTGGCTCTTGAAAGAGATCCCTCCTGCCTTCTTGGCACTTGAAAGCTTTACTCACCTGTGTAGTTTCCTATTTTTTTAATGAGATGACCAGGAAAAGGTGATATCTTGGCACAGCCCCCTTTTTGTCTTTCGTTCCCCTCACCTTGATACTTGGCTTGGAGAAAAGCATATATTTAGCCTCTTAATAGGCCTGAGCCTTTCAAGTCTGTATCAGTTTAAGGAGATGTGCTGGCCTCTGAGCACTAGAAAGTAATCCAGCCCAGAGGTGCCAGGGCCTGGCACTCAGCAGCCGCCTCCCACACGCAAGGGAAGCCCACGGCCTGTGGAAGAGTGGGCAAGCGGGCTGGGATTGGCAGGCTTGCAGGGATGCTATCTTACCTTGCAGGGATGCTATCTTATCTTGGAAGGTAGGCACCTTGTCAGCCCTAGTTCTTTACTCTGGTCCTGAGGTGAGGATGGTCCCTATTTTGGGCGACTGTGTTTACATTAATCTGTGGGCATTTTAAAATTGTATTTTAACTCTGTGTATCTTGTTGTATGTGTTTTAATAATGCTTTATGTCTTGTTTTGATGTTGCTCTACCCTGCCTCAAGCCACAAGAGGAGACATGTAATAAAATAATGATGATGATGATGATGATAATTTGAAAATACATCACACAGTCCTAGATGCTTGGGAAGTGTTTGACTTGTGATTTTGTGATACGAAATCCAGCATATAGATCTCGTTTGCTGTGACGAGAAACACAACAAGATGATTCCACAGCAGACACAGCTGGCTGTATTATTATCATTATTATTATTATTGACAAAAAAGCACAGTTGTAATAATAATAATAATAATAATAATAATAATAATAATAATAATAATACATCCAGCAGAGTGTCTGCTGTGGACTCATCTTGTTGTGTTTCAAATAATAATAATAATTTTTAATGATTTTTATTAGGCTTTTTCAAACTATTCATAAAAATAAATATTATTATTATTTTTATCCCCAGCCAGCTACCTGAAGGAATATAGGCAAGGTGTTTGGGTGTGTTTTGCCACTGACTTACTTTGCAACTATTTTTCAGGAAACCGTTTTCCAGGAACAATGCGAGGGACTCTTGGAGGAGGACTCTGACAGCGAGGAGAGACAGGAGGGCCCCGTAAAGCCCCAAGAGGACAACCTGCCAGAAGACTCTGCCTCTGTTTCTCCATTTCCCAGGACAGCAGCAGGAGAAAAGAAGACAGAACGGCAGCGGAAGAAGGAGAAGGAGGCCAAACGCCTGGTGGGTTGCTCTAGATTTTGGGAAAGAGCTTGGGAGAACCTCAGTCTTGTAGAAGGGTCAAAATTTGTTCCTATCTATGAATGCCTCTCAACCTCTCACTTTACTTACCTTCCCTGTAAGAGTCCTTTACCTCATCATGTTTCATCTTAGGACCAGATGTCAGCACTCATTAACTTTGGAAATTCTAGGGGCCAAATTCTTGCCTGCTTCAGGGCCCAAAAATTTAGGGAGGAAAGTGACTACGTGTCACAGACTGCATGGGAGAAAGAACTCTTGTCTTCTTGAGGGAAGTGTGAATGTTGCAACTGATCACCTTGATTTAGCATTGGATGGCCTTGCAGCTTCAAAGCCTGGCTTCTTTCTTCCTGGGGGAGTCCTTTGTCCGGATGTGATTAGCTGGCCCTGATTGTTTCATGTCAGGAACTTCCCTCTTGTTTGAGTATTGCACTTTGTTTACTGTCCTCATTTTAGAGTTTTTAAATACTGGTAGCCAGATTTTGTTTATTTTCATGGTTTCCTCCTTTCTTTTGCAATTGTCCACATGCTTGTGGATTTCAATGGCTTCTCTGTGTAGTCTGACATGATGGTTGTGAGAGTGGTCCCGCATTTCTGTGTTTTCAAATAATATGCTGTGTCTAGGTTGGTTCATCAAGTGCTCTGCTGTGGTTGGTTTCTCTGGTTGGATGAATCTGGAGTGCCTTTTATGTTCCTTGATTCCTCGACACAGCATATTATTTGGGAATACAGAAATGCTGGACCACTCTTACAGAATACACAGAGAAGCCATTGAAATCCACAAGCATGTGGACAATTTCAACAGAGAGGAGGAAACCATGAAAATGAAAAAAATTTGGCTACCAGTATTTAAAAACTTTAAAATCAGGACAGTAAATAAAGAGCAAGACACAGAAAACAGGGGAATTCCAAACAATTAGGGCCAGCTGGCACCTCCCAACAAAGGAGTCCCCCAGGCAAGAAGCAGCCAGGCTTTGAAGCTGCAAGGTGTTAATCAAGGTGGCCAATGACAACATGACACCGCCGTCTGGCTCCAGGGAAGGAAGGACCCCACCATCGGGGACGATGAGGAACGGGTGAGGGAAGGAAGGACGGAAATGAGGGGAAGGGGTGTAAATAGGAAGGAAATAAGGAAAGAAAGAAGAAAAGTGGGAAGGGAAGGTGTAGGAAGGAAGGAAGGAAAGAAGGAAGGCCGGTATATCAGAGAAGAAAGGTAGGAAATAAACAAAAGGAGGGAAGGGAAGGTGTATGAAAAAGGAAGGAAGGAGAAGTTGGGAAAGTATATGAGGGAAGAAAGGTAGGAAAGAAAGAAGAAAGAGAGAGTAGGAGCATGGGAAACAAGGGAGAAAGGAAGGAAGGAAGGAAGGAAGAAGAAAGGAGTGGAAGGGAAGGTGTAGGAACGAAGGAAAGGAAGGAAGAAAGGACAGAAGAAAATGCAAGGGAGGAAAGAAAGCAAATGAAGAAGAGAAAGGAAGGGAAGGAAAGAAAGAAAGATAAGGAAGTATGGAACTACAGAGCGAAGGAAGGAAGGAAAGAGAAAGAGAGGGGAGAAAGGAGACAAAGAGGAAGGAAAAGAAAAAGGGAGGAGGAAGGAAAGAGGTACAGAAGGAAGGAGGAGAGAAGGAAAGAAAAAAGGGAAGGGCGGAAAGACGCAGGAAAGGAAAAAGAGAAAGAAGGAGAGAAAGACGCAGGGAAGGAAAGAAATAAGGAGAAGGAAGGATGAAAGCAAACAGCTAAGGAAGGAAGTAAACAGGTAGAGAAGGAAGAAAGGAAAGAAGAAAATGGAATGAAGAAAGGAGTGAAAGAAGCTTTGATTCTATGATTCTAAGAGGGAGAAAAGGCTGGCCACAGCAACGTGTGGCGGGTAAAGCTAGTAACAATATCAATGTACTACCTCAAACTTTCAGGGTGATTGATGCTGGAGGAGAATGACCTTTACAATTACCCTGTTGAAAAGGCCAGGAGTGCTGTATCCATGTTATGATTTGCGTAGGCTCAAGATGGTTGCGGTTTGCAGAGCACCTCCTGCTGTGTCTTCCTTGGAGATGTTTGAACTCGTGGTCTCTTGGCTTGCCTCTCTCCTAGCCAGAATATTTCTGCAGCTGAGTTGTTGGAGCACACTCTGTTTTTGAGGACAGTGTGGGTTTGTGCTTCCCACTGTCTGCCTCAAAATCCAGACGGCTGTAGAACAGACCCCAAACATGCTAGGCTTGGATGATGCTTGGTTTTCAGACAGCTGCCTAGGAATAGTGCTGTGTTTGTTCTTCTATTCTGCAAGAGTGTAGAAAAGCTACCCAAGGGGCCCAGCATCCAGCTTCCTGAGAATCTCACATTAATTTTTTCTCAATTGTTTGTTCTCCTAATTTATTAATTCACAATGAATCTGCTGATAGTCAGCAGAAAACAAAAATGACTATCAGTGTTTTTAAATTGTTGGAGATCATCTGGGTTAGAATGTGTGTGAACAATTCTGTTGGGCGAGTGGGCTTATTAACAAAAGACCCCCTCCACAAATGCACAGCAGAGTAACTTACTAGTAGCAGTGTGACCCAGCACCCGTAACAAAAGTGATAAAAAGAACAACAACATACAGACCAACGTTATATCTTCCTTTGGAAGCTTTTCTTTATAGCAGAATAATAAGGTTGCACTATTTACAGGAACACAAAGTTATTTGTACTTCCTTCTTTGCTTCCGCGCTGAGCTTCTTTCTCATGCAGATAAAAATCTTCGCTCTCACTGAGCTTCCTCTCACAGCAAACTTAACAGGAGCTTTTTACACACAGCAGCCTTTACACAGGAGCTTCACACAAGAGGTCTTCAATCTGAGGCTCCTCTCACTGAAACGTCTCACACCAGGCCATCCTCATACTGAGGCCTACTAACACTGGAGCCTTCTCATCTTGAGATCTCTCACACTGAGGCCACTCACACGGAGGTCTCTCTCAGACTAATGCCCCTCATACACTGAAGTGAACTAACACACAGGCCTCTCTTAGCTAACTTAACAGGAGCTTTTTACACACAGCAGCCTCTACACAGGAGCTTCACACAAGAGGTCTTCAATCTGAGGCTCCTCTCACTGAAACTTCTCACACCAGGCCATCCTCACACTGAGGCCTACTAACACTGGAGCCTTCTCATCTTGAGATCTCTCACACTGAGGCCTATCTCAAACTGAAGCCTCTTCATACTGAGGTCTCTCACACTGAGGTCTCTCTCAGACTAATGCCCCTCATACACTGGGGTGAACTAACACAGAGGCCTCTCTCAGCGAACTTAACAGGAACTTTTTACACACAGTAGCCTTTACACAGGAGCTTCACTCAAGAGGTCTTCAATCTGGGGTTCCTCTCACTGAAGCTTCTCACACCAGGCCATCCTCACACTGAGGCCTACTAACACTGGAGCCTTCTCATCTTGAGATCTCTCACACTGAGGCCACTCACACGGAGGTCTCTCTCAAACTAATGCCCCTCATACACTGAAGTGAACTAACACACAGGCCTCTCTTAGCTAACTTAACAGGAGCTTTTTACACACAGCAGCCTCTACACAGGAGCTTCACACAAGAGGTCTTCAATCTGAGGCTCCTCTCACTGAAACTTCTCACACCAGGCCATCCTCATACTGAGGCTTACTAACACTGGAGCCTTCTCATCTTGAGATCTCTCACACTGAGGCCTATCTCAAACTGAAGCCTCTTCATACGGAGGCCATTCACACTGAGGTCTCTCAGACTAACGCCCCTCATACTCTGAGGTGAACTAACACAGAGGCCTTCTCATACTGAGGCCTACTAATACTCTGAGGCCCTTCTCCCACATAGACTCTCTACAAACTGAGGGTACTAAGCTACAGGCACACCTGGTTATATTGAATTGTACCTTTTGCTGAGTGATTGTATCCATTTAACCCTTTCAGTGCTTGACTCACATTTTTGTAATTAAAAATGCCTAGTTAACTTTTAGTATTTCTGACAGATTCCTGCTGACCACTCCCTGGCCAAAGCAGATTGCAAAACTTTCTTTAAAGTCTAGACTCCATTACATTGCAGAGTCCTTTCTTCCACGGCTTAATTTACATAAAACAATAACACTGCCCAACACATATTTTGGTGCCTCACTTATTAGACCTGAATATATTTGACCTGCTGATTCCAAAAATGGCACCAGCCTATCAGCTCTAGTTTTTGGGATCTTCTTAGGCGATCCCTCGTTGGATGAGTAGGATAGTCTTCCATGATCAGTGTTCTTGTGGATCCGTAGGTGGCTGTGGAGCCCTATTCTTGACCTGCATCTTCACCCACAGTGAGGGCATTGGTTTCCAGGTGGAAGGCAGTTTCGGTCGGGGTTGGCTTGACGTGCCTTCCTCCTGGCACATTTCTCTCTTCCACTCTCCATTCGTGCCTCTTCAAATTCTGCAGCACTGCTGGTCACAGCTGACCTCCAGCTGGAGCGCTCAAGGGCCAGGGCTTCCCAGTTCTTAGTGTCTATGCCAGAATTTTTAAGTTTTTGGGATATTGAATATATGGTTAAACTGCTGAGCTTGTCGACTGAAAGGTTGCAGGTTCAAATCCAGGGAGTGGTGTGAACTTCCGCTCTTAGCCTCAGCTTATTTATTTATTTATTTATTTGTTTGCTTCATTTATTAACCGCCGCTCTCAGCCCTAGGGCGACTCGTGGCGGTGTACAACATAAACAAACATATCATACAATAAGCTACCATGGCACTATAAACAACATAACAATAATACACTATCATCTAATTACACTAAAAATCCGCTTCGTCTTATCATAGGATCAACCAATCTCGTAGTCTACATTCCGTTCCATTTGTCGTTTTCAATTGCTGTAGCATTTAATTAAATGCCTTCTCGAATAGCCATGTCTTCAGGCTCTTCCAGAAGGACATAAGGGAGGGCGCCTGCCTGATGTCAACAGGGAGGGTGTTCCATAGCCGGGGGGCCACCACTGAGAAGGCCCTATCCCTCGTCCCCGCCAGACGTGCCTGTGAGGCAGGCGGGATCGAGAGAAGGGCCTCCCCAGACGATCTCAAGGTCCTTGTGGGCTCATAGGCCGAGATGCTGTCCGAAAGGTATTTTGGGCCGGAACCGTTTAGGGCTTTGTAGGTTAGCACCAGCACCTTAAATTGGGCCCGGAAGCTTCTGCCAACCTAGCAGTTCGAAAACATGCAAATGTGAGTAGATCAATAGGTACCACTCTGGTGGGAAGGTAACGGGGCTCCACATGGGCTGGCCACATGTCTATGGACAACGCTGGCTCTTTGGCTTAGAAATGGAGATGAGCACCAACCCCCAGAATCAGACACGACTGGACTTAATGTCAGGTGAAAACCTTTACCAGTTGGCCAAAGAATCATGATAACTATATCTAAGAATAGAGATATAGTGGAGCCCCTGGTGGCGCAGTGGGTTAAGCAGATGAGCTGCTGAATTTGCTGACCAAAGGGTTGTCGGTTCAAATCTGGGGAGCAGGGTGAGCTCATGCTGTTAGCCCCATCTTTTGCCAGCCTAACAGTTCGAAAACATGTGAATGTGAATAGATTAATAGGTACCAGCGGGAAGGTAATGGCGCTCCATGCAGTCATGCTGGCCACATGACCTTGGAGGTGTCTACGGACAACGCCAGCTCTTTGGCTTCGAAATGGAGATGAGCACCAACCCCCAGAGTCGGACATGACTGGACTTACAGGGGAAAACCTTTACCTTATATCTAAGAAACTAGAGCTGATGCATGCTATCCAATTCACCCCAAATAACCCGAGGAAGAGTTTGAAAACCCAAGACTTTGAGAGAAAACAATGGTTGGGCTGTGTAATGTAGAGCGAGTGTGTATTCAGATACACTACCTTTATCTGATGTGTGTCATTTGAATTTTTCCCTGGTGCCAAATTTGGGTTTTCTTGCAGAACAACTCCAGCTGTTTTTCAGCACAGACTGTCCTGTGAGCGTTTACCGTGCCTTTTTGTTCTCCCTGGGTGAACGCACAATACGCCCGTGACTGCGGTTCTTCCTGCAGAGGCACCTAAAGCTGCTGCTGTGGCATTGCTCTCCGAGCTGCCCTTGAGAAGCCGTAGCAATTGGGGCTGCCTCCCGGGCCGCTTGCCAAAGGGAGCTTGATTATCCTCTGTGTCGCTGCTGCTGCCGCCACCGCTGCAGCTCCTGAACATGCAGCCATCTGGCAGAGCCCAGCGCCTGCCATCTGCTCCCTGCAAGAGCATTGTGGAAAGAAGGAAGAAAGGAAGGAGGGAACTCGCTTCGAGGCCCCCTTCTCTGCCCCAGTCATCTTAGCCTGACTGGGAGGTCAATCAGGGTTGCCTTAACCTGCAGAGGGCACTGTGGGAAGAGGAAAGCCGGGGAAGGGAGCAAGAACCATTGCCCTGTGTGTGTGTGTTTATGTGCCTTCAAATCGCCTCTTGACCTATGCCGACCCCATGAATTTCACAGGGCTTTCATACTCAGATGTGGTTTTGGCAGTTCCTTCCTCCAAAATATAGCTTACTACTCCTTGGGCTTGGGGAAAGTTTTTCTTTTGGATGGCCACTTTGGGTATCGGTCCAAAAAGACACCTTTTCTCATGCTATGGGAGTTCTAGCCTGCAGCGTTTGAGGAATGGGACCAGGATATGCCTTCAAGTTCCTGTTGACTTATAGTAGGCCCGTAAACTTCATAGGAGTTTCTAAGGAAAGGAGGAGCCCCTGGTGGTGCAGTGGGCTAAACCGCTGAGCTGCTGTACTTGCTTTACTGAAAGGTCGCAGGTTCGAATCCGGGGAGCCGCGTGAGCTCCCACTGTTAGCCCCAGCTTCTGCCAACCTAGAAGTTCGAAAACATGCAAATGTGAGTAGATCAATAGGTATCGCTCTAGCAGGAAGTCATGGTGCACAAGTTAAAACTTGTGCGCCAGCTGCAACAGTACCTTGAGAAGTCTGACTTGACCATGCCTTAGTTACCTCAATATTGGACTACAGTAATGCATTCTACATAGGGCTGCCCTTGAAGACAGTTCAGAAACTACAGCTGGTGCAAAGGTCAGTGGCCAGATTATTAACTGGAACAAGTTATAGGGAGCGGTCAACCCCCTTGTTTAAACAGCTCCACTGGCTGCCATTTCTGGTCCCAATTCAAGGTGCAGGTCATTACCTATAAAGCTCTAAATCAGTGGTTCTCAACCTGTGGGTCCCCAGGTGTTTTGGCCTACAACTCCCAGAAATCCCAGCCAGTTTACTAGCTGACAGGATTTCTGGGAGTTGAAGGCCAAACCATCTGGGGACCCACAGGTTGAGAGCCACTGCTCTAAATGGTTCAGGACCTGCCTATCTTCGAGAACGCATCTTCCCCTACGAGCCCACACGCTCCTTAAGATCTTCTGGGGATGCTCTTCTCTTTCTCCCACCCATCTCAGGCGCGGTTGGTGGGGATGAGTGAAAGGGCATTCTCGGTGGTGGCCCCTCGTCTCTGGAAGTCCCTCCCCAGGGAGATTAGGCTGGCACCTTCCCTACCCACATCCCGTAAGGAATTAAAGTCCTGAATGTTTCGTTGTGCATTCGACTGATGACCCCTATGACAAATGATTTGTATCATGACCTGAATCTGAACTCCTATATTCCATTATTATATTTATTTTTAAGTTAAGCTGAATTGATCCTGTTTAATTGCTCTGTTCCCCCATGCTATTTCCTATGCTACTATACGTTTCTATCCACCTTTTGAACCCCCCTATCCTTTAACCAGTTCACATAGTTGCCCTCTCCCCCCCCCCTCCAAAATTAGTCTGCTGTTGCTTTTGATGCTTGTTTATTATTGTTTATGCTGTTTTATGTTATTTTAACTGGTTATTGTTCTGTTTTTAATTGTATTTTGCCCTGGGCTTGGCCCCATGCAAGAAGCCCCGAGTCCCTTCGGGGATATGGAGGCGGGGTAGAAAAATAAAGTTCTTCTTCTTCTTCTTCATGCCAGCCATATGACCTTGTTGGAGGTGTTATGAACAATGCCGACTCTTCGGATTAGAAATGGAAATGAGCACCACCCCTCAGTCGGATACCACTGGACTTAATGCCAGGAGAAAACCTTTACCTTAGGAAAGGAGTATTTGATTTTGCTAGTTTCTTCCTGTAAAATATTGCCCCCAGCATGTAGTATTTGTTTCACAGTAACTCATCCAAGTGGCAGCCAGGTCTGATCTTGCTTAACTTCCAGGATCAGATGGAATCTGGTGTCTTTAGGGCAGGTGTCAGACTTGTGGCCCTCCAGATGTTTGGACCACCAACTCCCAGAAGCCCTAGCTAGCTTGTTCAATGGTCAGGGACTTCTGGAGCTGAAGTCCAAAGCACCTGGAAGGCCACAAGTTTGACGCCTCTGCCCTAAAGACACCAGATCCCATCTGATCTTGGAAGTTAACCAAGTTTGACACTACTGCTCTAGGGTATTTAGGGTCCATCCTGTATGAGACCTTGTTTCCTCCATCCATTCACCCATCTATCAATTTATCTCTCCTTCCACATGCAGAAAGCTCGTGAAGCAGGTGAGAAGACGGCACGGCTCCGGCGGCAAAATCTCTTCCAGCTGCGGTCCATCCGACTGCAAGTGAAGCAGTGGGAGGCTGAGTTGCTGCGCCGGAAGAAACTGCGGAAGGCCAAGCGGGAGGCAGAAGCCAACAAGCCCAAGCGGCTTGGCAGACTGAAGTAAGAGCTTGGGCAGGTCAGCGTGGGGCGGAGGGGCTGAGCTGGGAGACATCCACTTATGTACACCTCTTCAGGGAACTGTGGTTGGATGGGACAGAGTTTGGCCTGTTTTGTCTTCAGCATTTCTAAGCAAATGCCTTCTTCTCTTCTCTGCAACAGGTATGAAGATCCTGACCTGGATGTGCAATTGAGTACTGAACTAGCAGACTCTTTGAGGAGGCTGAAGGTGAGTAGGTGACCTCCTTCTCCAGCCTTTGGGCTGCAGGACTCTAGCGAGCCTTTCTGACCAAGGGTCAGAGCACTCCCATCTACTATAAATCAGTTACCATTGCCCTACGGCAGCCTATGTTTTAAAATCCATTCTGCCGCTTCTGTGTTTCCTTCTTGGATTGGTGCAATTTTCCCCTCTTGAGCCAGCCACTTTAAAACAGGCTTCATTTAGGTATGCAACATCAGCATGCCTGGAGTTCATAGTTCTGCCCCAAGACCTTCTAAGGAACATAGATGTGTGGGTTGCAAAAAAAAGTCACAAAAACCAATGCTGGAAGTGGCTGGGTCTGTTTGTGGTTTTGGAAAAGCATTTACAAATGGGAAAAATTGTGGAAAGGGCATTTTTAAAGTGTAATTTCCTTCTTGCCAACTTGATCCAGCTGGGCCTCCAAAACACCTCCCAGGTAGCTCAGTGCGGGATAGGAAAGGGGGTTATGCTTCCCACATTCTTACCTTCCTTTGGTGTCCAATGATGAGACCCATCCTTGCGCTCGGAGAATTTCCAGCATTGTTTGCCGGGAATGTGAAGGTTCCCAGGGGCTCCCTGGGCCTGCCGAGTAGGTAAGGACTGGGGAGCTGAGGCACCTAGGCAAAAATCCTTTATCATACTTTCTGTTGCCACCTTGAGAGTTCACCCACCTGAGTATGAGGGAGCACTCGGGTATTCAAGCAGTCCTCATGGTCCCTACTTGGCAGATGCTCCACTGTCTTGGGAAAGGCCTTTCACACTTCTCCATTGCTTCTGTGTCAGCTGACCAGAACTTTGGAAGCATTGGCTGGACAGGGAATTCTACTTAAAAGCAATTTTTCCAAAGTTTGTGGAGACACACACACACACATATCCCGTCCAGCTTGTATCAAAACAAACCTAAGGCATAATTGGTTTTTATATGTTGGGTTGTCGATTTTTGTTGTTACGGCTATATTGTCGTTGTGTTCAGGCATGAACGTTTGCCTTTTATGTTTGGAATCCATCCTGAATCCCTCTGGTGAGATAGGACAGAACATAAATAAATATTATTATTATTTTACTGACAGAAAAATACAGTATGACACAACAAACGAGATAAATATGCTGGATTTCGTATCACGAACTGACAAGTTGAGCACTTCCCAAGTGATTGGTGCCACCTTGTGGGGTGGGAAGCTTAACTGCTCCAAGGATGCTGAAAGCTGTGCTGGTGGTAATGTAACTAACAGCAGGCCCAACCAAGTCAGAAAGGTCTCAGCTGAGGAGTGGAACTAAGAGCAACTAACCCATTAGCACTATGCGGAAGCAAACCAAAACAAAGTCTATACTGGCTCGGTTGTCGCCCAGGATAAAAAGAATTATTATTATTGTTTCAAACACACAAAATTAGTACATAGCAAACAAGATCACTATGCTGGTTGTTGCATTGGATCACACGTTGGACACTTCCCAAGTGTCCAGGACTGGGCCTTTTGCAGCTGACGGATGGTAATTTTGTCAGCGCCAATTGTGTTTAAGTGCAGGCCAAGGTCTTTAGGCACTGCACCCAGTGTGCCGATCACCACTGGGACCACCTTGACTGGCTTGTGCAGTTCGATCTTTAAATCCTCATTGTGTCAGCTTTTCCACTTGTTTCTCTTCAATCCTGCTGTCGCCTGGGATTGCAACATCGACGGTCCATACTTTGCTTTTTAACATGAGCGTGAGGTCAGGAGTATTGTGCTCCAAAACTCTGTCAGTCTGAATTCGGAAATCCCAGATTGTTGTTATTATTATTATTACAGCCCCCTCTGAAAAGTTCGGCTTTGAACCACACTCACCCAATTTAGATTTGCGAGAGAGAGAGAGAAACGTATTGATTGAAATCCTTCCAAAACAGGCATGGAGAAAATCCGACCTTTCTCCAGGTTTTTGGAACTTCAACACCTAGAATTCCCAATGGTTGGAATTGTGGGAGTTGAAGTCCAAAACACCTGGAGGGCTGAAGTTTGCCTTTGCCTGTTCTAAGAGTATAATAATCTCAGCCTCTGCTCTTTCAATAGTCTATGATAGGTAATTCGGCAAGTCTTTGTCTAAAGAAATGCCCTTTCGTTTTCGCCCTGCACATATTGAGCTACTTATTTTCTTAGCAAGGAGCTCATGAAGGGAAATTTCTTAATTTTTAAATATCTTCAACTCGGACTTACAACGACCCACTCCTAGATTTATTTATTTGTTTATTTTGGCAGAGTTTATTCAGCAGAGGGTTTGCATTACTTTTCTTTTAAGGCTGAGAGACTGTGACTTGCCCGAAGTCCCTCATTGGATTTGCGTGACTGAGCCCAGTTAAGAGCCTGTCCAGCGCTCAATGCCAAACATTCTCCAGATCTTATGCCCCGGTGTCACAGTGAGTTAAACCCTTGTGCTGGCAGGACTGAAGATCAACAGGTCACAGGTTTGAATTCGGGGAGAATGCGGATGAGCTCCCTCTATCAGCTCCAGCTCCCCATGCGGGGATATAAGAGAAGCCTGCCACAAGGATGGTAAAACATCCGGGCGTCCCCTGGGCAACGTACTTGCAGATAGCCAATTCTCTCACACCAGAAGCAACTTGAGGTTTCTCAAGTCGCTCCTGACACACAAAAAAAATATGCCCCAACCAAACTGTTCCTTTCCACCCTAGCTTAAGAGATGTTCCTTTTCTTAGCAGTGCCATGGTTGGTAAGTTTACTTTGAGATTGCTACTTCCTCACCACCATCCAAGGAGGTTTTAATAGCCAGGCAGGCTTTAAAAGAGGGGCCTTCCCATTGGCTAAACAGTCTCTAACATGCCCTCATCTCTCCCCTAGCTTACTGACACCTTGCTTCAGCAACTTAACAAAACACATCTAAATAACAGTTATTTTGGAACAGGAAGGCACTTAATAAGTCTATGTTGAGGAGCTGATACTGTGTGAAGAGTTGCACTCCTGGCGCAGGAAGTGTGAGTGCAAAGATAGCAGAGCAGAGTACATCCCATTGCCCCATTTTGCTATAAGGAAGAAGGGAAACTCTTGCTGCAATGGGAAATTATTCAGATTCCTGGCAGACTGATATGGGCAAACTTTGATGTTGCATTGAAAACAGATAATTGTGGCAGTTCAATGTATTGTCAAAGACTTTCATGGCTGGAATCACTGGGTTGTTGTCGGTTTTTCAGCCTATACCAGTTTGGCACCAGAACCCGGGATTCAGAGTGTTATCATCTAAGGCAGTGATTGCTAATCTGTGGGCTGCAAACCACCAGTGGGCCTCGAGGATGAAAATCTGCTCCGCGAGCCTCCTTTCTCTTTATTCATTTTATTTTATTTCCACTTCTTTTGCATCACCTGCCACTCCTTCCCTGTCACTGACCACATCAGCTCTAGATGATTGAATATGGTTTTCTGTGGGCTAGCAGATGGTGACTACTGGGTGGCATATGTTCTGTATCAGAAACTAGAGCTGATGTGGTCTATCCAATGCAGTTTTCTGAATCAGAACCCCAAATAACCAAACCAAATCTAAAGTTGACCCAAAACTGATTCTTAACCCTTTTGGTACTAATTTTGGAGAGTGGTCCCTGGTCAAAAAAAGGTTGGGGACCACTGACTAACGAAATTTTCAAACTTCTTTCTGTGGCAGAGAGATATATATGCTTAAACGAGTGAATTTAAGTTGCAGTTAATTTCTTTGTGTTGCTGTGAGTTTTCCGGGCTGTATGGCCATGTTTTAGAAGCATTCTCTCCTGATGTTTCACTCACTCTATGGCAGGCATCCTCAGAGGTTGAGGGGTTTGTTGGAAACTAGGCAAGTGAGGTTTATATATCTGTGGAATGTCCAGGGTGGGAGAAAGAACTCTTGTCTGTTTGAGGTAGGTGTGACTGTTTCAATTGGCTCACAACCTTTGAGGATGCCTGCCATAGATGCAGGCGAAATGTCAGGAGAGAATGCTTCTGGAACGTGACCATACAGCCCGGAAAACTCACGACAACCCAGTGATTCTGGCCATGAAAGCCTTCGACAATAATCTTACCAGTATTGCAATGGAAAGCGTGGGTCTGTTTTTGGCTGATGAGTTAATTAGGATTGTGTGAATGTTGCAGTTGTTCACCTTGATTAGCACTGAATGGCTTTGCAACTTCAGAGCCTGGCTGCACGGCTTTGAAGCTATCTACAAACCCACTAAGAAAATCCAACAAATGCTACATTCAGCAAAGGACAAGAGGGATAGCATTTAAGGCAGGGGTCCTCAAACTAAGGCCCAGGGGCCGGATGCAGCCCACCAAGGTCATTTACCCGGCCCTCACTCAGGGTCATAGAATCATAGAGTTGGAAGAGACCTCGTGGGCCATCCAGTCCAACCCCCTGTCAAGAAACAGGAATATTGTATTCAAATCACCCCTGACAGATGGCCATCTAGCCTCTGTTTAAAAACCTCCAAAGAAGGAGCCTCCACCACACTCTGGGGCAGAGAGTTCCATTGCTGAACGGCTCTCACAGTCAAGAAGTTCTTCCTCATGTTCTCCAGACCCTTGATCTGCTCCCTCCTCCCTATGACTTCCTCTCACATATTTATACATGGCTATCATCATATCTCCTCTCAGCCTTCTCTTCTTCAGGCTAAACATGCCCAGCTCCTTAAGCCGTTCCTCATAGGGCTTGTTCTCCAGACCCTTGATCATGTTAGTTGCCCTCCTCCGGACAGCGACTACACAATTGAAGAGCTTGTCAACATCTCTCTTCAGTTGTGGTGCCCAGACCACAACCTAAGTCTGAAACGACTTGAAAGCACACAACAACAACAATCCTATCTCAGCAGCCAAAAGCAGGCCCCATTGAAATACTAATAAGTTTATATTTGTTAAAATTGTTCTTTTTAATGATTGTATTGTTTTTAAGTGTTTTTTGCACTACAAATAAGATATGTGCAATTTTCATAGGAATTCATTCATGCTTTTTTCAAATTATAATCTGGCCCTCCAACAGTTTGAGGCACTGTGACCTGGCCCTCTGTTTAAAAAGTTTGAGGACCCCTGATTTAAGATCTTGCAGCTTCAAAGCCTGACTGGTTGCTGCCTGGGAGAATCCTTTGTTGGGAGGTGATAGCTGGCCATAGTTGAGTCTTCTCTGGAATCCCCCTGCTTTTTGAGTACGGCTCTTTATTTACTGATTTTAGAGTTTTTTAAATCCTGGTAGCCAGATTTTGTTCATTTTCATGGTTCCCTCCTTTCTGTTAAAATTGTCCACATGCTTGTGGATTTCAGTGGCTTCTCTGTGTAATCTGACATGGTGGTTGTCAGAGTGGTCCAGCATTTCTCTGTTCAGATATCAGCTTCTATATGTTTTTCATGCTATTTTTTGTTTCTTCCCCAAGCCTGAAGGCAGTATCCTGAAAGACCGCTTCAAGAGCCTTCAGAAACGCAATCTCATAGAGCCCAGAGAGCGTGCAAAGTAAGTGAAACCATTGTATTGGATGGGACTCAAGCAGTATCATCACAAACTTGTATTCTGAGGATCTCACTGCTTATATTTCTGGAGTTTGAAATGTGGAAAGCTCAGAAACATGACTCGGACAGAGAGTCAAGCAGACAGTCTCATCTAGTGGTGGGTTAATAAATTGGTTAGTTAGGTTGACCAACAGACTGATTATTTTCAATTTCTGGCAGCTTTACAGTTGGATTTTGGAGGTCATCTAGCAATGATTTTTCTTCCATTGTCCTTTGTTATGATTTCCACTTTGGTGCCCAGAGTTAAAGATTTACATTGGCTATAACTGGTGAATCTGGGGGGTGGGGTGAGCTCCCATTGTTAGCCCCAGCTTCTAACAACCGGGCAGTCATGCAAATATGAGTAGATCAATAGGTACTGCCATTGGTGGGAAAGTAACGGCGCTCCAAGCATCAGAAGACAATAGAAATGAGTTTATTTGTCAGGAGTTTGTGTTAACTCAGCTATGCTTGTATTTGAAGTTCTGGGTTTATCTATATCTCATGCAAAGAGGAACCTGAGTTGTCCCTAAACATCCTTGTCCTTTTCGTTTCAGATTCAAAAGGAAATACCGGGTTAAATATGTCGAAAAGCGTGCCTTTCGGGAGATCACGTAAGCATCTGACAAAAGAGTGGTTCATTTCTTAGTAACGAAGCAAAAGTGGGAAGAGAATAATGAGGGATGGTGCAGTGCTAATCTTGAAACGGTTCCATACTTTGAGATATAATGGGTGGGAAAGTTCTAGAACAGTGTTTCTCAACCTTCCCAATGCCGCGACCCCTTAATACAGTTCCTTATGTTGTGGTGACCCCCAACCATAAAATGATTTTTTTTCCTACTTCATAACTATAATTTTGCCACTGTTATGAATCATAATGTAAATATCTGATAGGCAGGTTGCATTTCCAGTCACTGGACCAAATTTGGCACAAATACCCATTACGCCCAAATTTGAATACTGGTGGGATTGGGAGGGATTGATTTTGTCATTTGGGAGTTGTAGTTGCTGGGATTTATAGTTCACCTACAATCAAAGAGCATTCTGAACTCCACCAGCGATTGAATTGAACCAAACTTAGCATCCAGAACTGACCAACAGAAAAATACTGGAAGGGTTTGGTGGGCCTTGACCTTGAGTTTTGGAGTTGTAGTTCACCCACATCCAGAGAGCACTGTGGACTCAAACAATGATAGATGTAGACCAAACTTGACATGAATACTCAATATTCCCAAATGTGAACACCGGGGGAGGGGTTTTTTTGGGGGGGGGGGGAAGAGACTTTGACATTTTGGAGTTGTAGTTGCTGGGATTTATAGTTTATAGAGCATTCTGAATCCCACCAGCAATAGAATTGGGCCAAACTTTCCACACCGAACCCCCATACCTTGAAGGGACTTGCTGATGTGAGCCTCCCTCCAGCCTCGCATGCTCTCCCTCACCTGAACATGCGCACCACGCTGCCATGCGCCGAGCATACCTGCTCTCCCTTCCCCCACTTGGAGTCTCAGAAACAGCCCTCCTCTTGGCTGAGAGGCCAACCAATCACAGCAGAGGAGAGCTTTTGGTGGAAGGATTTGCTGTCTGTTTCCAAAAAGGAAGAGAAGAACAGGTGGAGAGATCTTCAGCCTTCTCTGCCAAAGTTCATCAGAAATATATGTTCCCTGATGGTCTTTGGTGACCCCTCTGAAACCCCCTTGTAACCCCCCCCCCCGGGGGGGGGGGGCGACCTGCAGGTTGAGAAACACTGTTCTAAAAGTTAGCATTTCAAAAAAGTAACGTTTCCAAGCTCTGCTATTTGCATCCAACTTCAGATAGTTTCTCCAGTTGTACTTCTGCCATCCTCCTCCCTTTGGTTTGTGACTGCTCCACCCAAATTCACTGCTGTTCTCTCTCTTTCTGTTTCTGCAGATTATAGAACATGGATTGCACCAGAAGAACCCATCCTGTCCCCTCATGTTTCATTAAAACTCCATAAACACGTTCAAGTCAGCATCCTTTTTTTTGGTCTTAAGTGCAGTGGAAGAGAGTGTTTTATTTATCATGCAAGAGTGGCCCAATAAGTCATCTGAGTCCACAAACTGGACATCCTGTCCTGAGCCTGTATCTACTCTGCTCTTTAAAGAATAATTCCAAAACCCAGATAAGAGTAATGCCTTTTTATAAGGCCACTTCAAAGGTCACCGCATGTGTTGCAAGCATTTGGGATCTCCAGATCTCTTCCACCAGAGCAGGCATACACAGCATGTGGCAGATGATTTAGCTCATGGTGTCTATGCGATGTGTTTCAAAACATCACGTAGCAAGTAACAGGTTGGTTTCAAGTTGCAAGAAAGAACTATTGTCTGTTTGAGGCAAGTGTGAATGTTGCAATTGGCCTCCTTGATTAGCATTCAATGGCTTTGCAGCTTCAAAGCTTGGCTCGTTGCTGCCTGGGGGGAATCTTTTATTGGGAGCTGTTTGCTAGTCAATGCACAATGGAGGACCTTCTTATAGCAACACAAGAGGCACTCCAAATGGCCAGATACTGGTCAAAGGGCATTTAATCAACTACCAAGCTTGCAAACTTTGTGTTTTGTCTGTTTGTTTGTTTTGTTAAAAATGTAATACAAATGTCTGGTTGATACTGATACGATAAATAAAAAAAATCTCCCACAATTTTTCAAAGTTGAAGGGAGCTCGGTCTAATCCACACAGGGCAGTTCTTAAGCTTCAAAGGTTGAGTGAGGATGAGTTTTCCATCCCTGCACCAGCAAAGTTCCCTTCCTGTTTGTCTGTACCCAAAGTGATGTTCTCCTCCTGGCTGCCTTTTCAACCTCTCCTTCCATGGCAGGACCACCCTACGAGTTGGGAAGCTTCATTTGGACACTAAACCCCTAAATCCTCCTCTCCCCTGCTGCGTTTTGTCCTACCGCTGGCTCCTCACTCGTCCTCCCTTTTCGAATATTAAACCGTCAGCCGGAGGCATCCTTTCCTGCCTGGAGGAAAAGGAGATTAAAACACCCCCACTTCCTTCCTACCAGGAGATGCTCACAGATTTCTCTCCCAGACTTTTGATCATCTTGGCAGCTCTTCATCCTCTTTGGTTTGTCAGCGTCCATCATTCCGTTTTGAGATCCCTGCTCGCAAGCAGGTTGTGGATGGAGCTGACACCCCCAGGGGTCTGAAAAGAATCCTCCGTAATATTTTAGGCTGCTTCGTGTCTCTCCTCTCAATCCTGTGACACCCATCTGCTCTTGTGTTGCTAAAAGATATATAGGTCACCTGGTTTGGGGAAGGGCTGGGGAGGCAACAGGCTTCCCGTCGTTTCCTAGCCAGCTGTCAGCAGAGAGGTGGCTTTGGGTGTCTTTCATCTCCCATCGACTTGCCGTCACCTCGAGACCTGGATTTCCTTTGCGTTGCACCATTGGGATTTCATCTGCATGGCCGAACAACATCTGGCCACTTTTCCTGCTTGCTTCCTCTTCTCTCTGGCTTTTCTTGAAATCCTATGAGGGTTGAATGAAAAGTAATGCCTCCACCTTCTTAACTCCTCAACAGATGGCACTACTGGTATGCGGCAGGTACTGGCTTGTTCAGTAGACTCTCCTCTATGGCTCCATTTTGGCAGGAAGCCTTAGCGTTGAACGGTTGTGTTAAAGTGCGAAGTATGGAAGCCTGCAGAAACGGTTGGTCAATGCGACTTAAGGCTGAGGGCTGAGAAAAGCGGTATATAAATGAAGTAAATAAATAAATTAAGCAACGTGCAGTCATTGAATTCTTGACAGCAGAAGGTGTCACCCCAAAGGAGATTCATCAGAGAATGCAAGCTGTTTATGGTGATTGTGTTGATGTGATTGGGCAAGTAAGTTTAAAGATGTTGAGGTGGGAACATCTGACTTGCGTGACAAACAGAGTTGGACGTCCTGTGACAGCAACCACTGAGTTTCACAAGCAAAAGGTTGACAGATTGATTCAGGACGATCGTATCACTCAGAAAGAAATGTCAAGCATAATCAGCATTTCACAAGGAGGTGTGGGTCACATTATTGCTTTGCTTGGCTATCGGAAGATCTGTGCACAATGGGTACCCAGAATGAGAGAACTGTGAGACACTGGTTGTAGAAACAAAGTGTCGATTTCTTCTATGATGGCTTCAGAAAACTTGTGCATCATTGGCAGAAATGTATCCAATTGTCTGATGATTATGTGGAAATGTGAATAGTGGTAGTTAAAGAACACATTCTGTGCACGATGGGTACGCCTGAACGATGGGTACACACAGACTTGAAACTTCAGAGACTGGATCTCACCACCGTACAATATTCTCCATGCAGTCCAGATTTAGCACCATCTGACTTCCATCTATTCCCGATAATGATAGATCTATGGGGACATCATTATGCTTCTGATGGAGATGTTGAGAGAACTGTGAGACGCTGGTTGTGGAAACAGTGTCGACTTCTTCCGTGACAGCTTCAAAAAACGTGTTTATCGTTGGCAGAAATGTATCCAATTGTCTGGTGATTATGTGGAAAAGTGAATGGTGGTATTTAAAGAGCACATTCTAAGGATTATTTCTGCGTTTGTTTTATTAAAATATTTCCATCCAAACCCAAATAATGAAGGTGGAGGCATTACTTTCCATTCAACCCTCGCAGCTAGGCCTGTATCATCTCCCTCTCTCTGCACCCTGACAGAGGCAACTGGGCTGACGTCACAGCCCTTTCCTCCTTTTTCCACATCTACCCGTGACCTACTTTGGTGCTAATGCGTTTGGACACCTGAGCACCACTTGTGTGACCCACTGCCCTGGAGTGATCGCACACCTGCTGTTGCTGTGAGCCGCCAGGTGTCTCTTCTCATGCGCAGAGTGGGAAAGGCACCGGCTGTGGGTTTGTGACAAGGGGGAAAGAATTGATGCCACTCACCGTCACTGCTGCTTGCCACAGTAAATAAGATTCTTGTGCATCTTTGGCTGTGGTTTCTGAGAGACCTTTAAATGAGGACTAGAATTGTTGAAGGCTTTCATGGCTGGAATCACTGGGTTGTTGGGACATTCCACAAATATATAAACCCAATTTTCCTAGTTTCTAATGGACCTCACAACCTCTGAGGATGCCTGCCATAGATGCAGGTGAAATGTCAGGAGAGAATGCTTCTAGAACATGGCCATATAGCCCGAAAAACCTACAACAACGCAGAACTAGAATTGAATTTTGCCTTTGCAAAAGATGCAGGTTTGTGTTCGTGCACGCAGCACTGTTCCGGCTCTCCTTGGAAAGCAAAACTTTAGTATCTACAGGGGGAAGATGAGTATCTAGTCACACCATCACTTGGAAATACATGGCAGAATTGCTAACTTCAGAGGCAGAAGGGAAAAGAGGAGTGAGCAAAACAGCATCCTTGGAGACATTGGCATTGTTCCGCGTCCTAGTCTCCAGGGAAGCAGAAAACAAGCTTGCTGCCTCCTCCCTGTGACTTCCTCTCACATATTTATACATGGCTATCATGTCTACTCTCAGCCTTCTCTTCTGAAGGCTAAACATGCCCAGCTCCTTAAGCCACTCCTCATAGGGCTTGTTCTCCAGACCCTTGATCATTTTAGTCGCCCTCCTCTGGACACATTCCAGCTTGTCAATATCTCTCTTGAATTGTGATGCCCAGAATTGGACACAATATTCCAGGTGTGGTCTAACCAAAGCGGAATAGAGCATGGGGAGCATTACTTCCCCAGATCTAGACACTTTGCTCCTATTAATGCAGGCCAAAATCCCATTGGCTTTTTTTTTTTTTTTTTGCCGCTACATTACATTGTTGGCCCATGTTTAACTTGTTGTCCACGAGGACTACAAGATCTTTTTCACACGTACTGCTCTCGAGCCAGGCCTTGTCCCCCATTCTGTATCTTTGCATTTCGTTTTTTTCTGCCTAAGTGGAGTATCTTGCATTTGTCCCTGTTGAACTTCATTTTGTTAGTTTTGGCCAATTATTTCTCTAATCTGTCAAGATCGTTTTGAATCCTGCTCCTGTCCTCTGGAGTATTGGCTATCCCTCCCAATTTGGTGTCGTCTGCAAACTTGATGATCATACCTTCTAGCCCTTCGTCTAAGTCATTAATAAAGATGTTGAACAGGACCGTACCCAGGACGGAACCCTGCTTGTGGCACTACGCTCGTCACTTCTTTCCAGGATGAAGAGGAAGCATTGGGGAGAATCACCCTCTGGGTTCGTCCATTTAACCAATTACTGATCCACCTCACCGTAGTTTTGCCTAGCTCACATTGGACTGGTTTCCTTGCCAGAAGGTCATGGGGGACCTTGTCGAAGGCCTTCCTGAAATCCAGGTACGCTACATCCACGGGATTCCCTGTATCTACCCAGCTTGTAACTCTATTGAAAACAGAGATCAGATTAGTCTGGTCTATTTCTTCTGGTGGATGTGACCAAACAGGTATCCTCGTCCCCAGGGAACATACATGCACCAGAAGCATTCTCTCTTGGTGTTTCACCTGCATCTGTGGCAGGCATCCTCAGAGGTTGTGAGATCTGTTGGAAACTATGGAAATGGGTTTTAGTTTCCTACAGGCCTCACAACCTCTGAGGATGCCTGCCATAGATGATAAATAAAGAGGAACATTAAAAAAAAACCAGGGGAATTCCAGACAGGAAACAATCAGCACCAGCTAACACCTCCCAACAAAGGATTCCCCCAGGCAGGAAGCAGCCAGGGCATTCAATGCCAATCAAGGTGGCAAACTGCAACATTCACACTGGCCTCAAGCAGACAAGATTTATTTATTTACTATATTTATATACTGCTCTTCTCAGCCCTTGGGCGACTCAAGAGTTCTTTTTCCCACCCTGGGCCTTCCACAGATATATAAAGCCCACTTGCCTAGTTTCCAAGACCTCACAACCGCTGAGGATGCCTGCCATAGATGTGGGTGAAACGTCAGGAGAAAATGCTTCTGGAACATGGCCATACAGCCCGGAAAACTCACAACAACCCAGTGATTCTGGCCATGAAAGCCTTCGACAACACATTGTGCAGGCATCTTAAAATTCATTAGGGAAGCAGGTAAGTAGGACGAAGCAACAAGTGTAGCCTTCTCCAGTCTTTCAACTATTTGAAGAGCATTGTAAACAGGTCCAAAATTTCGAGACACACTTCTCTACTTGCAGGGAAATGGTTGGTAATGCCTCCTTGCCCGCCTTAAGACCTTTCCTCACAAACCCGGGGATTATATGATGGGGTTTCTAGGTCAGAGGATGTCATATATCTGGAGGAATATAGTCTTACAAGGAATTCAGCACACTGCCTGGAAAGGCTGGAGCCTGGGGAGTGGTAGGCAAGGAGATAGCTTGTGTTCTCTCCCCCAGATGTCTACAAAGCCCATCACAAGCTGTTCTCTCCCTTCTTTCCCCTTAATCTGGTGCGATGTAGAACAGAGAAAGCGCCCAAAGGAAGCAGGTGTTAAGGAGGAGAGGAGGAGGAGGGACGGGGAGAAGGACACATGTTCGGATCCTGCTTTTCCTGCCTCTTTTGAAAAGCCAGGCTCCCACACAAACAGCCCTGTTGCCACCCTGGGTCTCCAGGGACGCTGCTGTTAGTTCAAGGCTCAATGGCACATTACAGCTTTCATGCATAATTCACATTGGGTAATGCAGTTTTGCTGTCATGTGCGAGAGAGAGCCAGCCAACTCCCCCCTCCCCTTCCCAGCTCGCATCTGGGTGTAAAAATAGAAGCAGAGACCCAGCTAAGAATAGCACCAAACTCCATCCAGTTCCTCTACCCCAGGACGGAGAAGTGGGGCAGAAAGATGGCACATGTGGTAGACCGACAACGACTGGCATGTCCCCACATTGGTCCTGGCACTGCAAAAGGAAGAGTCAAACTATGTACACAAAGAGATATTCCCTTTTGAGTCTGTTTCTCCTAAATATAGGAAAGCCATAGTCAGATACTACCCCAGGACTGGGAAGTGGGGCAGAAAGATGGCATATGAGGTAGAAGACAACGACTGGCATGTCCCCACGTCAGTCCTGATGTTGCAAAAGGGAGAGTCAAACTATGTACACAAAGACATATGCCCTTTTGAGTCTGTTTCTCCTAAATATAGGAAAACCATGGTTGGGTTCTACCCAAGGACTTGGAAGTGTGTCACAAAGATGGCACATGAAGTAGAAGGACAACGACTGGCATGTCCCCATGTCGGTCCTGGCGTTGCAAAAGGGACAGTCAAACTATGTACACAAAGAGATATACCCTTTGGGGCTTGTTTCTACTAAATATAGGAAAGCCATGGTTGGGTTCGACCCCAGGACTGGGAAGTGGGGCAGAAAGATGGCACATGAGGTAGACAGACAATGACTGACATGTCCCCATATTGGTCCTGGCAGTTGCAGAAAGGGAGAGTCAAACTATGTACACAAAGACATATGCCCTTTTGAGTCTGTTTCTCCTAAATATGGGAAAACCATGGTTGGGTTCTACCCCAGGACTGGGAAGTGGGGCAGAAAGAAGGCACATGATTTAGACGGACAGTGACTGGCATGTCTCCACGTCGGTCCTGGTGCTGCAAAAGGGAGAGTCAAACTATGTACACAAAGATATATGCCCTTTTGGGTCTGTTTTTCCTAAATATAGGAAAGCCATGGTTGGGTTTGACCCCAGGACTGGGAAGTGGGGCAGAAAGATGGCACATGAGGTAGATGGACAGCGACTGGCATGTCCCCACGTCGGTCCTGGTGCTGCAAAAGGGAGAGTCAAACTATGTACACAAAGATATATGCCCTTTTGGGTCTGTTTTTCCTAAATATAGGAAAGCCATGGTTGGGTTTGACCCCAGGACTGGGAAGTGGGGCAGAAAGATGGCACATGAGGTAGACGGACAGCGACTGGCATGTCCCCACGTCGGTTCTGGCGCTGCATAAAGGGGAATTAAACTATGTACACAAAGAGATATTCCCTTTTGAGTCTGTTTCCCCTAAATATAGGAAAGCCATAGTTGGATTCTACCCCAGGACTGGGAAGTGGGGCAGAAAGATGGTACATGAGGTAGACGGACAGTGACTGGCATGTCTCCACGTCGGTCCTGGTGCTGCAAAAGGGAGAGTCAAACTATGTACACAAAGAGATATGCCCTTTTTAGTCTGTTTCTCCTAAATATGATAAAGCCATGGTTGGGTTCGACACCAGGACTGGGAAGTGGGGCAGAGAGATGGCACATGAGAAGGCCTGTAGTGAGGGGGTGGTTTTAGGGGTTCAACCCCCCCCCAAATGTTTAAGATTTTTTTAAAAAACCTGGTTTACTCATGAATTTTAACTGGTTAACCAAATTCCCATGCTTAGTCTACGAGATGCAAAAAATTGGTCCCTCCAGAACTGCAAGCACTATCTCAAGCAAATATTGACAATTTATTCACACTGTCATTACTTGCAGCAATAGCCGATGTAGTGAAGCAACCAAGTTGGGTGTGTGTGTGTTGAATGCTCTCATTAAGGAGGCCAGACTTGGTGGAGGTGGTTGACAGGGGCGGAGCTGCAGGCTATTGAAGGTTGCTCTGCCCCCTGCTGTGTTCTTTGCTTCAGCGTGAGCTAGGAGGCAGGTTTCAGCCCCCCCCCCAAATTTTCAACCCCCCCCCCCCCGCAAAATTTTCAACCCCTCCCGAATTTTTTTTCTGGCTACGGCCCTGCACATGAGGTAGACGGACAATGACTGACATGTCCCCATATTGGTCCTGGCGTTGCAAAAAGGGAGAGTCAAACTATGTAAACAAAGGCATATTCCCTGTTGAGTCTCTCTCCTAAATATGGGAAAGCCATGGTTGGGTTCTACTACCATTGCAAGAAAATTGAATGCTCCGTATCACTGTCTATTGCAGTGGTTCTCAACCTTCCGAATGCCGTGACCCCTTAATACAGTTCCTCATGTTGTAGTGACCCCCAACCATAACATTATTTTCATTGCTACTTCATAACTGTAATTTTGCTACTGTTATGAATCACAATGTAAATATCTGATATGCAGGATGTATTTTCATTCACTTGACCACATTTGGCACAAATACCCCTTAAGCCCAAATTTGAATACTGGTGGGGTTGGGGGGAAGTTTGATCTTGTCATTTGGGAGTTGTAAATGTTGGGATTTATAGTTCACCTACAATCAGAGAGCATTGTGAACTCCACCAATGATGGAACTGAACCAGACTTGGCACACACAACTACCATAACCGACCGAAAATACTGGAAAGGTCTGGTGGGTAAGCTTTGGAGTTGTAGTTCACCTATATCCAGAGAGCACTGTGGACTCAAACAATGGTGGATCTGGACCAAACTTGCAATGAATACTCAATATGCCCAAAAGTGAACACTGGTGGAGTTATGGGAAAATAGACCTTGCCATTTGGGAGTTGTAGTTGCTGGGATTTATAGTTCACCTACAATCAAAGAACATTCTGAACCTCACCAATGATAGAATTGGGCCAAATTTCCCACACAGAACCCCCAAGACCAACAGACAATACTGTGTTTTCTGATGGTCTTTGGCAACTCCTCTGACACTCCCTCGTGACCCCCCCCCTCCCCCGGGATATATTTTCTTTTGGTCATGGGAAATCTGTGTGCCATGTTTTGTTCAATTCCATCGTTGGTGGAGTTCAGAAGGCTGTTGGATGGTAACCTCTTGAATATTACCTCTTGAGTATGACTTGCTTAAGAAAACCCTTTGAAATTCATTGGATTGCTTTAGGTTAACAGGTGGCTTGAAGGCACGTACACACAAGGGAAAACTACAAGCAGATCCTTTACTAAGGGAGGCGATGTGGTTGGGAAATGTTTGGGGCTATTTCTGACCTTTTGCATCTGGTCAGCCCAGGACAGCGGTTGTCAACTGGTGGCTTCGGGGTGGGATCTGACCTTTTCCTAATTTGCAAAACTCGAGGAGGAGGAGGAGGAGAGAGAAAGAGGGAGGGAGAGAGAGATGAAAGTGTGGTGGTTCTGAGCCACTTGAAGGATGGAGTAGGGGGCCTTTGTTCCTCTGTACCAGGCCTGGGCAAACTTGGGCCCTCCAGGTGGTTGGACTTCACCTCTCACAATTCCTAACAGCCTCAGGCCCCTTCCTTTCCCCCCTTTGCTGCTTATTTCCCCCCAACTCCACCAGTGTTCACATTTGGGTATTCTGAGAATTCATGCCAAATCCGTCATTGTTTGAGTCCACAGTGCTTTCTGGATGTAGGTGAACAATAACTCCAAAACTCTAAGTCAATGCCCACCAAACCCTTCCAGTATTTTCTCTTGGTCATGGGAGTTCTGTGTGCCAAGTTTAATTCGATTTCATCATTGGTGGAGTTCAGAATGCTCTTTGATAGTAGGCAAACTATAAATCCCAGCAACTACAATTCCCAAATGCCAAGGTCCATTTCCCCATAACTCCACCAGTGTTCATATTTGGGCATACTGAGTATTCATGCCAAGTTTAGTCCAGATCCATCATTGTTTGAGTCCACAGTGCTGTCTGGATGTAGGTGAACTACAACTCCAAAACTCAAGGCCAATGCCCACCAAACCCTTCCTGTATTTTCTGTTGGTCATGGGAGCTTTGTGTGGGAAGTTTGGCCCAATTCAATCCTTGGTGAGGTTCAGAGTGCTCTTTGATTGCATGTGAAATATAAATCCCAGCAACTACAACTCCTAAATGTCAAGGACTATTTTCCACAAACCACCTTTGGGAATACTGAGTATTCATGCCAAGTTTGGTCCAGATCCATTATTGTTTGAATCCACAGTGCTGTCTGGATGTAGGTGAACTACAACTCCAAAACTCAAGGTCAATGGCCACCAAACCCTTCCAGTATTTTCTGTTGGTCATGGGAGTTCGATGTGCCAAGTTTAGTTCAATTTCATCATTGGTGGAGTTCAGATTGCAGGTGAACTATAAATCCCAGCCACTACAACTCCCAAATGACAAAATCAATCCCCCCCCCCCCCAGTGTTCAAATTTGGGCGTATTGGGTATTTGTGCTAAATTTGGTCCAGTGAATGACATCCTGCATATCAGATATTTACATCACGACTCATAACAGTAGCAAAATTGCAGTTATGAAGTAGCAACGAAAATAATGTTATGGTTGGGGGTCACCACAACATGAGGAGCTGTATTAAAGGGTCGTGGCATTAGGGAGGTTGAGAACCACTGCCTTAAACAAACACACACAGAGAGACACGTGGACGCATGCTCTCTCCTACCACCGCTGTCAGCTGCAGTGGCCTTTCATCCCTTAATCTGCCTCCTAATAGGTCTAAAGCAAAGAAGGGGGTTAACTGGACACCATCTGGCTCACGCCTGCAAGGGACTCAACAGGCACGGGCCGAATGGCCCACGATCCCTCCCTCAGTGCCAAAGGGCTGCAAGGCAACCCAGGAGACCCAGCCACTGGTCCTTCCTGCCCCTCAAGGAGAACCCCAGCTCCCTCCCTTTGAAATCTCCCTTCTCAAAAAACCAGGAAGGGAAGGAAGGATAGCAGACGGGCACACAACCAACCAACGCAGGGCCATCACTCCTCCTCTGCTGCAGTTGGCTAATCCTCCCATTTCCTTCTGTCCCCATCCCCTAAGCTGCCCCTCGACGATCCCACCCCCCTCCCTGTTTTACTTGCCCCCCGCGGTGCATTTAGAGCCTAAACCCCCTCTAAGCCTCTTTGGTGTCCCAAACGGATGAGCCAAGGAGTTCAGACAAAAAAACAAAGTGCTCAGGAGACAGAAGAACAAGCCTGGAGGTACCACTAGAATGGGAGTGCTGCTTACGGGGCCACAATCACCATAAGCGCAATATCTGCATCTGCTGTTCTTTGTATCCAATACCCAACTCCCACTTCCCAATATGTACCATTTTCATAGAATCACAGAGTTGGAAGAGACCTCATGGGCCATCCAGTCCAAACCCCTGTCAAGAAGCAGGAAAATTGCATTCAAAGCACCCCCGACAGATGGCCATCCAGCCTCTGTTTAAAAGCTTCCAAAGAAGGAGCCTCCACTACACTCCGGGGCAGAGAGTTCCACTGCTGAACGGCTCTCACAGTTAGGAAGTTCTTCCTAATGTTTTCTTTTGGAGAACATGAATCAAGTGGTTCTCTAGATCAGTGTTTCTCAAGCTTCCCAATCTCATGACCCCTTAATACAGTTCCTCATGTTGTGGTGACCCCCAACCATAACATTATTTTCATTGCTACTTCATAACTATAATTTTGCTACTGTTATGAATCGTTATGTAAAATATCTGATATGCAGGACGTATTTTCATTCACTGGACCAAATTTGGCACAAATACCCAATAAGCCCAAATTTGAATAGTGGTGAGGTTGGGAGGAATTTATTCTGTCATATGGGCATTGTAGTTGCTGGGATTTATAGTTCACCTGCAATCAAAGCATTCTGAACTCCACTAATGATGGAACTGAACTAAACTTGGCACACAGAACTCCCATGACCAAGAGAAAATAAGCATGAGAAAATAAACATCAGAGTGGAAGGTGCAGCCTACACACCAACTCTCCTCGGCAGCAGCTATACCTCGCTGCCCCCTCTCTCCAACAGCCATCAAGGAGGAGGTGAAAAGGAGGCCAGGAGACTTCAGCTCCTCCAGAATGGAAGGGGCAGCCTACACACCAACTCTCCTCAGGGGCATCTGCACTTCATTGCCCTTCCTCATCCTCAGTCTACTGGCAAGTGATAGCTCACACCTGACTTATGACACTACGACTAATAAAATCTATGTTCCTCTGGACTTTTCTCTTGGTCATGGGAGTTCTGTGCGCCAAGTTTAGTTCAATTCCATCGTTGGTGGAGTTCAGAATGCTCTTTGATTGTAGGTGAACTATAAATCCCAGCAACTACAATGCCCAGATGACAAAATACATGCCCCTCAACCTCACCAGTAGTAGCCTACTACCATCATCACATAAGACTCTCCCTCCACCCGCTGCAAGGACCTCATATCACATTTACCATCCCCCAAGAAGGCCCAGGATTTTTGTTTTTACCCCCCCCCCCCCCCATTTTGTATTCAATCTGTACCTAAATAACTTTGTGTCTATTGGGATGTGGGGGGAGCAGGGAGGGTGTAAAAAGAAAGGCTGAAACGCTATGGGGAGAGAGTTGGGGAGTCGGGGGGGAGAGAAGAGAAGGGGTCTACATTGTTAATTGAAGCAATAATATTTTTCATGCTTATGTCTATGTTTGATGCTTTTATAGTTTTAACAGTTGTTATCTATAGTTATATGTTACTGATTTAGATATGTGATTTTTATATATGTGTGTGAGGCATTGAATTTGTCATTTACTATGTTGTACACCGCTTTCAGTCCCCCCAGGGGTGAGAAAGGGAGTATAGAAATGTAGTTAATAAATAAATAATAAATAAAATACTGGAAGGGTTTGGTAGGCATTGACCTTGAGATTTGGAGTTGTAGTTTACCTACATGCAGAGAGCACTATATCCTCAAACAATAATGTGTCTGGACCAAACTTGGCATGAATACTCAGTATGCCCAAATGTGAACACTGGTTGGGTTTATGGAAAATGGACCTTGGCATTTGGGAGTTGTAGTTGCTAGAATTAATAGTTCACCTACAATCAAAGAGAATTATGAACCCCATCAAAGATAGAATTGGGCCAAACTTGGAGGACTATGGAGCCCTATCCTTGAAGCACCTTGGTCTCCCTACGGATGTCCCGGTCCTCAAACACTCTCTGCTTCGGGTTGTTGTAGGTTTTTTCAGGCTATATGGCCATGTTCTAGAGGCATTCTCTCCTGACGTTTCTCCTGCATCTATGGCAAGTATCCTCAGAGGTAGTGAGGTCTGTTGCAATTAAGGGTTTATATATCAGTGGAGTGACCAGGGTGGGACAAAGGACTTTTGTCTGCAGGAGCTAGGTGTAAATGTTTCAACTGACCACCTTGATTAGCATTTGATGGCCTGGCTGTTGTTTGGTGTTTTCCGAATGAAGCCTTTGACAATACACTCTCTGCTTCATTTGGGAAAATGCGGCACTCGCAGAGCTCAGGTGGTGTTGTATATCAGTGTCAATGTTGACTTTTGCGGAGAGGTGGCTGCCAAAGCTTAAGTCCACATGGCCAATAGTTGGGGACTGTGAGGTGCTGGATCAAAACATCAATGAGATTCTGCAATTCCGATGTAAAACAGATCCCACATCTGATGACACACTCAGGCTGGTCATATCCAATGGAGCCCTTGACAGCTGTCTTAATACCTGAAATAGTATGGATGTCCAAATCACCTGGAGGGCCCAAGTTTGCCCATGCCTGTTCTTAGAAAGGATTATCAGGAGGCCTAATTTGAAACGAATCCTACCAGCAATATGGCCATGTTCTAGAGGCATTCTCTCCTGACGTTTCGCCTGCATCTATGGCAAACATCCTCAGAGGTTGTGACGTCACAACCTCACAACCTCTGAGGATGCTTGCCATAGATGCAGGCGAAACGTCAGGAGAGAATGCTTCTAGAACATGGCCATGTAGCCCGAAAAAATCCTACAACCCAGTGATTCCAGCCATGAAAGCCTTCGACAATACATCGTACCATCAATGTATGAAGCATTGGTCTTTCCTGCACCATCTTGATAACGCAAACACCGACAGAAAATCCACCAAGAAAACCAAAATGAACAAAACATTCCTTTTTTATTGCATAATTACTGATTTTTTGGTTTTTCTCTTTTTTTAAAAAAAATTTCAGTCACGCTTGTTAAATATTTACATGGCAGCAGCAGCACAGAGAACGCCAGTCGTGCAAGTTCAGGGAGAGCCACGTCTCGTCTCATCTCCCCATCGTCGGCTTGTTTTTTTCCCCCCGCAAAGGCGGAAAAAAAATATACATCCCACCAAGCGAGAAATCCCCCCCCCCTGTCCTCCCACCCCGCTACCAAAAGCCACCTTGCTGCTTCATGCATTTGCATCACCTGGTCCGTTAAAAAGGAGTCATAGGCACAAGTTTCCACGAACCCCACTGTTTTGCTTGCACCATAATAATAAGTAGGACTAAGTATGTAAAGTATGGAAGAGAAGCCAGGCCGCAAGAGGAGGGACAGGGAACAAGCCCTTCTGCTCCCCTTGCTCTTCCGCTGGTTCCCGAGGGGCTACGTTTCTCTAATCAGCCCTTAAAGCGAATGTGAAGCCCCTTCCCCTGAAATATCGGAGGGAAGGGGCTGTGGAAAGCACCCGCTGGATATTGCATCGTTAACGTGGGAGGTATTGTGGTCAGTTCTGTAGGTTACTCAATGGTTTTTTGTTTTTTGCACGGGCGAAACACGAGGCTCGCATGTCGAGACCCCGGTTTCCCTCCCCGACGGGACCGAGACAGACTCACACATAGGCAGACTCACTGGACTGTGTCCGTCCGAGCGTAGGCACTTGGGCCAGCGAGGAGAGGTCCTTCTTGCGCACCTCGCAGATGGATTTCCGCCTGGCCTGCACCCCCCGGATGGCCGTCTTGATCTTGCGCCAGCCGAGGTGGTTGAGCTCGGCCAGGTTGAGCAGCACGCAGATCCCGCTCACGGCGAACATGAAGACCAAGAAGACGGTCTTCTCGGTGGGGCGGGAGACGTAGCACTCCACCTCCTTCACGCACGGGTAGCGGTCGCATTCGAAGATGGCCGGCACGTTGAACCCGTATAGGAAGTACTGTCCGGCGAGGAAGCCAATCTCCAAGGCATTGCGGAAAACCACCTGAAGCAGGAAAAGAAAGAGGCTGAGAAGCTGGTGGCAAACAGCTCCCGAAATCATCATCATCATCATCATCATCATCTATATAAATAAAAATGCAATGTTAGTTTGTGGGATTAACAGAACTCAAAAACCACTGGACGAATTGACACCAAATTTGGACACAAGACCGGATTCTCCCCTATGAACCACCGAGGCTATTAAGATCTTCCGGGGGGGGGGCCTCCTCTCGGTCCCACCACCCTCACAGTCACGGTTGGTGGGGACGAGAGACAGGGCCTTCTCGGTGGTGGCTCCCCGGCTTTGGAACTCCCTCCCACTAGAGGTTAGATCTGCCCCCTCCCTCCTGACGTTCAGGAAATCACTAAAAACCGGGCTCTGGAATGTGGCATTCGAGGACTGAACCTAGAACCTTCCCTATGATGAATTATGATGAACTGTGACCACGAACATGACTATGACTGACTGGATTGACGATTTGGCGTAGGAAACTGTAATGATGTAATGATAATGATTATGTTTTTATTGTACTGTGTTGTACTATTTTAATACCTGTGGTTTTTTATATGATTGTACTTTATATATGCTGTAAACCGACCTGAGTCCCTCGTCGAGGTTGAGAAGGCCGGTATAGAAAACCTCTAAATAAATAAAATAAATAAAAGACACCTAACAACCCAATGTATGTCCTTCACTCAAAAAAAATTGATTTTGTCATTTGGGAGTTGTAGTTGCTGGGATTTATAGTTCACCTACAATCAGAGAGCATTCTGAACCCCACCAACGATGGAATTGAACCAAACTTGGCACATGGACCTCCCCTGACCAACAGAAAATACTGGAAGGGTTTGGTGGGCAGTGTCCTTTGGTTTTGGAGTTGTAGTTCACCTCCATCTAGAGAGCATTGTGGACTCAAACAATGATAGATATGGACCAAGCATGGCACTAATACTCAATATGCCCAAATCCAAACACTGGTGGAGTTTGGGGAAAATAGAATCTTGACATTTGGGAGTTGTAGTTGCTGGGATTTAAAGTTCACCTACAATCAAAGAGCATTCTGAACCCCACCAATGATAGAATTGGGCCAAACCTCCCACACAGAACCCCCATGACCACCAGAGTGGGCCACAGCAACGCGTGGCAGGGGACGGCTAGTAATAATAATAAACTTTATTTATATCCCGCCACCATCTCCCCCAACGGGGACTCGGAGCGGCTTACGTGGGGCAAAGCCCAAACAACAAGTTACAATACAAATAAATAAATAAATAAACAACACAACATTAAAGTATAAAACATCAAAGCATATATACACAGAACATAGAAACCAAACATAATGACAATAGCACCACGTAACAACATTTGAAAAATTTTCTGTTCCTGGTTTGAAGGGGTTATTTCCTCTTTAAGTTTGCAGTACTTGCTTTGTAGGGTTCCCTGGTGGTGCAGCAGGCTAAACCGCTGAGCTGCAGAACTTGCTGACTGAAAGGTCGGCGGTTTGAATCCGGAGAGCAGGGTGAGCTCCCTCTGTTAGCCCCAGCTTCTGCCAACCTAACAGTTTGAAAACATGCAAATATGAATAGATCAATAGGTACCGCTTCTGCGGGAAGATACTAGGACATGCTGGCCACATGTCCTAGTAGGTGTCTATGGACAACGCCGGCTCTTCAGCTTAGAAACGGAGATGAGCACCACCTCCTAGAGTCGGACATGACTAGACTTAATATCAGGGGAAACCTTTACCTTTTACTTGGTTTGAAAGCAGTTGTTCTACTCCACCTGTTTTGGTGGCTGCCACAAACTAGGCTGAACTGGTTGAGGTGTGTTGGGGAATCTGACAAGTTAGGCTCAAAAATAACTCTCAGTTAAAGTAATTCCACTAAAATATACCAAGAGTAAATTCCATAACCAGCAGAAACTTACATGTGGTGAGAAGGGATAGCCTTCTCATCTTTAGCGTGGCTCAGGATTGCAGAGTCAGAACTTTGGGTTCAAAAATATTTATTAAAGTAAAAGGAAATACATTCTTTCTCTCTCCCCCCCCCCCCCCCCCCGGTACACAATTATATTCTTGATAGAAAAGTCTTGGAGCGAACAAGGTTGCTAAATCTCATCTTCTAAAGAAGGCAAAAGGTTAAAAAAAGTCAATGCAGCTACATTTTGCCTACAAAGACACAAAATGCATCCTCACAGGAAGAAAGAAAAGCAGAAGAAGAATGGTGGATACCGCACGGTCTTCCCAGTTCAAACTTAAAAGGAAGTTCCCTCACGGAATTCTAGTACTAGATCATCAAAGCGAGAGGAGACTGTGGCTAGCAGTAAAGACAAAGACGAAGCCCTTTCGGAAAATATGCATAGGAATGTGGGGGAAACGAATCCCTGAGCTTAGCCCTGCCTCTACTGTAGCTACTCACTGATGACTAGAAACCTGATGACTAGAAACAGTCTAGGGATGAAACCCAACAAGACACGATGAAATATTCTCAATATTCTGCAGGGTGTTTTGCAGTTTAATAAACTTTTCCTATGTTTTAATGATCATACCAATTTGGAAATTACATTTATAACCCAGGAACAAAAATCATGTTATATAGCATAGTAAGAATCTATACCAGTGGTGTCCAACCTTTGTCCTCCAACCGTTTGGGACTCCAACTCCCAGAAGCCCTGGCCAGGCTGTCCAGCTGGAGTCCAAAACACCTGGAGGACCAAAGGTTGGACAACACCAGTCTATATTATACAATAAATGGGGAGCTTTGACCCTCCAGATGGTTTTGATCCACAGTATCATTCAGTACTAGTAAGTATAGGACAGTAGTATGAAAATATCTAGAGATTAACAAAGGTAAAGGTTTCCCCTGACATTAAGTCTAGTCATGTCCGATTCTGGGGTGGTGGTGCTTATCTCAATTTCTAAGCCGAAGAGCCGGCATTGTCCATAGACACCTCCTAGGTCATATGGCTGATATGACTGCATGGAGCGCCATTACTTTCCTGCCAGAGCAGTACCTATTGATCTACTTACATTTGCACCTCCAAGGTCATGTGGCCGGTATGACTGTATGAAGTGCTGTTACCTTCCCGCTGGAGCAGTACTCACATCTTGCATGTTTTTGAACTGTTCGGTTGGCAGAAGCTGGGGCTAACAGCAGGAGCTCACCCGCTCCTTGGATTTGAACCAACAATCTTTTGATCAGCAAGTTCATCAGCTCAGCAGTTTAACCTGCTGCTCCACCGGGAACTCCTATCTATCTATCTATCTATCTAGCTAGCTAGCTAGCTAGCTAACTATTTATCTGCACATACTTTGGATAGCATAGGTAAAGGTAAAGGTTTTTCCCTTGACATAAGTATAGGATGGCATTGTCTGTAGACACCTCCAAGGTCATGTGGCTGGTATGACTGCATGGAGTGCCGTTACCTTCCCGCCGGAGCAGTACTCACATATTTTCGAACTGCTCGGTTGACAGAAGCTGGGGCTAACAGCGGGAGCTCACTGCAGTCCCCAGATTTCAACTGGCAACCTTTAGGTCAGCAAGTTCAGCAGCTCAGCAGTTTAACCCACTGGACCACCGAGGACTCCATCTAGAGACTAAGATGCTGATATTTAGATGCCACTAGTCAGAGTCTATAGCAGGGGTCCTCAAACTTGTTAAACAGAGGGCCAGATCACAGTCGCTCATGTTGTTGCAGGGCCAGACTTTAGTTTGAAAAAATCATAAACGAATTCCTATGCACACTGCACATATCTTATTTCCATAAAAGAAAAATACATTATTTAAAAAATGGAAAACACTTTTCATCAACATAAACTTACCAATATTTCAATGGGAAGTGTGGGTCTGCTTTTGGCTGATGAGATAGTCAAGATAATTGGGATTGTTGTTGTTGTTGTGTGCCTTCAAGGTATTTCAGAGTTAGAGCAAAACTAAATCTAAAGTTTAGGGCAAGTCAATCACCTTAGAGGGCCGCTTGGAGACCCTTGGTCTATAATATACATGAAGTGGAGAACTATGACATCCCAGATTGTCATAGTTTGGCACACAATAACGGAAAAAGGAATGTTGGTGGACAGGAAAAGAGATTTAAAGATGGGCTTAAAGCCAACCTCAAAAACTGTGGCATAGACACCGAGAACTGGGAAGCCCTGGCACTTGAGCAGTCTAACAGGAGGCCAGCTGTGACCAGCAGTGTTGCAGAATTTGAAGAGGCGCGAATGGAGTGCAAAAGGGAGAAACATGCCAAGAGGAAAGCACATCATACCCTGACCTTCCGTCTGGAAACCTATGTCCTCACTGCGGGAGAACATGCGGATCAAGAATAGGGCTCCACAGCCATCTACGGATCCACCGCCAAGACACCACATCTGGAAGATCATCACCCTCGAGCTACGAGGGATCACCTAAGTACTTTTGGTGCACAATATGTATCCCTTTTGGTAAGCATAGGACTGAAAAGTGAAAACATCTAGAGGTTAAGGTCCCAGAACTTTCCAAAGTTTTTGTAGTGATACACTTGTGTGTCATCTGCAATATGTAAGTGTGTAATGCAAACATAGCAAGAAACTCTTGAGTCTATGTCAAATAAGCAATACCTACTTGACAATCTGGCAACTCTCTCTCCATGTGTTGCTGGAGTCTTCTTTGCATGGAGAGAGAGTTGCCAGATGTACAATCTGGATTTAGAAAAGGCAGAGAGACCAAATTGCCAATATCCGCCAAATAATGGAGAAAGGCAGGGAGTTTCAGAAAAACATCTATTTCTGTTTCATTTACTTTTCTAAAGCCTTTGACTGTGTGGATCATAATAAATTGTGGCAAGTTCTTGGTGGTCTGGGCAGACCAAATCACCTTGTCTCTCTCCTGAGGAATCTGTACAAGGACCAAGTAGCAACAGTCAGAACTGACCCTGGAACAACAGACTGGTTCCAGATTGGGAAAGGCGTACGGCAGGGTTGTATACTCTCACCCAACCTATTCAACTTGTATGCAGAACATATCATGCGATATGTGGGGCTCGACGAATGCAAGGCTGGGATTAAAATTGCTGGAAGAAACATTAACAACCTTAGACATGCAGATGATACCACTTTGATGGCCAAAAGCGAGGAGGAGCTGAGGAACCTTCGAATTAAGGTGAAAGAAGAAAGTGCAAAAGCTGTGTTGCAGTTGAACATAAAAAAACCAATATTATGGCAACAAGAATGGTTGACAACTAGGAAATAGAGGGGGGGAAACATAGAGGCCGTGACAGACTTTGTATTTCTAGGTGCAAAGATGACTGCAGACGCAGACTGCGGCCAGGAAATCAGAAGACACTTCCTTCTTGGGAGGAGAGCAATGTCCAATCTCAATAAAAGACTGAAGAGTAGAGACATCACACTGGCAACAAAGATCCACATAGTTAAAGCAATGGTATTCCCCATAGTCACCTACGGATGTAAGAGCTGCACCTTAGATAAGGCTGAGGGAAAAAAGAGAGATGCTTTTGAACTGTGGTGTTGGAGGAAAGTGCTGAGAGTGCCTTGGACCACGAGAAGATCCAATCAGTCCAGGCATGTAGCCAGGGGGGGGGGGGGGGGCTCGGGGGGCTTCAGCCCCCCCCCCCGAAATTCTCATGGTGGTTCGCGAAAAGGCCTTACTGGTGCATTATTTAAACTGTTATGTTTATTAATATCATGATTTGATCACCATTCTCAAGATATCCCATATGTATGGGGGTATTGGGGTAATGATACAAAAGGTTTGCTAGGCTAGACCCTCTTTCACTCAGACTCAGCCCCCCCCCCCGAAACTCAGCCCCCCCCGAAACCCCCCCTGAAAATTTTTTAGCCCCCCCCCCCCCCCCCGAAACGAAATCCTGGCTACGGGCCTGAATCAGTCCATACTTCAGGAAATAAAGCCCGACTGCTCATTGGAGGGAAGGATAGTAGAGGCAAAAATGAAGTACTTCGGCCACATCATGAGGAGACAGGAAAGCTTAGAGAAGACAATTATGCTGGGGAAAGTGGAAGGAAAAAGGAAGAGGGGCTGACCAAGGGCAAGATGGATGGATGGCATCCTTGAAGTGACTGGATTGACCTTGAAGGAGCTGTGGGTGGTGACAGGTCACGAAGAGTTGGAAACGACTGGACGAATGAACAACAACAACAAGTTGACAATCAGTATCACTAATGTTATTAATATTAGTATCAGTAGCATGTTAGTCAGAAATGACAAATACATTTCCTTTTTTTTTTTTTTTTGGTCATTTCTGAGTAACAATATCCTGTTGTTATCCTTTGGTTGAAATCCTTCCTTATAGCATGGCTAATGGCAGAAGAGCCCTATCAGTTCTTACACGTGGCAACCCTAGAATATTTTTGACAGTAGAGGTACGAGGAAGCATTTGCCCACTACAAGAGTCAGCTTGGGGTTTGTTTATCTGCATATTGTGGCTTGTTTGTTTTCCCTTAATTGCCGGTGATTTGTCATAAGCCTCTCCGTCTTGCGGTTTGTATTGACTTTTCCTTTGTCTTATGTTGGTTATGGTTTCATTTAGAGCGGTGTAGTCTTTGGTTAAAGCGATCATAAATTGTGGGATAAGGAGGAAAAGAAGTAAGTTGCGGGCGGAGATCTCCCAAGTTCAGAGAAAATAACCAGATGCAATGCACCAACAGGTATTGATTTGGGGAGTTTTTTTGTGTCAGGAGCAACTTGAGAAACTGCAAGTCACTTCTGATGTGAGAGAATTGGCCGTTTGCAAGGACATTGCCCAGGGGACGCCTGGATGATTTGATGTTTTTATCATCCTTGTGGAGGCTCCTCTCATGTCCCCGCACGAGGAGCTGGAGCTGATAGAGGGAGCTCATCCGCCTCTCCCCAGATTCGAACCTGCGACCTGTCAGTCTTCAATCCTGCTGGCACAGGGGTTTAACCCACTGTGCCACCAGGGACTCCAGATTTGGGGAGGAAAAAAGATGATTTAGGGACAATCTGGGGGGCTTCATTGCTCCAATTCATTGGGGTTGTGGAATCCTAAATTTTCTTGATGTAAGAGTGACACACAAAGACACACACGGCCCTTGCATACGTGTCACTCAGATCTCCCTTCCCAGAGGTCTTTGCAAAACGAAGAGCGGAAGAGTGCCGGGGTCTTTGCGGCCTATCCCACTGACCATCTGTTTATTTATAGCTTTGCAGAGTGAGGAAGAGCAGCAGAAGGGACACTATATGCTCAGGCCTCCAGGCAGAATCAGACTAGGCTCTCCAAGCCTGACAAAGCTCATAGCCTCCCCATTTGCCAGTGTGCCACACCAGTGCTTTTCTGCCCTTTTTTGGGCACAATATCTGCTGACCACCAGTTGAGGACTCTTAAGGAGATAGGTGGACAGCAAAGGAGATGTTTAGAACATGAAATGGTCCTTAGAATCATAGAGTTGGAAGAGACCTCATGGGCCATCCAGTCCAACCCCCTGCCAAGAAGCAGGAATATTGCATTCAAAGCACATTCAATACTTTCCACACTTGTGCTATGATTCCATTCCTCCATCTTGTAAAACATGGGAAAATTCCCTGCCAGAGAGCGCTAATACCCCTCCAAACTACAAATCCCAGCATTCCATACAAAACAACTATAGCATTTAAAGGAGAAACATAACACTATAATTTTCCCAGTGCCAGGCAAAGAAGTAGCAAAGGCCAGAGAGAGGACACTTTCAGCACCAAGGACAGCTCCAAATGAGCTCTTTTACTACCATTCCAAAGGCCTCATCACACTAGAGCAGGGCTCTCAAACTTTTTAAATAGGGGGCTGGATTATAATTTTTTGTAAAAACTATGATCAAATTGGTCCATTTAGTTTTTTTGGCAAGGATACTGGGGTGGTTTGCCATTGCCTTCCCCAGGGATTACTATGCACACTGCACATATCTTATTTTGCTACTGTTATGAATCGTAATGTAAATAGTGTTCCCTCGCTATTTCACGGTTCCCTTATTGTGGACTCGCTGTTTTGCGGGTTTTTCCCACGGGGGAGGGAGGCTGGAAGAGGAAGAGGAGGAGGAGGGGGACCTGGGCCTTACCCTGGGGCTTGTCCCTGAGCTGGGCCTCCGCTGCTCCCTCCCCGGAGGCTCCTTGGGCACTGAGGCCCAGCCGGAAGACTGCCAGGCTGGGCTGAGCCCTGGTCTTCTCTCTTCGGTGACAGCCTCCTGAGCTGGGTCTCAGTGCAGCCCTCTTCGGTGGCAGCTTCATCCTTGGAGAGGGCCAAGCTGAGGCTCCCTTTCTTCCTCTTCCTCCTCCTCAGAGGCCCAAGGGTCCTCCAAGGAGGAGAAAGAAGAGGGGGAGCCTTGGTGTGGCCTTCTTTGGAGGTGGTTTCGTCCTCGGAGAGGTCCAAGCCAAGGCTCCCTCTCTTCCTTATCCTCCTCTTCCTTGGAGGCCCAAGGGTTCTCCGAGGAAGAGTAGGGGGGAGCCTCGGCTTGGCCCTCTTTGGCGGTGGTTTTGTCCTTGGAGAGGTCCAAGCTGAGGCTCCCTCTCTTCCTTATCCTCCTCTTCCTCGGAGACCCAAGGGTCCTCCGAGGAAGAGGAGGAAGAGTAGGGGGAGCCTTGGCTTGGCCCTCTTTGGTGGTGGCTTCGTCCTCGAAGAAGGCCAAGCTGAGGCTCCCTCTCTTCCTCTACCTCTTTCTCCACCTCTTCCTCGGAGACCCAAGGGTCCTCCGAGGAAGAGTGGGGGGGGGGGGCTCGGCTTGGCCCTCTTTGGCGGTGGTTTTGTCCTTGGAGAGGTCCAACCTGAGGCTCCCTCACTTCCTCTTCCTCCTCCTCTTCCTCGGAGACCCAAGCTGGAATGTGTCCAGAGGAGAGCGACTAAAATGATAAAGGGTCTGGAGAACAAGCCCTATGAGGAGCGGCTTAAGGAGCTGGGCATGTTTAGTCTGAAGAAGAGAAGGCTGAGAGGAGATATGATAGCCATGTATAAATATGTGAGAGGAAGCCACAGGGAGGAGGGAGCAAGCTTGTTTTCTGCTTCCTTGGAGACTAGGACGCAATAGAACAGTGGCTTCAAACTACAAGAGAAGAGATTCCATCTGAACATGAGGAAGAGCTTCCTGACTGTGAGAGCTGTTCAGCAGTGGAACTCTCTGCCCCGGAGTGTGGTGGAGGTTCCTTCTTTGGAAGCTTTTAAACAGAGGCTGGATGGCCATCTGTCAGGGGTGATTTGAATGCAATAGTCCTGCTTCTTGGCAGGGGGTTGGACTGAATGGCCCATGAGGTCTCTTCCAACTCTTTGATTCTATGATTCTATGATTCTAGGGGGAGCCTTGGCTTGGCCCTCTTTGGCGGTGGCTTCATCCTCGAAGAGGGCCAAGCTGAGGCTCCCTCTCTTCCTCTACCTCTTTCTCCTCCTCTTCCTCGAAGGCCCAAGTGTCCTCCAAGGAAGAGGAGGAAGAGTAGGGGTGAGCCTCGGCTTGGCCCTCTTTGGTAGTGACTTCGTCCTCGGAGAGCAGGCGGAGTAGGACCAGAACAGGAGAAGGAAGAGGAGGAGGAGGAACCAGGTGCTGGGCCTTACCCTGGGGCTTGTCTCTGGAAGGCCGCCATCAAAGAGGGCCACGCCGAGGCCCAGCCCAGAGACAAGCCCCAGGGTAAGGCCCAGTGCATGGCTCCCTCTCCCCTCCTCCTCTTCGTCCCTACTTCGCAGTTTTTCACTTATCACGGATGGTCATGGAACAAAGCCGCTGCAATAAGTGAGGGAACACTGTATCTGATATGCACTATGTATTTTCATTGTTACAAACTGAACATAAAGCATAGTGATTAATCACAAAAACAATATATAATTATATATTGTGAAATGTTTAATTAATTGTGTTTTGGACTTCAATTCCCACAATTCCTAACAGCCTACCTACGGGCCGTTTCACATCAGGAGCCTGGATTTGCCGAAGAGAAGTTGAGGACAAAGAGGGGAATTAAAGGAACCCTAGGTTTTGAGGAGACATCTTTCCTTTGGGAGGCTGGCATTTCTGCCACCCCCACTCTCCTCTTCCTGTTTAACTGGGGGGGGGGGGGTAGTCTTTGCAGGGGTTCCTTGAGCCCTGTGCCCAGGTAGAGGTGGAGGAAAGGAGGGATGGCTGGATGGTGAGGGGAGGCTTTGCGGCTACCTCTTGGCTGCACAGCTCTGTGTCTTTTCTGGAAGAGTGGAAGCAATGAATTCTCTTGCCTTCGCTCTTCCAGGCAGCAGACGCAACGCTCCAGACCCACTGCCACCTCCACCTCCTCCGAGGAAGAAGAAGAAGAAGAAAGAGATATAAAAAGAAGAAGAGGAGAAAGGGAGAGAAAAAGAGAGAGAGAAAGAGAGAAGGGAGAAAGGAGGAGGGCGAAAGAGAAAGAAAAAGAGAGGGGAAAGGGGGAGAGATTGAAATGGGGAGAAAGAGAGAGAGAATGTGTGAGGGGGAGAAAGAAAGAATGAAAGGACCTCTGTGTTAGCAGAACCAAGACTGATTCCACTGAGAGAGAGGCCTCCTCCTCGATGGGACGGATAAATGCCCTCGGCGGGCCGCATGTGGCCCGTAGGCCATAGTTTGAGCACCACTGCACTAGAGGATGAATCCACTTTAAATCTAGTTGCTGCCTCCTGCAGAATTCTGGGGTTTGTAGTTTAAGGAGGAGCCTTTAACAGCCTCTAACTATCTATCTGCACAAGCTTTGGATAGCATAGGTAAAGGTAAATGTTTTTCCCTTGACAAAAGTATGAAAGTCTCTAGGGACTAAGATGGTGGTATTTAGATGCCACTGGAATAGGTAAAAGTAAAGGTTTTCCCCTGACATTAAGACCAGTCGTGTCCGATTCTGGGGGGGGGGGGGGGGGGGGTGTGTGTGCTCATCTCCATTTCTAAGCTGAAGAGCCAGCGTTGTCCATAGACACCTCCAAAGTCATGTGGCCGGCATGACTGCATGGAGCGCCATTACCTTCCTGCCAGAATGGTACCTCTTGATCTATTCACATTTGCATGTTTTCAAACTGCTAGGTTGACAGAAGCTGGAGCTAACAGAAGGAGCTCACCCTACTCCCTGGATTCGAACAGCCAACCTTTTGGTCAGCAAGTTCAGCAGCTCAGCAGTTTAACCTGCTGCACCACTGGGAACTCCTATCTATCTATCTATCTATCTATCTATCTATTTATCTGCACAAGGTTTGGATAGCATAGGGAAGGGTTAATATCCCTGTTGTATTTCCTTTGCTGCCAGTGCCTCTGTTAAGAAAACTCCACATCACTTTTGTACCTATGAGAATTGGATTTTGAAAAAAATTGGCTTGTTGTGGAAACAAGAATTGGGGATAAAGCTTCAGTTGAGACACCTTTTCCCCATAAGAGGAAATTTCCCTTCCGGGGGATACATTTCTCCCACTTCCTGTTGTCTCACCACCATTTGTAAGTCAGAAGTTTGTAACTCAAGGAACTGCCTGTATTTTGGACTTTTGACTCCCAACAAGTCCAACCAACCACCAGGGCCGAAGCTGAGAGATTCTGGGAGTCAAAGGCCCAGAAGTCTGGAGGAAATAAAAAATGGACAAAAGACAGACCTGGATGATGTAGAAGCGGGAGATGCCCTCTTGGCGCTTGACCTTGGAGCTCTTGGGCGGCCGCAGGGGGGTGCTGGGGATTTCCTTCACCTCCAGGCAGTCGGGTTCCTCCTTGGACAAGCCGTCGGGGTTCTGCACCAAGATGCCGTTGACGTTCTTGACCTTCTTTCCACCATCCCGGGCGCAGTCCTTTTCCAGCAGCGGGTAGAGGAAGGAGTAGCGCCGGTCCCGCTGCTTGGCCGACTGGTGCACTGAGTAGGTGATGAAGCAGAGGCTGGGGGTGCACACCAGGATGATCTGGAAGACCCAGTAGCGGATGTGCGAGATGGGGAAGGCCTTGTCGTAGCAAGCCTGATTGCAGCCGGGCTGCAACGTGTTACACATGAACATGGTCTGCTCGTCCTCGTAAACAGTCTCGCCCACAATGGCCACGATCAAGATGCGGAAGATCACCACCACCGTCAGCAGGATCCTAGGGAGATGTCAAGCAACAAGAAAGTGTTTACTCGAGTCTAATGAACCACCAAAACCCTGAAACCAAAAAAAGTATTTCCTGTCTAATGTACTACTACTACTACTATCAACCTATCAACCTTCACCATTGGCTAAAACAGCCAAGACTTGTAATGAACTTGCCGTACACCAGAGCAGGAACACCTTAAACACCACACCAGCTTGGAAAAATCAGCAAGCGGTTTATTGAAGAATATGTGTAGGCAAAGCAGTAAAAAATTATCAGAAACAGTATAGATCCAATATAAGAAATAGTCCATAAGCTTCAGAGAAAATGAGATCCATGAGTACATAAAAATCCACAAAATTAGGCACTTGAATCCATGAAACAAGACAGCAGGAAAATCTCATTGACAGATCTCGAGCTTGGCAAAACCTTGGCACATGAAACTCGGAGCACTTGAAAGCAAGACCATGATAAAATAACGTTGACCCAACTGAGGGAACTCTCTCCCGTGAATCATTATAAAGCTTTTTTCAGATCCCAAAACTGAAAGGAAAGCATTTTTCTTGATGGGTTGTTGTAGGTTTTTCTGGGCTATATGGCCATGTTCTAGAGGTATTTTCTCCTGATGTTTTGCCTGCATCTATGGCAAGCATCCTCAGAGGTACCTCACTACCTCTGAGGATGCTTGCCATAGATGCAGGCGAAATGTCAAGAGAAAATGAAAAGTGATTCCGGCCATGAAAGCCTTCGAAAATACATTTTTCTTGACCTTCCCACCAGATAATGGTTTGTTATCTCTGATCATCTCAGCCTCTGAAGACTGCATCTGTTTAGTAAAACTTTGCTTTCTGACCAAGCTTTCATTATCTTCTCCCTCATTAACTCCTGCACCTGACAAATCATGTCCAGACAGAGGTTCTGAGAAAAGCGGTGAAGGGCCTACCTCAAGAATGTGCCCTTGGGAATCGTCCTGAGACAGCTAAAGCCTTTCTTCTAAACTTAATTGTTGCACTCCAGGTCCAGAAGAAGCCCTCTGACTTAAAACATACTACACGAAGAGTGAAGAAACAAATCTTCTTTTTATTGAAGCTTAGTAAATAGCCAGAAGAAATAAATGCTTGTAAGAAAATCTGAAGGTTACAAAAAGTATGAGTCCATAAACAGTAGTAACCCAAAGCAATGTCCACACAAGAAATACAGACAATCCAAGACAGCATTAATCCAGACAAGAATCCAACAGGATGCAAAGACAATCCAAAAGGCTAAAAAAAACTCCACAGAAACAAGACCCCTTGAACAAGACTTCCATGGCACAAGAACTTGGTTTCCAAATGATGCCTGATCTGACAGGTTTTCCCTTGAAGCAAACTTTATATCCCAAAACTCAGAAATTGGTTTCATCCCGTCCCGTCCCCCCCAAATTTCCCTTTATCAGACTCAGCCTTTCAGAGCGATGTAAATACTGAGATTGTTGCGGATCCTGGCTAATCTCCAGCCGCCTATTCTTCAGCTCCCTATCTGGCTGCTCATTAAAATTCCTAGGTGTCAGATTGTTTTCCAAACCCAAATCTTTAGAGCTCACAGGGAGAGGCAGTGAATTATCATTGCTACGGCCAGCAGGAATATTCTCATGAGAAACTGCCCTTTGCACTGGGGCCTCTCTGTCATTGTCTGTATGAAAATCACTGACCAAACCATCTCCATCTTGTACCACAGCCACGGCAACATCATTTCCCACATCAGGATCCTGAAACACAAACACAGGCTGATTCCCAACATTAACTCAGGCTCAAGCCAACCTTAAATCTTCAGGAACATCATCCCCATTCCCATCATGAATATCAACATGAACATGAGACATAATCACAGGCTGGACAAGCTGACATGCAACAGAACTGGACTCCAATAACACTTCAGAGATAATTGATTTCTCCCTCTTAGAGCAGACAAAGGTGACATTGTAGCCTGCAATCCTATATCCACTTTGCTGCAAGCAAGACCATTGAACGCCGTGGACTTCATCTCTAATAGAATTGCACAGTCAGGTTTAAAATGCAGCAAGAAGAAGACACTTGTTTTTTTCTGAAGACAATAAATCTAAAGAACTTCAAGGACATCAAGAGAGAAGTTCTGCTGGTAACCCAACACCTAACAGTTTAGTTAGCTGTCCTTTCTGAACATAAAGGAGAGGGCAGTGAGCAAGTTTTCACCAACTCAGCAATTCCTCCGTGAAGGTGAAAGATCCTGGCGGAGTTGAGAAGATGGATTTGTAAAGAGAGGAAGAGAAAGAAGGAAAGAGAAGGATTATCACCAGGAACATGCTGCATTATCACAGAGTGCCTGCGCCCTACACCACTGGAGAAATTATACTGTTTTGCTGGTATTGCACCACCTGACATCCGCCGGGAAGTAGCAACCAATAGTGAAAGTCTCACCTCGAAACTTAGGATGTTCCGGGGAGGCCCTGCTCTCAATCCCACCTTTATCGCAAATGCACTTGGTGGGGATGAGAGACAGGGCCTTCTCGGCGGTGGCCCCCAGCCTGTGGAACGCACTCCCCAGTGATATTAGGTCAACGGCTTCCCTCCTTTCCTTCAGGAAAAAGTTGGCTATGGGACCAGGCATTCGGATAGCAGGCTGACAATAAAATGACGACAATGCTATGGAAAATGGACTATGGACAGTCTTTGGATTAGGTTGTTGATCATAGAACTCGGACTTAGACATGGCCAACTAATTCAATTTGCACTATTTTAAATGGTTTTTAATCAAATTTAAATATTTTACTTATTATGCAACTGTTGTTTTACCTGTTTGTATATGGGGGGCATTGAATTGCTGCCGGCTGTTCGATTTTTAAATCCTCATATCGTGTCAGCTTTTCCAGTTGTTCCTCTTCAATCCTGCTGTCACTTGGGATTGCAACATCGACAATCCATACTTTGTTTTTTAACACGACCGCGAGGTCAGAAGTATTGTGCTCCAAAACTCTGTCTGTCTGAATTCGGAAGTCCTGGAGGAGTTTGACATGTTCATTCTCTGTAACTTTTTCCGGCTTGTGATCCCACCAGTTCTTTGTCGCAGGCAGATGGTATTTGCGGCACAAGTTCTAATTAATCATCTGAGCAGCGGTGTTGTGCCTCTGCTTGTAGTCTCTGCACGATCTTCTTACAGCATCTGAGGATGTGATCTATTGTTTCATCTGCTTCCTTGCAGAGTCTACACTTGGGATCTGTCATCAACTTTTCAATTCTGGCTTTGATGGCATTAGTTCTAATGGCTTGTTCTTGGGCTGCCAGAATCAGGTCCTCCTTTGCCTCCTTTTTCCAAGTTCCATTTGTGAGCCACAGCCATGTTTTTTCTTTGTCAATTTTGCTCTCAATTTTTCCCCAGGAATTGACCATGGTGAGCCTTCTTTTGCCAGTTTTCTCTTCTTCTCTGGATTGTGTTTTTACAGTATTCCCTCTTTGTCTTTTGCACTCAAAGCAGTTTACTACTATTAACTTCCCTCAATGTTGGTTCTTGCCTTATTATTATTATTATTATTATTATTATTATTATTATTATTATTAGACAACTGAGGTTTATATACCTGTGGAATAATGTCCAAAGTGGGAGGAAGAACTCTCATCTGCTGGAGGCAAGTGTGAATGTTGCAATTGGCCAGCTTGATTAGCATTGAATAGTCTCACAGCTTCAAAGCCTGGCTGTTTCCTGCCTGGGTGAATACCTTGTTAGGTGGTGTTAGCTGGCCCTGATTAATTCTTGTCTGGAATTCCCTGTTTTTTTAGTGTTGTTCTTTATTTACTGTCCTGATTTTAGAGGTTTTTAATACTGGTAGTCAGATTTTGTTAGTTTTCATGGTTTCCTACTTCCTGTTGAATTGTCAACACGCTTCTTATGGATTTCAGTGGCTTTTCTGTGCAGTCTTGGCATGGTGGTTGTTAGAGTAGTCCAGTATTTCTGTGTTCTCAGATAATATGCTGTGTCCAGGTTGGTACTTCAAGAGCTCTGCTACGGCTGATTTCTCTGGTTGAGTTAGTCTGCAGTGCCGTTCTTGTTCCTTGATTCGTGTTTGGGCAATGCTGTGTTTGGTGGTCCCTATGTAGACTTGTCCACAGCTGCATGGTATACGGTAGACTTTGCTGAACGTGGCATTTCTTGGATTTTCTCAGTGGGTCTACAGATAGTTTGTTGGTTGTGTTTCTTCATCAGCCTCCCTATGCAGTCAGTGGTTCCCTTGATGTATGGTAAGAACACTTTTCCTCTGGGTGGATCTTTGCCTTTACTTTTGTGGCCTGTTCTTGGTCTTGTAGCTCTTCTCATGTCTGTGGCCTGTTCTTGGTCTTGTAGCTCTTCCCATGTCAATGGTGAAGTATCCATTGGCCTGTAGAGCCCGGTTTAGGAAGCAGCCAGGCTTTGAAGCTGCAAGACCATTCAATGCTAATCAAGGTGGCCAATTGCAACATCCACATTTGCATCAAAAGGAAAATAGTTCTTTTTCCAACCCTGGACATTATTCCACAGATATATAAACCTCACTTGCCTAGTTTCCAACAGACCTCACAACCTCTGAGGATGCCTGCCATAGATGTGGGAGAAACATCAGGAGAGAATGCTTCTGGAACATGGCCAAACAGCAACCCAGTGACTCCAGCTGTGAAAGCCTTCAACAACACAAAGGACACGTTTCTGTTCCTGGATACTTTGAGGTATTTAATCCTGGATTTTTTTTTGGCCAGGAAAAGAGGCTACTTGAGAAATCTGGAAATGATGAAGATTGTGAAGGCTGTGCTTTGCCACGTCATACTTTTTTTTTTAAGGCTGACAAAGTAGATCTCCTAAACTGGGATGGGTTAGGAGAGAGTTTAAAAGTGTTATTGTTGACGATGTTGTTGTTAACATATTTATTTTTATCCTGCTGTTATTTCTGTAATTGAGACACAAAGTAGCTCTCCACACTGAAAATATCGTGCAGTATAAAATCTCCAGCACACAAACACCAAAATAGAATTAAATATATTAAAATGGCTTAAAACAGTTAAAATATTTAAAATGAAACTCAACTCCCTCCTGGCTCTCTCTTATACAACTTTACTCTTTAAAAGCCTGTTGCCCTTCCAGTTTTTCCTGGCTGTGCCAATTTAAAGCATTGTTCCACATGCAGCCAGGCTTTGAAGCTGCATGGCCATTCAGTGCCAATCAAGGTGGTCAATTGCAACATCCACACTTGACTCAAGCAGACAAAGAGTTCTTTCTCCCACCCTGGACATCATTCCACAGATGTATAAACTCCACTTGCCCGGTTTCCAACAGACCTCATAACCTCTGAGGATGCCTGCCATAGATGTGGGCAAAATGTCAGGAGAGAATGCTTCTAGAACATGGCCAGACAGCCCTGAAAACTCACAGCAACCCAGTGACTCCAGCCAATCCAAGGAGTGACCATCACTCAAAAAATTTGATTTTGTCATTTGGGAGTTGTAGTTGCTGGGATTTATAGTTCACGTACAATCAAACAGCATTCTAAACTCCACCAGTGATGGAATTGAGCCAAATGTGGCACACAGAACTCCAATGACAAATAGAGAATACAGGACGGGTTTGGTGGGCATTGACCTTGAGTTTGGGAGTTGTAGTTCAGCTCTGTCCAGAGAGCACTGTGGACTCAAACAATGATGGATCTGGACCAAACTTGGTGTGCATACTGCATATGCTTAAATATGAACACAGATGGAGTTTGGGGGAAATAGACCTTGACATTTGGGATTTGCAGTTATTGGGATTTATAGTTCAGCTACAATCAAAGAGCATTCTGAACCCCACCAACGAGAGAATTGGGGCAAACTTCCCACACAGAAACCCCCTGACCAACAGAAAATACTTAAGACCATCTAGTCCAACTCCCTTCACCAGGGGAAGAAAACATAAACAAAGCCCTCCTGACAAAGAACCATCCAGCCATAGATATAGATAGATAGAATTGATTCACACACAGAGAGATATAGTATCATAGATTTGAAAAGGACCCCTAAAGAAGGACAATTATATGTTGCATGTTCCAGAGTAGGCAAACCAGACAATCTCCACATCAACACTGACAAAGAAACAGCAAGAAATACTGTTTACCCACAAGCATCAACATGTTACATATAGTAGAAACCAACACTTTCTCATTACTTTAGTTTTCAGATCACCAGACTGGGCCACAGCAATGCACGTCTCACAACACAAGGAGTGACCATCCCTCAAAAAATTATGATTTTGTCATTAGGGAGTTGTAGTTGCTGGGATTTATAGTTCACCTATAATCAAAGAGCATTCTGAACTCCACCAACGATGCAATTGAACCAAACTTGGCACACAGGACTCCCATGACCAACAGAAAATACTCACAGCGTTTGGTGGGCATTGACCTTGAGTTTGGGAGTTGTAGTTCACCTACATCCAGAGAGAACTGTGGACTCAAACAGTGATGGATCTGGACCAAACTTGACACGAATATTCCATATGCCCAAATATGAACACAGATGAAGTTTGGGGGGAAATAGACCTTGAACAACAGAAAATACTTAAGGCCATCTAGTCCAACTCCCTTCACCAGGGCAAGAAAACATAATCAAAGCCCTCCTGACAGAGAGCCATCCATCCATCCATAAATATAGATAGATATATATGATTCACACACAGAGAGATAAAGTATTATAGATTTGAAAGGGACTCCTAAAGATCAACAATGATATGTTGCATGTTCCAAAGTAGGCAAACTAGACAGTCTCTACATCAACACTGACAAAGAGACAACAAGAAATATTGTTTACCCACAAGCAGAAAGAAATTACATATATTAGAAACCAACACTTTCTCATTGCTTTAGTTTCCAGATCACCAGACTGGGCCACAGCAATGTGTGGCAGGGGACAGCTAGTGTGTGTGTGTGTGTGTGTGTGTGTGTGTATCCAGGGGCGGCTCAACCCATTACGCAAAGTAAGCATTTGCAGTATAGTTGATTTTGCCAAGGGGCGCTCTGGAGGGGCTCTTGGGGGAAAATAGACCTTGACATATGCGAGTTGTAGTTCCTGGGATGTATAGTTCACCTACAATCAAAGAGCATTCTGAACTCTACCAATGATGGCATTGAATCAAATATGGCACACAGAACTCCCACAACGAACAGAATATATATATATCAGTGAATGGTGGGGGGGGGGGGCAAAATACTGTTTGTTTACCGTTGAAAATTACCTAGGGCCACCTCTGTATATATCACATACACACACACACACACTTGTCCATAGCTTGAGGACTGCCTGTATACATGTCCGTGTATACACGAAGAGAAAGGAATAGTACACATACCACCCACGGATTGGGAATAGCTTTTGGTGGGTGCATCTGATGTGTTGGACTTGAGCCCACAAACACTTATGCCATAATAAGCCTGTGAGCCTTTAAGTTGCAGTAAAACTCCTTATTATTTAGGCTAAGAGTCTGAGAAGAGAAAGGGAGGAATCCCCAGCCAAACAGATGGCAGCACTGCATGGCTTGCACCAACAACTCTTGGATGGCACTCTCATTTCATCTGCAAAGGAACATGTAACGCACGGCTGGATGTCCGCACTCATTGCCCTTCCTGCCTCTGGGTCGCCAAACTTTCAAAACGATTGCAGGGCGGGAAGCGGATATCATAACACCTTCCATTCGCCAAAGGATATGTGCCTGTTTGTGCTTCTAAGCCGCCTCTCGACTCAATGGCAGAAAATGTCTTAAGAGTTTTCTTAGGTGAGGAATTCTCAGGGGTGGGTTTAAGCCTTCTCTGAAATATCACCACCCAGTAGATGGTCTCCCATCCAAGTATAAACCAAGGCCCACCTTGCTTAGCTTCCAAGATCAGGCAGAATGAGGTGACTTTAGGACATTTAGTCCTAAGAGCAAGGGCAGTAGTACGAGGGTTGAATGAAAATTAATGCCTCCACCTTCGCAACTCAACAGATGACAGTACTGATTTTTTGGTCGTATCAGGAGTGACTGGAAGGAGAAACTGCAAGTCGCTTCTGGTGTGAGAGAATTGGCCGTCTGCAAGGACATTGGCCAGGGGACGCTCGGATGATTTGATGCTTTTATCATCCTTGTGGGAGGCTTCTCTCATGTCCCCGTATGAGGATCTGGAGCTGATAGAAGGAGCTCATCCGCCTCTCCCCGGATTCAAACCTGCGACTTGTTGGTCTTCAGTCCTGCCGGCACAGGGGTTTAACCCACTGCGCCACCGGGGGCTCCATGACAGTACTGATATGCGGCAGGTACTGGTATTTAAGGTGGGGTCAAAGCCAACCTTAAAAACTCTGGCATAGTCAATGAGAACTAGAAAGCCCTGGACCTTGAGCGCGCCAGCTGGAGGTCAGTTGTGACCAGCAGTGCTTCAGAATTTGAAGAGGCACAAATGGAGGGTGAAAGAGAGAAACGTGCCAAGAGGAAGGTGCATCAAGCCAACCCCAACCGAGTCCGCCTTCCACCTGGAAACCAATGCCCTCACTGCGGAAGAAGATGGAGATCAAGAATAGGGCTCCACAGTCACCTACAGACCCACCAGAATACTGATCCTGGAAGACTATTCTACTCGGCCAACAAGGGATCGCCTAAGCAAGTAACTGGCTTGTTCAGTAGCCACCATTTTGGCAGGAAGCCTCAGCATTGAACGGTTGTGTTGTTAAAGTGCGAAGTATGGAACCCTGCACAGAAGGTCGGTCAATGGGACTTAAGCAACGTACCGTCATTGAATTCTTGACAGCAGAAGGTGTCACCCCAAAGGAGATTCATCAGAGAATGCAAGCTGTTTATGGTGATTGTGTTGATGTGAGTACTGTGCGTCTCTGGGCGAGTATGTTTAAAGATGTTGAGATGGGAACATCTGACTTGCGTGACAAACATAGAGTTGGGCGTCCTGTGACAGCAACCACCAAGTTTCACAAGCAAAAGGTTGACAAATTGATTCAGGACGATTGTCGTATCACTCAGAGAGAAATTGAAAGAATAATCGGTATTTCACAAGAATGTGTGGGTCACATTATTGCTTTGCTTGGCTATTGGAAGATCTGCGCACAATGGATTTCGGAAATAGAGTGTCGACTTCTTCCATGACGGCTTCAGAAAACTTGTTCATCGTTGGCAGAAATGTATCCAATTGTTTGGTTATTATGTGGAAAAGTTGGTTAAAAGTTAGATTAATCAACTACCAAGTTTGCAAACTTTGTGTTTTGTTTGTTTGTTTGTTTGTTTAAAAAAATGCAATACAACTGTTTGGTTTGCTCCTGACACGATAAATAAATAAATATGTGGAAAAGTGAATAGTGGTAGTTAAAGAGTACATTCTAAGGATTATTTCTGTGTTTGATTTATTAAAATATACCCATCCAAACCCAAGTAACGAAGGTGGAGGCATTACTTTTCATTCAACCCTCATAGATAAATAGTCAACCATCCAAACTATTAAGGCAAAGAGAAGCTAAACAGGAGAAGGGCTGCCATGGCTTTTGAATTGTCATGCAGCAGAGAAGGAGGGATTGCCTCACCTGCTGTTTCTCTCTCTCCATTATTTCAGGTGGCATCTACCCAAATTCCTGGGAGGAAAGCACCACCAACACTGTATCTATCCCAGGCATGGGCAAACTTTGGCCTTCCAGGTGTTTTGGACTTCAACTCCCACCATTCCTAACAGCCTCAGGCCCTTTCCTTTACCCCCTCAGCCACTTAAGCTGATTCTCTTCTCCTGTTTCCTTCCTTTCCTTCAGAAGATCTAGCCATTTGGGTTGTTGTAGGTTTTTTCGGGCTATATGGCCATGGTCTAGAGGCATTCTCTCCTGACGTTTCATCTGCATCTATGGCAAGCATCCTCAGAGGTAGTGAGGTCTGTTGGAACTAGGAAAAGGGGTTTATATAACTGTGGAATGACCAGGGTGGGACAAAGGACTCTTGTCTGCTGGAGCTAGGTGTGAATGTTTCTACTGATCACCTTGATTAGCATATAATGGCCTGATAGTGCCTGGAGCCAACTTTTGTTGAGAGGTGATTAGATGTCCTTGTTTGTTTCCTTTCTGTTGTTGTGCTGTTGCAATTTTAGTGCTCCAGGCACTATCAGGCCATTATATGCTAATCAAGGTGATCAGTAGAAACATTCACACCTAGCTCCAACAGACAAGAGTCCTTTGTCTCATACTGGTCATTCCACAGATATATAAACCCTTTTTCCTAGTTCCAACAGACCTCACTACCTCTGAGGATGCTTGCCATAGATGCAGGCGAAACGTCAGGAGAGAATGCCTCTAGACCATGGCCATATAGCCCGAAAAAACCTACAACAACTCAGTGATTCCAGCCATGAAAGCCATCAACAATACATCTAGCCATTTGTTTGCTTCAACAATGTGAAGGGGAAATTGAATTATGAGATAGGAAGACACTGGCTTGAATAAGGGAAGGGAAAACCTTTCATCCACCACCAGAAAGAGTTGGATTTATCCATCTTGGATCTCTTCTTACTAGGATTCTCCTCCCCTTCTTGCCTCTCCTCTTCCTCTCTTGTTTCCTTCCTTTCCTCCAGCAGGACTAGCCACTTAGGGGGAGTCTGATTGAGTTATGAGATAGAAGGATACTGGCTTGAATATGGAAAGGGAAGACCTTTCACCCATTACCAGAAAGCTGGATTTATCCCATCTTGGGTCCAACACATCCCCACTCTCAGTGAGATTCACCTCCTCTCCTGTTTCCTTCCTTTCCTCCAATAGGACTAGCCACTTATAAGGAGTTTTGTTCAACAAGGAGAAGGGAAATTGAATTATGAGATAGGAAGACACTGGCTTGAATGTGGAAAAGGAAAACCTTGCCACCAGGAAGAGTTTAATCGATCCCATCCTGGGTCTCTCTTCTTAGTGGGATTCTCCTCCTCTCCTCTCTCCCCTCCATCTGAACATGAGGAAGAACTTCCTGACTGTGAGAGCTGTTCAGCAGTGGAACTCTCTGCCCCAGAGTGTGGTGGAGGCTCCTTCTTTGGAAGCTTTTAAACAGAGGCTGGATGGCCATCTGTCAGGGGTGATTTGAATGCAATATTCCTGCTTCTTGGAAGGGGGTTGGACTGGATGGCCCATGAGGTCTCTTCCAACTCTTTAATTCTATGATTCTCTCCTGTTTCCTTCCTTTCTTCAAGCAGGACTAGTCACTTGTTTGACTCCACATGGCAAAGAGGGAAACTGAATTAAGAGATAGAAATACACTGGCTAGAATACGGAAAGGTAAAACCTTTCATCCACCACCAGAAAGCAGGATTTATCCCATCTAGGATCCAAACACATCCTCACTCTCTCCTTAGTGGGATTCTCCCCCTCTCCTCTTTCTTCACTCCTGTTTCCGGGGTAGAGAGTTCCACTGCTGAACGGCTCTCACAGTCAGGAAGTTCTTCCTCATGTTCAGATGGAATCTGAGAGGATTCCATCCTCTAGGAGTGGAGGAGAATCCCACTAAGAAGAGAGTGGGGCTGTGTTGGACCCAAGATGGGATAAATCCAGCTTTCTGGTAGAGGATGAAAGGTTTTCCCTTTCCATATTCAAGTCAGTATCCTTCTATATCATAACTCAGTCAAACTCCCTATAAGTGGCTAGTCCTGCTGGAGGAAATGAAGGAAACAAGAGAGGAAAAGGAGAAGAGAGAAGGGGAGGAGAATCGCAGTAAGAAGAGATCGAGGATGGGATCCAAGATGAGATAAATCCAACTCTTTCTGGTGGTGGATGAAAGATTTTCCCTTCCCTTATTCAAGCCAGTGTCTTCCTATTCAATTTCCCCTTCACCTTGTTGAATCAAACAAGTGGCTAATTCTTCTGAAGGAATGGAAGGAAAGAGGAGAGGAGAGACGGAGAATCCCATTAAGAAGAGAGATCCAGGATGGAATAAATACAACTCTTTCTGGAGGTGATGGCAAGAGGACGAGGTGAGGAGGGCAAGGGAAAACAGAAGTGGCTAGTCCTTCTGGAGGAAACTGGGGAGGAGAGGAGGAGAATCCCACTAAGAAGAGAGATCCATGATGGGATAAATCCAACTCTTTCTGGAGGTGATGGCAAGCTTTCCCCTCTCCCTATTCAAGCCAATGTCTTCCTCTCTCATCATTCAATTCCTCCCTTTGCCTTGTTGAATCAAACTCCCGATAAGTGGCTAGTCCTGCTGGAGGAAAGGAAGGAAACAGGAGAGGAGAGGAGGAGAATCCCACTAAGGAGAGAATGGGGATGTTTTGGACCCAAGATGGGATAAATCCAGCTTTCTGGTAGTGGATGAAAGGTTTTCCCTCTCCATATTCAAACCAGTGTCTCCCTATCTCATAATTCAATTTCCCCTTCACCTTGTTGAACCAAACAAGTGGCTAGTTGTTCTGGAGGCAAGGAAAGAAAGGAAAGAAGAGAACAGAAAGAGGAGAGGAGAAGAGAGGAAGAGAATCCCACTGGGAAGAGAGATCCAGGATGGGGTAAATCCAACTCTTTCTGGAGGTGATGGCAAGTTTTCCCCTTTCCCTATTCGAGCCAGTGTTTCCCTATCTTATAATTCAATTCCTCCCTTTGCCTTGTTGAATCAAACTCCCTAGAAGTGGCTAGTCCTGATGGAAGAAAGGAAAGAAACAGGAGAGGAGCAGAGAAGAATCCCACTAAGAAGAGAATGGGGATGTGTTTGGATCCAGGGTGGGATCAACTCAGCTCTTTCTGGTGCTTTTCCCTTTAAATATCTCCCATCCCACGCTTGGGTTTCCCCTCCAGCTTGTTCATCCCAAACTCCCAAAGTGGCTAGTCCTCTTGGAGGAAGGGAAGGGAAGAGGAGGAGGGGAGGAGGGCAAGGGAAAACAGAAGTGGCTAGTCCTTCTGGAGGAAAGGAAGGAAAGAGTGGAGACAGTGGGAATGTGTTGGACCCAAGGTGGGATCAACCCATCTCTTTCTGGTGCCTTTCCCCTTTCAATCTCCCCCTATCCCACCCTTGAGTTTCCCTTTCACCTTGTCCATCCCAAGCTCCCAAAGTGGCTAGTCCTCTTGGAGGAAGGGAAGAGGAGGAGGAGGGCAAGGGAAAACAGAAGTGGCTAGTCCTTCTGGAGGAAAGGAAGGCAACAGGAGAAGAGGGAGTGGGGATGTGTTTGCATCCAGGATTGGAATCAATTCTGCTCTTTCTAGTGCCTTTCCCTTTAGATTTCTCCCTATCCCACCCTTGCGTTTCCCCTCCAGCTTGCTCATCCCAAACTCCCAAAGTGGCTAGTCCTCCTGGAGGAAGGGAAGGGAAGAGAAGAGGAGAGAGTGGGAATGAGTTTGGGTCCAGGATGGGAATCAATTCCACACTTTCTGGTGCTTTTCCTTTTTGATCTCTCCCTATCCCACCCTTGAGTTTCCCCTCCAGCTTGTTCAACCCAAACTCCAAAAGCAGCTAGTCCTCATGGAGGAAGGGAAGGGAAGAGGACGAGGAGAGGAAGGCAAAGGAAAACAGAAGTGGCTAGTCCTTCTGGAGGAAAGGAAGGCAACAGGAGAAGAGAGAGTGGGGATGTGTTTGCATCCAGGATGGGATCCCCTCAACTCTTTCCGGTGCTTTTCCTTTAGATCTCTCCCCATCCCACGCTTGGGTTTCCCTTCCAGCTTGTTCACCCCAAACTCCCAAAGCAGCTAGTCCTCATGGAGGAAGAGAAGTGAAGAGAAGAGGAGAGAGTGGGGATGAGTTTGGGTCCAGGATGGGAATCAATTCCGCTCTTTCTGGTGCTTTTCCTTTTTGATCTCTCCCTATCCCACCCTTGTGTTTCCCCTCCAGCTTGTTCACCCCAAACTCCCAAAGTGGCTAGTCCTCTTGGAGGAAGGGAAGGGAAGAGGAGGAGGAAAAGGGAAAACAGAAGTGGCTAGTCCTTCTGGAGGAACGGAAGGCAACAGGAGAAGAGAGAGTAGGGATGTGTTTGCATCCAGGATGGGATCCCCTCAACTCTTTCCAGTGCTTTTCCTTTAGATCTCTCCCCATTCCACCCTTGCGTTTCCCCTCCAGCTTGTTCACCCCAAACTCCCAAAGCGGCTAGTCCTCATGGAGGAAGGGAAGGGAAGAGGACGAGGAGAGGAAGGCAAGGGAAAACAGAAGTGGCTAGTCCTTCTGCAGGAAAGGAAGGCAACAGGAGAAGAGAGAGTGGGGATGAGTTTGGGTCCAGGATGGGAATCAATTCCGCTCTTTCTGGTGCTTTTCCTTTAGATCTCTCCCCATCCCACGCTTGGGTTTCCCTTCCAGCTTGTTCACCCCAAACTCCCAAAGCGGCTAGTCCTCATGGAGGAAGAGAAGTGAAGAGAAGAGGAGAGAGTGGGGATGAGTTTGGGTCCAGGATGGGATCAACTCAACTCTTTCTGGTGCTTTCCCCTTTCTATCTCCCCCTAACCCACCCTTGAGTTTCCCTTTCACCTTGTTCATCCCAAACTCCCAAAGTGGCTAGTCCTCATGGAGGAAGGGAAGGGAAGAGGAGGAGGGCAAGGGAAAACAGAAGTGGCTAGTCCTTCTGGAGGAAAGAAAGGCAACAGGAGAAGAGAGAGTGGGGATGTGTTTGCATCCTGGATGGGATCCCCTCAACTCTTTCTGGTGCTTTTCCTTCAGATCTCTCCCCATCCCACGCTTGGGTTTCCCTTCCAGCTTGTTCACCCCAAACTCCCAAAGCGGCTAGTCCTCATGGAGGAAGAGAAGTGAAGAGAAGAGGAGAGAGTGGGGATGAGTTTGGGTCCAGGATGGGAATCAATTCCACACTTTCTGGTGCTTTTCCTTTAGATCTCTCCTCATCCCACACTTGCGTTTCCCTTTCACCTTGTTCACCCCAAACTCCCAAAGCGGCTAGTCCTCATGGAGGAAGGGAAGGGAAGAGGAGGAGGGGAGGAGGGCAAGGGAAAACAGAAGTGGCTAGTCCTACTGGAGGAAAGGAAGGAAACATGAAAGGAGATGAGGAGAATCCCACTAAGGAGAGAGAGGGCATGTATTTGGACCAGAGAAGGGATAAGTCCTGCTTTCTGGTAGTGGATGAAATATTCAAGTCAGTGTCTTTCTATCTCATAAATCAATTTCCCCTTCATCTTGTTGAACCAAATAAGTGGCTAGTTCTTCTGGAGGAAAGGAAAGGAATGAAAGAAGAGAGGAGGAGAATCCCACTAAGAAGAGATGTCCAGGATGGGATAAATCCAACTCTTTCTGGAGGTGATGGCAAGCTTTTCCCTCTCCCTATTCAAGCCAGTGTTTTCCTATCTCATCATTCAATTCCTCCCTTTGCCTTGTTGAATCAAACTCCCGAGTTTGTTCAACCCAAACTCCCAAAGTGGCTAGTCCTCTTGGAGGAAGGGAAGGGAAGAGGACGAGGAGAGGAAGGCAAGGAAAACAGAAGTGGCTAGTCCTCCTGGAGGAAAGGAAGAAAAGAGGAGTGGAAAGAGTGGGGATGTGTTTGAATCCAGGATGGGTGCCTTTCCCTTTCGACCTCTCCCCATCCCACCCTTGTGTTTCCCCTCCAGCTTGTTCACCCCAAACTCCCAAAGCGGCTAGTCCTCATGGAGGAAGGGAAGGGAAGAGGAGGAGGGCTAGTCCTTCTGGAGGAAAGGAAGGCAACAGGAGAAGAGAGAGTGGGGATGTGTTTGCATCCAGGATGGGATCCCCTCAACTCTTTCCGGTGCTTTTCCTTTAGATCTCTCCCCGTTCCACCCTTGTGTTTCCCCTCCAGCTTGTTCACCCCAAACTCCCAAAGCGGCTAGTCCTCATGGAGGAAGGGAAGGGAAGAGGAGGAGGGGAGGCGGGCAAGGGGAAGCAAGTCTCCCTCCCTCCCTCCCGGGCTCCCTCCCTCCCTCCCTCCCGGGCGGGCTCTTCCTCTCCACCCACCTCCCTATCATCGTCGAATGCTGTTGCACCGCAGCCTCCAGCAGCCTTTCCAAAATGGTCCACTCTCCCATCGCTCCGGGCTCGAGGGCTCTCCCCGCATCCGAAGGCGCCTCCGACCGTGGATGGCGGGGGCCGGGGTCTCGGGTGAGGAGGAGGAGGAGGAGGAGGGGGTCCCGGCGCTGCGCGTCCCTTCAGAGGCGACCCTCCTGGCGCTGCTCCTCCTGATGCTTCTTCTTCTCCTCCTTCTTCTCCTTCTTCTTCTCTTGGCCGCCGCGTCGCCTCCTCGCCATCAGCTGCGGGAGGGAGGAGGAAGAGGAGGAGGAGGAGGAGGAGAGGAGGAAGAAGGAGAAGAAGGAGGAAAGGAGGAGGAGGAAGAGGAGGAAGAAGAGGGGCTAGCTGGGGCATCCGGAGAGACCCCCGTCCGCATCTCCTCACCTGGGAGGGGAAGAAGGGGAGGAAGGAAAGAGGGAGAGAGGGAGGAAGGAAGGAAAGAGGGGGCGCCCTGCTTCTCTCTTTCTGCCTCTTGCTCTTCTTTCTTTCCTTCCTTCTCTCTTTCCGTTGCTTTCTTTCCACCTGGGTGGCTTTCAAGGACAGCAAGGAAGGAAGGAAGGAAGGAAAGCAGAGAGAGAGAGAGAGAGAGAGAGAAGGGAAACAGGCGGAAAAGCCGGGATTAAGAGCAAGGCGCGCACACACCAGCGCTTCTGGGAGTGTGTGGGCGAGTGTGGGAGTGAGTGAGTGTGGGAGGGAGGGAGGAGAGTGAATGTGTGTGTGTGTGTGAGTGTGTGTGTGCCCGCTCGCCTCCACAAGTCCTCTCCGCAGGGTGCCGCACAACCCACGGTGCGCCCTTACACACACACACACACGGGCACAAACAGCCTCTGACACGCACAACTGCCCTCTCGCGCGCACACACACAAGCACCTTCTCACAGGCAGACACAGACAGACATATGTGTATACTGGCCCCTTCTCACAGACACAGCCTCCCTCTCACACAGACTAATGCAGATTCTATCTATCTATCTATCTATCTATTATCCATCCATCCATCCATCCATCCATCCATCCATCCATCCATCCATCTATCTATCTATCTATCTATCTATCTGTGGACCCATCTCACAAACACAATCGCCCTTTCACACAGACCCAAAGGCTTTCATACACAATAGAAACAGATACAGATACATACATTATCTATCTATCTATCATTTCAAAGAGACAATCATCCTCTCACAAATAGCCCTACACACACAGCCAACCTCACACAGACCCAAACATTATACACACACACACACATATACATATATACACACACTCTCATACAGACTCAGCCATGTGTGTGTGTATATATGTGTATATATATATATATATATATATATATATATATAATATACATATATATACATAGTCTCACACAAACCCAACCATATATATATACATATACATATAAACATATACACACACTTTCACACAGACCCAGCCATTATACACACACACACACACACATACACATATACATACATACATATGTATCCCCACTCCTAGATACCCAGCCACCCTAATACAGATTCTATCTATCTGACTATCTATCTGTAGACCCTTCTCACAAACACAATTGCCATACACACAGTCCCTCTCACACAGACCCAAATGCTTTCATACACAATAGAAACAGATACAGATACATACATTATCTATCTATCCTTTCAAAGACACAATCCTCCTCTCACAAATAGCCCTACACACAGAGCCGACTTCACACAGACCCAGCCATTATATACACACACACACACACACACACACACACACTGTACATATACATATACATATATACACACACTCGCACACAGACCCAACCATTATACACACACACACACACATATATATATCCCCACTCCCACATACCCAGCCGCCCTCTCACAGAGACCTAATACAGATTCTATCTATCTATCTATCTATCTATCTATCTATCTATCGATATGTAGCCCCTTCTCAAAACACTATCGCCCTACACACAGTCTCTCTCACACAGACCCAACCATATATATATATATATATATATATATATGTACATGTACATATACACTCTCATACAGACCCAACCAACACGCAGCCAACCTCACACAGACCCAACCATTATATATATATATATATATATATATATATATATATATAAGGGCTGGGCAGTTTCGTTCGTTAATTTCGTAATTCGTTAATAATTCGTATTTAAAGTAGCGTACGATCCGATATTGAACCATTCAGGAGCAATTAAAAATCAAAACGAATTTTTAAAATTTATTTCGTATTGTTTCGTAATTGTTTCGAAATCGTTTCGTTATTATTTCGTAATTATTTCCGTATGTCTGGTGCAAGTTTTATAGTTGTTGTTTGTTTTATCAGTGATAAAAAAATAAATTATCACACCAACAGTCAACAACAGAGGGAGAGGGAAGCTTCAGAAGTTCCCCCTGTCCCATTTGGAGGGTTTTTTTGCGTATTGCGCAATCGCGTCCGCCATTAACGAATCGATTCGTTATTGTTTCGAAATTGTTTTGTAATTTCCGAAATTTCGTAAATATCGAACTTTTTAAAAGAAAAATTTCGGAATTCTTTTTAAAAACGAAATGCAAAAACCCCCTAAAAACGAGTTTAGAAACAAATTTTTCCGTGGTTGCCCAGCCCTAATATATATATACACATATACATACATACATATATGTCACATATACATATACACTCTCATACAGACCCAACCATTATATATATAGATATATATCACATATTAGGCCTGGGTAACAACGGAAAAATTTGTTTCTAAAATCGATTCGTTTTTTGGGGGTTTTTGCGTTTCGATATTTAAAAGAATTCCGAATTTTTTCTTTTAAAAAGTTAGATATTTACGAAATTTCGTAAATGTAAAAAAAATACGAAACATTAACGAAACAAATACGAAACAATAACGAATCGATTCGTTAATGGCGGACGCGACCACGCAATACGCTAAAAAACCTCCAAATGGGACAGGGGGAACTTCTGAAGCTTCCCTCTCCCTCTGTTGTTGACTGTTGGTGTGATATTATAATTTTTTTTCACTAATTAAACAAAAAACAACTATAAAACTTGCCCCAGACATGCGGAAATAATAACGAAACAACCTCAAACCGATAACGAAATGAATACATAACGAATACGAAGCATTTACAAAACGAATTTAAAAATTCGTTTCGTTTTTAAGTTGCTCCAGAATGGTTCGTTATCGCTTCGTTATTTAAAAAAAATAACGAATTTTTAACGAATTACGAATTAACGAAACGAAACCGCCCAGCCCTATCACATACATATATACACACACTCTCACACAGACCCAACCATTACAAAATCAACCACTGTACGTGGTATTCATTGACCTTGCAAAGGCATTCGACACAGTGAATCGCAGCGTTCTCTGGACTATCCTCTAAAATATCAGGTGCCCTAACAAATTTGTGAACATCCTGCGGCTCCTCCATGATGACATGATGGCAACAGTCTTGGACAGCAATGGCTCCTAAAGTGACCCATTTAAGGTGGAATCAGGTGTCAAACAGGGATGTGTTATTGCCCCAACTTTATTCTCCATCTTCATCACTATGATACTTCATCTTGTTGATGGGAAGCTTCCCACCGGAGTGGAAATCATCTATCGGACAGATGGCAAGCTGTTTAACCTCAGCAGACTGAAAGCCAAAACCAAGGTTACAACAACATCTGTTACAGAACTCCAGTATGCTGATGACAATGTCATCTGTGCACATTCAGAAAAAGACCTACAAGCCATTCTAAACACCTTCAGAGAAGCATACAACAAGCTCGACCTGTCATTGAACATCAAGAAAACCAAAGTGCTCTTCCAGAAGTCACCGGCCAATCCCTCACCAATGCCAGAAATACAGCTTAATGGTGTAACATTAGAAAATGTTGACCATTTCCGCTCCCTTGGCAGCCACCTCTCCACCAAAGTCAACATTGACACCGAAATACAACACCACCTGAGCTCTGTGAGTGCAGCATTTTTCCAAATGAAGCAGAGAGTGTTTGAGGACCGGGACATTCATAGGGAGGCTAAGGTGCTTGTTTATAAAGCTATTGTCCTCCCAACCCTGCTATATGCCTGCAAAACGTGGACTGTCTACAGACATCACATGCAATTCCTGGAACTATTCCATCAGCGCTGCCTCTGGAAAATCCTGCAAATCTCTTGGGAAGACAAGCAGACAAACGTCAGCGTACTGGAAGAAGCAAAGACCACCGGCATTGAAGTGATGGTCCTCTGCCATCAACTCCACTGGACCGGCCACGTTGTCCTGATGCTGGACCACCGTCTCCCAAAGCAGTTGCTCTACTCCGAACTCAAGAATGGAAAACGGAATGTTGGTGGGCAGGAAAAGAGATTGAAAGATGGGCTCAAAGCCAACCTTAAAAACTTTGGCATAGACACTGAGAACTGGGAAGCCCTAGTCCTTGAGTGCTCCAACTGGAGGTCAGCTGTGACCAGCAGTGCTGCAGAATTTGAAGAGGCACAAATGGAGGGTGAAAGAGAGAAATGTGCCAAGAGGAAGGTGCATCAAGCCAACCCCAACCGAGACCGCCTTCCACCTGGAGACCAATGCCCTCACTGTGGGAGAAGATGCAGATCAAGAATAGGGCTCCACAGTCACCTACGAACCCACCAGAATACTGATTCTGTAAGACTATCCTACTCGGCCAACGAGGGATCACCTAAGTAGGTACTGGCTTGTTCAGTAGACTCTCCTCTACAGTAGACTCTGCTCTACAGTACCATTTTGGCTGGACGGTTGTGTTGTTACAGTGCGAAGTATGAAACCCTGCGTAGATGGTTTGTCAATGCGACTTAAGCAACGTGCAGTCATTGAATTCTTAACAGAAGAAGGTGTCACCCCAAAGGAGATTCAAGCTGTTTATGGTGAGTGTGTTGATGTGAGTACTGTGCGTCCTTGAGCGAGTAAGTTTAAAGATGTTGAGGTGAGAACATCTGACTTGCGTGACAAACAAAGAGTTGGACGTCCTGTGACAGCAACCACCGAGTTTCACAAGCAAAAGGTTGACAGATTGATTCAGGACGATCGTCGTATCACTCAGAGAGAAATTTCAAGCATAATCGGCATTTCACAAGAGCATGTGGGTCACATTAGTGCTTTGCTTGGCTATTGGAAGATCTGTGCACGATGGCTACCCAGGATGCTGACGCCTGAAATAAAAATGCACAGACTTGAAACTTCAGAGACTGGATTTCACCACCATATGGAATCCTCCATTTTTTTTATTTATCGTGTCAGGAGCAACCAGACATTTCTATTACATTTTTTACAAAACAAACAAACAGACAGACAAAACACAAAGTTTGCAAGCTTGGTAGTTGATTAAATGTCCTTTGACCAGTATCTGGCCACTTGGAGTGCCTCTGGTGTTGCCGCAAAGAAGTCCTCCATTGTGCATGTGGCAGGGCTCTGGTTGCATTGCAGCAGGTGGTCAGAAGCAACCAGAGGCATCCTCCATGCAGTCCAGATTTAGCACTGTCTGACTTCCATCTATTCCCGATAGTGAAAGAAGATCTGCGGGGACATCATCATCTGATGAAGATGTTGAGAGAACGGTGAGATGCTTGTTGTGGAAACAGAGTGTCGACTTCTTCCGTGACGGCTTCAGAAAACTTGTTAATAATAATAATAATAATAATAATAATAATAATAATAATAACTTTATTTATACCCCACCACCATCTCCCCGGAGACGCAATGGGTTAAAGCACTGAGCTGCTGAGCTTGTTGACCAAAAGGTCGCAGGTTCGATTCCAGGGAGTGGCGTGAGCTTCCGCTTTCAGCCCTAGCTTCTGCCAACCTAGCAGTTCGAAAACATGCAAATGTGAGTAGATCAATAGGTACCGCTCCGGTGGGAAGGTAATGGCGCTCCATGCAGTCATGCTGGCCACATGACCTTGAAGGTGTCTATGGACAACGCCGGCTTTTCGGCTTAGAAATGGAGATGAGCACCACACCCCAGAGTCAGACATGACTGGACTTAATGTTAGGGGACAACCTTTACCTTTACCTTTACCATCTCCCCAAGGGACTCAGAGCGGCTTACATGAGACCAAGCCCGACAACACATCAATAAACAAAAAACAATACAATTAATATAAGTCACATATATTGATATTGCTGTTTTTAAATTGTTTTAAATTGTTTTTAAATTGTGTTAGATTTTAGCCTGTTCTTGTAAGCCGCTCCGAGCCCCAGGGGAGTGGCGGCATATAAGTTTGAATAATAAATAAATAAAAATATATAAACAATAACACAACAAGATTTAAAAACCTATGACCGGGCCAAATGTAATAGTTTAAAATTAAAAAAATAAATGCTGGGCATGAACAAAGGTAGGATATATCTGGTAGAAGGGTTTTAAAAGAAGTGAAGGGAGCGCAATCCAACGAATAGTTAAAGTGCTTCTGAGGACATTTTGCTGGGAATTATTAATCATTGTTCATCATTGGCAGAAATGTATCCAATTGTCTGGTGATTATGTGGAAAAGTGAATAGTGGGAGTTAAGGAGCACATTCTAAGGATTATTTCTGCGTTTGATTTATTAAAATATTCCCATCCAAACCCAAGTAACGAAAGTGGAGGCATTACTTTTCATTCAACCCTCGTATTATGTTTGACCTCCCTGCCAATACCATGTGACCAAGCCAATAAGGTTAAAAGAGCCACCCAATGTGCCTTTCTCTTTTTGTTAAGCCAGAATCTCATGGGAATGGTGTGCATAATTATACACAGTGTGATAGCATCATCTTATCTCATGTGCGGGCCAATTATATACCAGGCTGCTGTTTGCATCAGCATAATTTTGACTCTTATCGTCAACCATCTTCATCATTATCAGAGCGAGGGGGGGTGGTGGTTGTAGTTTTGAATGAAGCAACTACATTAGTTTCTGGCTGCGTAAAGGGAAGGAATTGCTCTGTTTCCACTCACACCCCTTTTGCAGTATTTCAGCTGCATTCATTACTGCAGTCTCTCTCACACACAGAGGCACACTCACAAGTTGCGGAGTTTCTCCACTCCCTGTACGATTGGTTATTGATCAGGTTGTTACAGAAGCAGCTCATGGATTAGGGAATCCCCAGGATCTCTGTGTGTGACACATGTACATATGTGTGTGTTGTCGGACTGCAAAATAGACTTTAAAAAGCAGCGTCCCAGCAGAAACATACACCAATTTGCTCTGTGCTGCATTGCTGCAAGATCTCTCTCTCTCTTTCATTTCAGAAGACATTCACTGTGATGCAAAAAAATCACAATCCCACCACACCTGAGGCATATACACTGCGGTATGTTTTTGTGGTAGAAGGGAATTCCAGCAGCCAAGGCCTTGTTTGTTTACTTATTTATTTATTTACAGTATATTCCACTCTTCTCACCCCGCAAGGGGCTCAAGGCAGATTACAATGCATATATACAGGGCAAACATTCAAAGCCAGTTAGACATACAACATATATAGACAGACGCAGAGGCAATTTTATCATTCCAGCTGTGACCAAGCTTTTCTGGCTTCATGAGGGTATGCTGGATTCTGGCCACAAGGGAGCTGCCGCTTCACCGTCGATTGTGACAACAAGCCCTTTGATCGAGTATTTCCTCATTCTTCTGCACACTGCTGGAAGGTTTTATGGCATCGTAAATTAGTTAAATTAACCTCCCCACATAAACTGGTACCTAAATTTCCTTCTTGACAGATGCAGCTTTTGGCTGCATAGGTCAACAGCAAGCTAAACGAATGGCCGGAAGCTCACTCCAAACCAGGCTGGCTTCAAATTCATGACCTCTCGGTCAGTAGTGATTTAACATAGCTAGCTGTCAGCTAACTGTGCCACAGCCCGTTCCAACGATTGTTTAAGCAATCAATCGTTGTGTGTTCAGTGCTCATATGCACACCTTGTCTTGTCTTGTGGGCACTTAATTGAGAAATTAAAAGAGAACCAAATCATTCCTTCTCCATTTTGGTGGCTTTTTTCTGAATTGAAAATGGAAATAATTTCTTTTTTCTTTTTTTGCTTTTGGTGCTTTTCAACCAGTTTTTCTGAGCATTGGTTTTAAGGATACTATTGATTCAGATATTTTCGGGCAAAAGAAGTTGAATCCTAGAATCCTAGAGTTTGGCCATCCAGTACAACCCATTCTGCCAAGAAGCAGGAAAATTGCATTCAAAGCAACCCCAACAGATGTCCATCCAGCCTCTGCTTCAAAGCCTCCAAAGGGGCAGAGAGTTCCATTGCTGAACAGCTCTCAGAGTCAGGAAGTTCTTCCTAATGTTCAGGTGGAATCTCCTTTCTTTCCTGTAGTTTGAAGCCATTGTTCTGTGTCTTAGTCTCCAGGGCAGCAGAAAACAAGCCTGCTCCCTCCTCCCAATGACTTCCCCTCACATATTTATCCACGGCCCTCATCATGTCTCCTCTCAGCCTTCTCTTCCACAGGATAAACATGCCCAGCTCTTTAAGCCGCTTCATCTTGAATTGTTCTGACTCTACCAACTGGTTTTTAAATGAACGTCGACATCCCTGTGTATATATATATATAGACTGAGGTTAGGTAAAGTTTTTCCCCTGACATTAAATCCAGCCATGTCCAACTCTGGGGTGTGTGTGTGTGTGTGTGTGCTCATCTCCATTTCTAAGCTGAAGAGCCGACGTTGTCTGTAGACACCTCCAAGGTCATGTAGCCTGCATGACTTCCTGCCGGAGCGGTACCTATTGATCTACTCACATTTGCATGTTTTCGAACTTCTAGGTTGGCAGAAGCTAGGGCTAACAGCGGGAGCTCATGCCGCTACCTGGATTTGAAACTGTGACCTTTCGGTCAGCGAGTTCAGCAGCTCAGCAGTTTAACCCACTGTGCCACTGGGGGCTCCGGAATATAAATACTATAAATAAATATTTTGTTGGATGTGGATCAATGAAACTGTGGATACCAGTCCTCTGGATACAAAGGGTTTCTTTCTCCTGCATGATCAACATCGCTTCTGGATCTGTAGGTTAAGAATGTTCTATGAAATTCATAAAGTCGATATAACTTGACAGGTGACTTGAAGACACACATAGACAGCTCTGTATTGACTTCCCTCCTTTAAAAATAAGACTCATTGCAATCTGAATGTCTGAATAGACTGAGCATCTGAATGTCAGTATACTCAATGGGAGAATGAACACTAGCGCAACCCATTGCTTTGAAAATGCCCTGCCAGCATCTGCAGCTTGCCTCCCTTCTGCACCATTGCAGTCCCTCTTCCTCCGCAAAGCTTGCCAAGGTCCAGCAGCAGGCATCACATGCGCAGGCACACATCCATTCTGCAGCCCTTGAAAAACCAAGCCATTGCACACCACCGCAGACACACACCTGCCTCACTCTTCCGCCTGGTCCTTGCCAAAGGGCTCTCTTGCGCACCTCCATTCAGTGCTATGGCTCGTCCAAGCTGTCGAGGGAATAGGGTGCCAAATTTCCATCTCGCTCCAGGAGACCACAGCTGGAGCCCGGTTCACACACTGATGCCAGCGGTTGCACTTTTCCCAGTATAGCAAAACGGCTGAGCGAAGCTGCTGGCTTTCTGTGGTGCTTGGAAGTCTTTTCAAGCATCTGTTCCCACTGTTCTGCACCCTCAAGACATCTGAAAATAAAATGGAAGAATGTAGGGAGAAGCTGAAGATGCAAAACAAAAAAAGTCATCGTAAGGCAAAGCCACTAGTGTAGGCAAGGGCGAATTTCGGCCTTCCAAGTGTTTTGGACTTCGGATGTCCTGATCCTCAAACACTCTCTGCTCCAGTTGGAAAAATGCTGCACTTGCAGAGCTCAGGCAGCAACACAACTCCCAGGATTCCATAGCAATTAAAGTGGAGCCTAACTGTATTTGTTTTACAATGTAGATCAGGCCTGGGCAAACTTCAGCCCTCCAGGTGTTTTGGACTTCAACTCCCACAATTCCTAACAGCCGGTAGGCTGTTAGGAATTGTGGGAGTTGAAGTCCAAAACACCTGGAGGGCCAAAGTTTGCCTATGCCTGCTTTAGAGGAAACCCTGCCATGAGTTAGTTAGGAACCTCACATGAAAACAGGCAGATTTTTGAGTTCTCTGGAGCTCTTCGTTGGGCTTGGTTGAATCTGGAGTACATAAAAGATGGGTAAAGGAGCAGACACCTCTCACCTATATATCTCTTCGCCTATATATCCCTTCCATGATTTATCTGCACCTTTACACAGGTCTTTTAGTGATGCTTAATCTGTTTGGATGTAACCCTCATTTTTTTTCAATGCAACAGAAAAGGAAATACTCTCCAAGCCACATATCTATACCACCACCCAGTGGCTTAATGCGCACTTGCACACCATTCTCTTACATTGCTAAGGAGGAATTCTCCTCTGCAAAGCCATTCTAGTCCTGGGGCCCTTCCACACAGTCATGTAACCCAGAATTTCAAGGCACAAAATGCCACAATACCTGCTTTGAACTGGGTTACCTGAGTCCACGCTGTCATATATTCCCGTTCAAAGCAGAAAATGTGGAATATTTTTCAGCTGTGTGGAAAGGGCCTTGGTTGAAGTTCTTCGGGTCTCTCCAGTCTTCCTTCAGGAGCCACCAGTGGCGCAGTGAACTTGCAAGCTTGGTAGTTGATTAAATGTCCTTTGACCAGTATCTGGCCACTTCGAGTGCCTCTGGTGTTACTATAAGAAGGTCCTCCATTGTGCATATGGCAGGGCTCAGGTTGCATTGCAGCAGTGGTCAGTGGTTTGCTCTTCTCCGCACTCGCATGTCGTGGATTCCACTTTGTAGCCCTATTTCTTAAGGTTGGCTCTGCATCTCGTGGTGCAAGAGCGCAGACTGTTCAGCACCTTCCAAGTCGCCCAGATTTCTGTGTGCCCAGGGGGGAGTCTCTCATTTGGTATCAGCCATTGATTGAGGTTCTGGGTTTGAGCCTGCCTCTTTTGGACTCTCACTTGCTTAGGTGTTCCAGCGAGTGTCTCTGTAGATCTTAGAAAACTATGTCTGGATTTAAGTCGTTGACGTGCTGGCTGATACCCAAACAAGGGATGAGCTGGGGATGTCACTGCCTTGGTCCTTTCACTATTGGCTGCTACTTCCTGGCAGATGTCAGGTGGTGCAATACCGGCTAAGCAGTGTAATTTCTCCAGTGGTGTAGGGCGCAGACACCCCGTGATAATGCGGCATGTCTCATTAAGAGCCACATCCAATGTTTTAGTGTGGTAAGATGTGTTCCACACTGGGCATGCATACTCAGCAGCAGAGGAGCATAGCGCAAGGGCAGATGTCTTCACTGTGTCTGGTTGTGATCCTCAGGTTGTGCCAGTCAGCTTTCGTATGATATTGTTTCTAGTGCCGACTTTTTGCTTGATATTCAGGCAGTGCTGAATATCCCAAAGCTGCTAATAAACTTCTAGCTGGACAGAGGACATGAAAAGAAAAGCAGAAAAAGGGGAGTGGGTAGGTGTAAGAAGATGTTGCAAAACAAATGATCTTTTGAGCCCGTTGTGGACTACAACTCGCAGAATGATTATGTAGCCTTGACCTTTCCACTTCCCTCCATCAGGAGAACTGCATCTCGAGGCCAATTTACAGGCAACGCCAAATGAATATATGACCGAACAGTCCAACATGAGGAAGAACTTCCTGACTTTCTCCCCCTTCCTAACATTGTAACAAATCTTGGGGGATTTGTTACAATGTTAGGAAGGGGGAGAAAGTGAAACAATTAGAAGGCTTCTTGGTTGCAGCAATTCATGGAAGTTGGCCCAAGCGGGGCAATAGAGAACTGAGGAACTCCCTGCTGCAGGGCAGATCAGCTTGAAAGCAGGGAGTTCTGGGTTCGACCTCAAGACACACACTGTGTCCAATTCAGGGCACCACAGTTGAAGTGAAATGTGTCCAGAGGAGGGCGACTAAAATGATCAAGGGTCTGGAGAACAAGCCCTATGAGGAGTGGCTTAAAGAGCTGGGAGGAGAAAAGGCTGAGAGGAGATGTGATAGCCATGGATAAATATGTAAGAGGAAGTCCTAGGGAGGAGGGAGCAAGCTTGTTTTCTGCTGCCCTGGAGACTAGGATGCAATGGAGCAATAGCTTCAAACTACAAGAAAGTAGATTCCATCTGAACATTAGGAAGAACTTCCTGACTGTGAGAGCTGTTTAGCAGTGGAACTCTCTGCCCTGGAGTGTGGTGGAGGCTCCTTCTTTGGAGGCTTTTAAGCAGAGGCTGGATGGCCATCTGTCAGGGGTGCTTTGATTACGATTTTCCTGCTCCTTGGCAGAATGGGGTTGGATTGGATGGCCCATGAGATCTCTTCCAATTCTATGATTCTATGAAAGTAAATCCCATCCATTTCCAGATGGGTTTTGAGATCCTGGTTAGCCCCGTAGCCCAATGCTAACAGCTGTCCAGTGGCGTGAAAGAGCTTATTCACATTAGTCACCAAGTTTGGTACTTTTTGCAATGGCTGGCAAAAGATGTGAAGGCTGAGAAGTGAATTTCTCTCTGCTGTGAACCTGCGTGTATAATTTCCATAGCTGTGAGGGAGGGGAGATGAGTCACACTTGTGCATTTTGATTTCCTCTGCTTGCTTCGGCACTATCTCACCCTTCGGGGTCTCTCTTCCATCGACCTTGGATGGTCCAAGTGGCCCATATATCCAGTGATGGGCACCAAATTTGATTATGACTCTGGGTGGAACTTGGGGATGCATTTCTAACGTTGTATGGGTATGTTGGACCACGTTGGGATGCTGCTGCATGGGTCAGCAAAACATCAACAACAACATCCAGTTAAGGAACAAGACCAGCCACGTGTTCTTTCCAACATGTGCACCGGATGGTCAGGACCCTTCTCAATCTTCTCATTGACAAGCAGCCCTGACAGCTGAGTGGCAGCACCCTTAAGCCTCCTTCCTCTTGCCCTCACTTTGAACTCCCAGTTTTCTTGTCCCAAGGAGACATCAGACGCACATCAGACCCTTCCTTCTGACAGATATTGGCAGGAAACAGAGACACAGAGACCGATCCTGTAGTGAGAGGCGATGCTCATTGCGTTCCACACTGGAACAATCCAGGAATAGAAATTGGCACGAAGATAAAGAGCGAGACATAACTGGGTATTTCAAAAAGCTGTATCCTGGCACTTAAGTGTCTGGAATCAGTGATATGGTTATTTGTTTCCATGTCAGGGGTGACTTGAGAAACTACAAGTCGCTTCTGGTATGAGAGAACTGGCCATCTGCAAGGACGTTGCTCAGGGGATGCCCAGATGTTTTACCATCCTTGTGGGAGGCTTCCCTCATGTCTCCGCATGGGGAGCTGGAGCTGGCATAGGAAGCTCAACCTGCTCTCCCTTGATTTGAACTGCTGGCCTGTCAGTCAGCAGTTCTGTCATCACAAGGATTTAACCCATGTCCCTGCATGGGGAGCTGGAGCTGACAGAGGGAGCTCATCCATGTTCTCCCTGGCTTCGAACCGCCAACCTTTTGGTCTGCAGTCCTGCTGGCACAAGGGTTTAACCCACTGCGCCAACGGAGGCTCTGATACATGATGGAAGGGGGAGATGAGAGCATTGCTCCCAAACTTCTAGTATTGCAGTAATTTAAAACTTCAGGAAAATGGCTTGTTGCAATGCTTTTGGGACCCTTCTACACTGCCCTATAATCCAGATTATCAAAGCAGATAATCCACATTGTTTGCTTTGAACTGGATTATATGAGTCTACCCTGCCATATAAACCAGTTCAATGCAGATAATCTGGATTTTATATGGCAGTGTAGAAGGGACCTTTGATTATTTCCAACTTGTGGGGCTTTCTTGCCCAGATTTGTTCAGTAGGGGGGATTTGCTGAGGCTGAGGGGAGGTTATTTGTCCAAGATCAAGCAGTGGTTTCTCATGGAGATGTGAACCCTTATCTCCAGAGTCATGCAGTCCAACACTCAAAACTACTACACCATGCTAGTTCTCAGGTTTGTCTCAGGATCGCTGTAAGTCAGGAATGACTCAAAGGTATATAGTACACTCAGAAAAGGGTCCGCAGTAGCAGTGGGTTAAATTGCTAGCTGCAGAAAATCTCCTAACTGGAAGGTTGGCAGTTCGAAGTCATGAGTTGGGGTGAGCTGCCGACTGTCAGTCTTAGCTTCTGCCAACCTAGCAGTTCAAAGCATGCAATGCAAGTAGATCAATAGGTACCATATCCGCGTGAAGGTAAACTAGTGTCCCATGCAGATATGCAGACATGCCAGCAACAAAGTCAGAGATATCTATGGACAACAGGTCCCTTGGCATGGAAAATGGAACAAGAGCACCTCCCCATGGCTGGAGTTGAGCATCACCTCCAAATGCCAAAGATAGAGGGGAAATGGCCAAAGAGCAGGCTGAGCCTGGGACTTTTGGATGCTGTTATGTTTTTTTTAAATTCAGGCTTGAGCTATGCAAGTGCAGAGAGAGATTGTTTTGAAGAGAGAAGCAGAGAGAGACAGAATTTGGAGTGTGCACTCGCTTCGTGAGCTGCTGGAGGAGTTTAACCACATGGACAAAGAAAGACCATTTTAAATCTCTCATATAAGGACATTTTGAGAGTTGGCACAACTGATCACATTGTACATATGTTGTTCTGAACTAGGAAGAGTAAAGTACTTGTTCCCTTACTGTTTACCTACGTGGCATATTTTCTTTCTCTGGCAAGGCAGTGTGTAGGCTGATCAAACGTGAACTACACATGATTTACTTTACATTACACCACAACTTCAACGTACGGTGACTCCAAGAAGAATCTCCTAGCTACCCAATCTTCAACAGGTCTTGCAGACAAAGGGTAACTATACAATCCTTGGTTTTGTTGCCTGTTTGAGATGGCAGAAAGTGGAATGGATCATCGGATGGAGAGGAAGGAGCTAGACGATACCCTAAGTCATGGAGACTTCATTGGCCCCACAGACCCAAGGGAAAGCCCACCCTGTCCTCCTTCCTATTTGAAGCTGTTGTCTCTCTTGTGCAGTGTTGATACGGAGATGGGAAGGTGGCAGGAGGCTGCAGACCTAGGCCTGACATGACCCGCTTCTTAGGCTCCCGTTGGGTGGGCTCTGAGCCGTTGCACAAGCCACTTGCCCAGGGCAAGGGGGGATTATATTTTTGCTTCCTCCCAGCGCTGAACCTGAGTTGCCCTGAGATTGCCAAGGAACCCAAGGCCAACCGGGGTGGCTAGAAAGGAGCTTGAAAGTTTGCATCAGGAAAGGGAAGAGAGAAGGGGATTGGCGTGCTTTTTAATTCAAAATAGTCCTGTTATCTCCCCTAAGCAGATTGGAGAAGCATCATGGGACCACGAGGTGAAGCCACTCAGGTCTGAGTCAAGCAAAGCAGCCAGGAAGTCCCAGGTTGCACCTCGGACCTTCATGTGATCCTGTTTTTGTTAGTATAAATCCTAGAAAATTTTAGTATCATTTGCAGGAAATTATATTTCAGACTTTGGTCCGGCCATAAATGCATTGTGGGAAACGACAGCTCTCAAAATGTAGCCGTGGTTTGTAATTTTTTTTGTAGAAAATTTATATTTTATATTCCGTATTTATTTACAATCCCCATTTAATTGAGGATGGTCTGTACTTATTGGATTTCACCTCTAAAGCACAATAAAATCCAGAGATAGAGGTCAGCATAATCTTGGAGGCACGATGCTTATGAAATAACATGAAGACACTAAACCTCATTTGATCTTGGAAGCTTAGCAGGGCCAGCCTTGGTTAGAACTTGGATGGGAGATCACCAATGAATGCTGGGTGCTGTAGGGGAAAAAGGCTGATTCCTAACCCATCTAAAACACAGACGTGTTCTTTTCACCTTGGGTGTCCTCTTGGACTCATCACTTACGCTTGAAGCTCAGTCATCGTCGGTGGCCGGGAGGGCTTTTGCACAATTGAGACTTGTGCGCCAACTGCAACCGTACCTCATGAAGGCTGATCTGGCCAGGGTGGTCCATGCCTTGGTCACCTCCAGATTGGGCTACGTGGGGCTGCCCTTGAAAACGGCCCGGAAATTTCAACTGGTCCAACGGGCGGCGGCCAGGCTGTTAACTGGTGTTCCTTACAGAGAGAGGTCAACCCTTCTGTTTAAGGCGCTCCATTGGCTGCCGTTCATTTTCCAGTCCCAATTCAAGGTGCAGGTGCTTACCTACAAAGCCCTAAACGGTTTGGGACCCGCCTACCTGCGTGACCGCATCTCCGTATATGAACCCAAACAATCTTATCTGGAGAGGCCCTGCTCACGATCCTACCTGTGTCATAAGCGCGTTTGGTGGGGACGAGGGACAGGGCCTTCTCTGTGGTGGCCCCCCGACTCTGGAACTCTCTCCCTAAGGACATCAGACAAGCCCCAACGTTGGCAGTCTTTAGGAAGAGTTTGAAGATGTGGCTGTTCCAGTGTGCCTTCCCAGAATAGGAAACTCCTAGCATCATTTCCCAAATGCACTTTATTAGAGATTTAAGATTGTCTGCACACCGCACCTATCTCCAAAAACCTATCCATTTCACCTGTCATGTCCAGCATTTTAAAATTTTATTCATTACATTTGGCCCGGCCTTAGATTTAAATGCATTGTGGTGTTATTGTCTAATGTTTATTGCTATTGTTTTAATGTTTATTGCTTTGCTTTATGAGTTTACTTATTACCCCAATACCCCCATGCGTATGGGATCTATTGAGTATGGTGATCAGATCATGATATGAATAAACATAACAGTTTAAATAATGCACCAGTAAGGCCTTTTCGCGGACCACCATGAGAATTTCGCCCCCCCCCCCCCCCGACTACATGCCTAGTTGTATTGTTATGCTGTTGTTTTATTGATATGTTGGGCCTTGGCCTCTTGTAAGCCGCACCAAGTCCTTCGGGAGATGTTATCGGGGTATAAATAAAGTTAATAATAATAATAATAATAATAATTAAGAAGAGACAAGGATCTTGGGGTCTGAGGATGACCTGGGAAGGAATCCCACCAGAACATTGCAGCACACCCAAATACCTGGGAGTTATACTGGACCTTGCTTTTTTTCCCATAAGAAGCACTGCATGAATATTAATCAAAAAGTGGGTGCTAAAAATAATATTGTACAAAAGCAGACTGGCATAACCTGGGGATCACAACCGGACACAGTGAAGATGCTGCTCTTGTGCTTTGCTACTCTGCTGCTTAATATGCATGCCCAGTGTGGAACACATCTTAACATGCTGAAACAGTGGATGTGGCTCTTAATGAGACAAGCGGGGAGGGGACAGCAGGTGTACTTGGTGCATGGCAGTGTGGTACACATGTGTGGGCAAGGGAGAGCATGCAAGGTTGGAGGGAGGCTCACATCAGTGAGTCCCTTCAAGCCATGGAGGTTCTGTGTGGGAAATTTGGCTCAATTCTAAGAATGGTTGTTGATTGTAGGTGAACTATAAATGCCAGCAACTACAACTCCCAAATGTCAAGGTCTAGTTTCTTCAAACTCCACCAGTGCTCACATTTGGACATTTTGAGTATTCATGTCAAGTTTGGTCCAGACCCATCATTGTTTGTGTCCACAGTGCTCTCTGGATGTAGGTGAACTACAATTCCAAAACTCAAGGTCCATGCCCACCAAAACCTTCCAGTATTTTCCGTTGGTCGTGGGAGTTCTGTCTGCCAAGTTTGGTTCAATTACATTATTGGTGGAGTTTTAAGTGCTCTTTGATTGTAGTGGACTATAAATCCCAGCAACTACAACTCCCAAATGTCAAGGTCTATTTTCCCCAAACTCCACCAGTGTTCACATTTGGACATATTGAGTATTCATGTCAAGTTTGGTCCAGACCCATCATTGTTTGTGTCCAGAGTGCTCTCTGGATGTAGGTGAACTACAATTCCAAAACTCAAGGTCCATGCCTACAAAGACCTTCCATTGTTTGTGTCTACAGTGCTCTCTGGATGTAGGTGAACTACAACTCCAAAACTCCAGGTCAATGTCGAGCAAGACCTTCCAGTATTTTCTGATGATCATGGGAGTTCTGTGTGCCAAGTTTGGTTCAATTCCATCACTGGTGGAGTTTAAAGTGCACTTTGATTGTAGGTGGACTATAAATCCCAGCAACTACAACTCCCAAATGTCAAGGTCTATTTTCCCCAAACACCACCAGTGTTCACATTTGGACATATTGAGTATTCACATTTGGACATATTGAGTATTCACATTTGGACATATTGAGTATTCATGCCAGACCCATCATTGTTTGTGTCCACAGTGCTCTCTGGATGTAGGTGAACTACAACTCCAAAACTCAAGGCCAATGCTGAGCAAGACCTTCCAGTATTTTCTGATGATCATGGGAGTTCTGTGTGCCAAGTTTGGGTCAATTCCATCATTGGTGGAGTTCAAAGTGCTCTTTGCTTGTAGGTGAACTATAAATCCCCGCAACCACAACTCCCAAATGACAAAATCAATCCCCCCAACCCCACCAATATTCAAATTTGGGTGTATTGGGTATTTGTACAGTGAATGAAAATACTTCCTGTATATCAGATACTTACATTGCAATACATAATTGTAGCAAAATTACAGTTATGAAGTAGCAACGAAAATAATTCTATGGTTGGGGGTCACCACCACATGAGGAAAATGTATTAAGGGGTTGCGGCATTAGGAAGGTTGAGAAACACTGAATTAGGAAATGACATTGCTAAGCCAGGAACAAAAATGGTGTTACATAGTGTTATGTTTAAAATGTAACTTCCCAAGTGCTGAAGGGGCCTTGTTGGCACAAAGGGCAATCAATGCCTGCGTATGGAGCCAGGAATGCCAATCTGTTCCACAAACATCCACTCAAAGAAATGAGATCTAGATGGCCCCGTCCCCTTTGAGAAAGGCACAAAGCTGATTCTTGGCTGGTGAATCACTGCCTTTTGATTCATCTTTTGGGAGTGCTGTCACTTGGGTCCCCGTTTGCCAAAAGCGGTGTTTGTCCAGCGACTGGAGTGCCCCGATCCTTGCCAGCTGGCGTCAGGGAATGGATGGAGTTTGCCACGTGTCTTGGCTAGAGACCCATGTTCGTTTGGAAGTTGAGGAGGTTCCTCCTGGATTTTGCAACTGCTTCTTGAGGAAGAGAGGCCAAAGTGTTCTTAAAAGTGGAGATTTTAACCTGAGGTCTTTGACCCTGTGGATAAAATGATGACCTGAGGTGCATCTAGGACCGGGCTGTGGCACAGCGAGTTAGTAGCCAGCTGCATCAAATCACTACTGACCGAGAGGTCATGAGTTTGAAGCCAGCCCAGGTTGGTGTGAGCTCCCGACCATTAATAGTCTAGCTTGCTGTTGACCTATGCAGCCCGAAAGACAGTTGCATCGTCAAGTTAGGAAATTTAGGTACTGCTTTATACAGGGAGGCTAATTTAACAAATTAGGGGCTGGAGGTTTAGCACAGCTGGGAAATCATCAGCAATTATAAGATCTGGGTTGTAGTAGGTTTGTCGGGCTATATGGCCATGTTCTAGAGCAGTGGTTCTCATCCTGGGGTCCCCAGATGTTTCTGGCCTACAACTCCCAGAAATGCCAGCCAGTTTACCAGCTGTTAGGATTTCTGGGAGTTGAAAGCCAAAAACATCTGGGGACCCCAGGTTGAGAACCACTGTTCTAGAGGCATTTCTCCTGACGTCTCGCCTGCATCTATGGCAAGCATCCTCAGAGGTAGTGAGGTCTGTTGGAACTAGGAAAAAGGGTTTATATATCTGTGGAATGACCAGGGTGGGACAAAGGACCTCTTGCCTGCTGGAGCTAGGTATGAATGTTTCAACTGACCACCTTGATTAGCATTTGATTGCCTGGCAGTGCCTGGAGCAATCTTTTGTTGAGAATGATTAGATTAGGTTCTTTTGGGTTTTTTCGGGCTATATGGCCATGTTCTAGAGGCATTTCTCCTGACGTCTCGCCTGCATCTATGGCAAGCATCCTCAGAGGTAGTGAGGTCTGTTGGAACTAGGAAAAAGGGTTTATATATCTGTGGAATGACCAGGGTGGGACAAAGGACTTTTGTCTGCTGGAGCTAGGTGTGAATGTTTCAAATGACCACCTTGATTAGCATTTGATTGCCTGGCAGTGCCTGGAGCAATCTTTTGTTGAGAGGTGATTAGATTAATTATAAGATCTATCAACCAAAAGGTTGCAAGTTCGAAGCCCCAGCTTGGCGTGAGCTGCCAACTGTCAGCCTAGCTCATTGTTTACCTAAGCAATTAGAAAACAGTTTTAGTTGTAATCAGAGAAATTAGAGACCGCTAAAAGCGGGGGAGGTGCTTTACGACGCCATAAAGAAAGAAGATCAGAAAATGCTGGGTGACCCAAAGGAAAGAGGAAGTCCTGATGGCTCTTTGTCATAGAGGATAGAGCAACAGCACCCCCCGGACTTGAGCCCAGCCTTCTATGGCACCAAAAACAGCTGGACACTGAGTCGAAACAAACCACTTCCTTGTGTTCTGTCTGTCTATGTTGTCTATACAAAACGGCATTGAATGTTTGCCGTGTATGTGTACTGTGATCCGCCATAAGTCCCCTTTGGGGTGAGAAGGGCGGAATATAAATAAAATGTTGTTGTTGTTGTTGTTGTTTACGACACCATAAAACCTTCCAGCAGCATGCATAAGAATGAGGAAGTACTCCATCAAGGACTCGGTGTCACAAGTGGATGGTGAAGCAGCAGCTCCCCTTGTGGCCAGAATCAAGCATACCCTCATGAAGTCAGAAAGCTCTGTGTCTGCCTATATATATTGTATGTCTTTGGCATTGAATGTTTGCCACGTATATGTGCATTATAATCCATCCTGAGTCCCCTGCAGGGTGAGAAGGGCAGAATATAAATACTGTAAGTAAGTAAGTAAGTAAGTAAGTAAGTAAGTCTACATTGTAGAATGAATGCCGTTTGATCTCACTTGAACTACTATAGCTCAATACTACGGAATCCAGAGAGTACTCGTTGGGTGAGGCATCTGCATCCTTTTGGTAAAGAAGGCTAAAGATATTTTAAAAACCCAGCTCTCAGGATTCCATAACATCGAGCCATGGCGGTTCAAGTGGGATCAAACTGCATCAATATTACAGTGTAGATCAGGCATGGGCAAACTTGGGCGGCTGAGGGGGGAAGGAAAGAGCCCGAGGCTGTTAGGAATGGTGGGAGTTGAAGTCCAAAACACCTGAAGGGCCCAAGTTTGCCTATGCCTGGTGTACATGCACCAGACAAGTTACATATTATGTTATGGCATGCCCGAGCCTTTGGAGAAAACTATAGTGTCTGGCTTTACTCGGGTGCTATCTGTATACCTTCTGTTAAGATTGAGACCCTTAACACACAGAGGCACTGTAGGCGAGGTGAAAAGATAACCAAAATGAGTTTACTGAAAACATAAAGAGTTAACTATTATAAGGTAACTTAAAACAGTACATTACAAAAGGATCCTTTGCTGGCTGCAGTCATCTCTCTGGAGTTTGCCTCTGGTGCAAAGCGATGGTTACAAGCTGTTGCTTATAAACTGTCTCAATCCTCTTTCTTGTGAAGCTTAAGTTGGTCAAAAGCTTCTGTTGTCACTGGGACTGAAGGTATAAGAATACAGCTGAATGCAGGTGCTAAGGATGCCTGTTTTTTGGATTGTTTGGGCCTAGTGTTAACAGACCATACCCAAGCCTTTGGGAATTGTTGCTTATAAACTATCTCAATCTTTTTTCTTGTGAAGTTTAAACCGGTCAATCGTTTCTGTTGTCACTGGGACAGATGGTATAAGAATACTGCTGAATGCAGGTGCTAAGAATGCTTGTTTTTTGGATTGTTTGGGCCTAGGGTTACCAGACAATATCCTAGCCTTTGGGTATTGTTGCTTATAAACTGTCTCAATGCTCTTTCTTGTGAAGCTTAAGCTGGTCAAAAGCTTCTGTTGTCATTGGGACTGATGGTATAAGAATACTGCTGAATGCAGGGGCTATGGGTGCCTATTTTTTATTGTTTGGGCCTAGGGTTGACAGACAATACCCAAGCCTTTGTGTATTGTTGCTTATAAACTGTCTCAATCTTCTTTGTTGTGAAGCTTAAGCTGGTCCAAAGCTTCTGTTGTCACTGGGACTGCTGGTATAAGAATATTGCTGAATGCAGGTGCTAAGGATGCCTGTTTTTTGGATTGTTTGGGCCTAGGGTTACCAGACAACACCCAAGCCTTTTGGTATTGTTGCTTATAAGCTGTCTCAATCCTTTTCCTTGTGAAGCTTAAGCTGGTTAAAAGCTTCTGTTGTCACTGGGACTGAAGGTATAAGATTACTGCTGAATGCAGAAGCTAAGGATGCCTGTTTTTTGGATTGTTTGGGCCTAGGGTTACCATACAATATCCAAACCTTTGGGTACTGTTGCTTATAAGCTGTCTCAATCCTCTTTGTTGTGAAGCTTAAGTGGGTCAAAAGCTTCTATTATCACTGGGACTCCTGGTATAAGAATACTGCTGAATGCAGGTGCTAAGTATGCCTGTTTTTTTTTTTTTTTGGATTGGTTGGGCCTAGGGTTACCAGACAATACCCAAGCCTCTATTCTCTGTAGTTCTGCTGGAGAAAAAAAGAGGAGTCCAGCAAAGAGCTCTATACAGGCAAATGGAATAGACCAACTAAGGCTGGCCTCTGGGAGGGGGAGGGGGGTTATGCTCCACTCAAAAACTAATACAAAGGAAAGTATCTACACTATGGGGAAAACCTATAAACAGGGGGAAGCAAAGCAAAGGAGAGGAAAAGCAGAGCTAAGACTTCACAGTTTACATAGCGTTATCTGCTTTGAACTGGATTATATGGCAGTATAGACTCATATAATCAAGTTCAAATCATATAATCTGGAATCAGATACTGGTGTTGGTCCACCTTATGCTGGAAAGTCCTTATGCCTCACCAAACTACAAATCCCAGGATTTTAAAGTGGTACATGGTGCTACAACTATGTCCTATGAAGGAAATCCTCCCCAGCAAGGTCAAGAACGAAGGCAAGTCTGTCTGCATTCTCTCATATTTACATTTGATTATTTATTGGTTTACGTGTTTATGTGCTGTCAGCCACCCACGCACGTCATACGTAGTGCTCTGCAAGCGAAAGCTTTGACAGGCCCTTTCCTCCAGGGACCGAAAGGCTAAAAATAAGCACAATGAGACAACAGAAGGCATTGTAGTGGTGGGAGGCATGGACGTAGATGAACAAGGGAAGACATTGTGCCATCCGTCTTTTCTCAGCTACACATACTTTGACCTAGTTCCATTGGGAGATCAATCTCTCCAAAAGCAGAGGGTGTTGATGTATATATTTTTTGGAATTGTGGGGGCACATCGGACATGTCATAAAACTGATTCATCTTTAAGGTGTCACAGCACTCTTCGCAGAATTCCAGAATAGCTCCATGCAGCTGCTATTTTCATTTTCGGGGTTTGTTTTGTTTTTGTTTCAGTTGACACCATCAAAAACGTACTGTCATGTCCAGTTTGGACTTCTATGACTCCAAATACGTGGCTGGATGTGAGATCCAGAACTCAAGATGTAGTTAAACTGCATTTTTTTCATGTCAGGAGCAACTTGAGAAACTGCAAGTCGCTTCTGGTGTGAGAGAGTTGGCCATCTGCAAGGACGTTGCACAGGGGACGCCTGGGTGTTTTACCATCTTCGCTCATGTCCCCACATTGGAAGCTGGAGCTGACCAAAGGGAGCTCACCCCGCTCCCTGGATTCGAACCTCCAACCTGTTGGTCTTCAATCCTGCCAGCACAAGAATTTAATCCATTGTGCCACCGGGGGCTCCTGTCTAACTGCCTTATGTACGTCTACACTGACTATATAATGCAGTTTCAAATGTGGCCTTGTAGGTGAGCCCTCCGATGCTTGTTAGATTCACAGGTTAACATCTGTATCCTGGGAAAATGGCCCCAAGAGATCTCCAACATATGGAAAATGTGTGTCAAGTTGTGGGAGTAAAAGCTAAAAGTGAGTTCCTGAGCATAGACAGATTTCCTTCCCTTGTCATCTTTAAAAAAATACATTTATAAAACTCAGCACATGCCTCAGGCTGGTTCTACGTTCTGATATAATGCAATTTCAGAATGCAGATGAACTGTATTGAACTGAATTATATGATCCACACTGCCATACCATCCAGTTCAATGTGGTTTATGTGCATTGTGAAACAGCATTATATGGGCAGTGTAGATGGGGCCTCAGAGGCATAATGCCCAGTGTTCCATGATGTCCAGTGTTCCTAACCTGAAGCCTTCTGCAAATGTTGGAGGCCACATCCCCATCATCCCCAAACAGCACAACTATACTGGGAATGGTGGCGATTGGCATCATCATCATCATCATCATCATTAGAAACACAACAAGATTAGTACACAGTAAACAAGATCACTATGCTGGCTTTTGTATTCGATCACACATTGGACAATTCCCAAGTGTCCAGGACTGGGTGATGTATCAGGAAATAATGTATGCAGGTCCGAGTAGCCATTAGAACCAATGCCATCAAAGCCAAAATTGAAAAGTCGGCGACAGATCCCAAGCGTACACTCTGCAAAGAAGCAGATGAAACAATAGATCACATCCTCAGCTGCTGCAAGAAGATCGCGCAGACAGACTCCAAGCAGAGGCACAACACCATTGCTCAGATGATTCATTGGAACTTGTGCCACAAAGACCATCTGCCTGCGACAAAGAACTGGTGGCATCACAAGCCTGAAAAAGTTACAGAAAATGAACACATCAAATTACAATGGGACTTCCAAATTCAGACTGACAGAGTTTTGGAGCATAATACTCCTGACCTCATAGTTGTGTTAAAAAACAAAGTATGGATCGTCGATGTCGCAATCCCAGGGGACAGCAAGATTGAAGAGAAACAACTGGAAAAGCTGACATGACACGAGGATTTAAAGAATGAACTGCACAGACTCTGGCACAAACCAGGAAAGGTGGTCCCAGTGGTGATCAGCACACTGGGTGCAGTGCCTAAAGACCTCGGCCTGCACTTAAGCAGAATTGGCGCTGACAAAATTACCATCCACCAGCTGCAAAAGGCCACCCTACTGGGATCTGCACGCATTATTCGCCAATACATCAGACAGTCCTAGACACTTTGGAAGTGTCCGACGTGTGATCCAATTCAACAGACAGCAGAGTGTCCGCTGTGGACTCATCTTGTGGTGTTTCAAATAATAATAATTATTATTATTATGGAAAAACTGACAGGATATGAGAATTTAAAGATCGAACTGCAAAGACTCTGGCATAAGTCTGTCAAGGGGGGCCCAGTGGTGATTGGCACACTGGGTGAAGTGCCTAAAGACCTTGGCTTGCACTTAAAAACAATTGACACTGACAAAATTACCATCTGTCAGCTGCAAAAGGCCACCCTAATGGGATCTGCAAGCATTATTCGCCGATATATCAGACAGTCCTAGACACTTGTGTCCGACGTGTGATCCAATACAACAGCCAGCAGAGTGATCTTGTTGGTTGTGTACTAATCTTGTTGTGTTTCTAATAATAATAATAATAATAATAATAATAATAATAATAATAATACAGGATCGAAGAGAAACAACTTGAAAAGCTGACATGATACGAGGATTTAAAGATCGAACTGCAAAGATTCTGGCACAAGCCAGTCAAGGTGGTCCCAGTGGTGATAGGCACACTGGGTGCAATGCCTAAAGACCTTGGCCTGCACTTAAACACAATCATCACTGACAAAATTGCCATCTGTCAGCTGCAAAAGGCCACGCATTATTCGCCGATACATCACACAGTCCTAGACACTTGGGAAGTGTCTGACATGTGATCCAATGCAACAGCCAGCAGAGTGACCTTGTTTGCTGTGGACTCATCTTGTTGTGTTTTTTCTTGTTGTTGTTCTTCTTGTTCTTCTTCTTCTTTTTCTTCTTCTTCGAAACACAACAAGATGAGTCCACAACAGACTGCTGGCTGTTGATTTGGATCACATGTCGGACACTTCCCAAGTGTCTAGGACTGTGTGATGTATCGGTGAATAATGCATGTAGATCCCAGTAAGGTAGCCTTCTGCAGCTGGCAGATGGTAATTTTGTCAGTGCCGATTGTGTTTAAGTGCAGGCCAAGGTCTTTAGGCACTTCACCCAGTGTGCCAATCACCACTGGGACCACCTTGATTGGCTTGTGCCAGAGTCTTTGCAGCTCAATCTTTAAATCCTCATATCGTGTCAGCTTTTCCAGTTGTTTCTCTTATAATACTACTACTACTACTACTACTACTAATAAAGTATTGTTGTTGTTGTTGTGGTTATTATTATTATTATTGGAGAGGGAGCGGAGTTCAAATTGTACCATTGCCTAGGATTATTTCTGTAGCCTAAGATGATGCTGATGACACTGATTTATCTCAGGCTACACAAAGGTAAGACTTGAACCCAGCTCCATCTCCCTCTCCATACTAAAGGATGGAATGAGGAAGAGGGAGGTACATATCTGTGCTCCCCCCCCCATTGAGAATAATGGGGTCTGTTTCCTGTCCAAAATTTAACCCAGCATCAAACAACGGGGCACCTTTAATCTCTTCCTAAGAGGGGGGAAAAGTCAACACGACTTTTGTTTTTGCCGCAGGCCATGGCGCCATGGTAGGAACTTTACTTGTCCCCAAGTGGTTTCCAGGTGCTGGGTGCCGAGGACAGTCAATATTGACCGAGGCTCTCTAAGATCTGAGCGGAATGAGCTCACGGCATTCTTGAGCGGGACAGAGGTGCCACGGGGTTAAGCGGCACAGAGCCAGGTAGAAGCAAAGGTGTGCCCTTTAAAGATGGCAAGAGACTCAGTGCGGTGCAAGGGTTTGACTCTGGAGGCCAAGATTTGAATCCCTGCTCAACCATGAAACTCATTGGGTGACCTTGGGCATGCCACACTCTCTCAGCCCCAGACAAAGACAATGGAAAACCACTTTTGCACAAATCTTGCCCAGGAAACCCTGTAACGTCTTCATATTAGGGTCACTACAGGTCAGAAACAAATCCCCAATTGGCCACGAAACCCATTGGGTGGTCTTGGGTGAATCACACTCTCTCAGCCTCAAAAGGAGGCAATGACAAACCTCTTCTGAACTAAACATACCATGAGAAACCCGTGATAGGGTTTGCCTTGAAGGCATAAAACAACAACTTGAATGGTTCTGTTGCAAAGCTGAAAGCTTGAGTATTCCAGCATCAAAACCAATATTTATTTTGAACCTATTTATTTATATTTATATGGCACCTCCAGGATAGGTATGCAGGAGCAAAACATAACCCAAAAATGTATCTAAAAATGTATATTATGGTATGCATTTGATATCGATCAGTTTTGACTCTGTTGTATGCCTTCTCAAGCTGTGACAGGCAGGTAAGTAAAATAATAATAATAATAATAATAATAATAATTATTATTATTATTATTATCATACTGTTCATAGGAGAACTCAGGCCCCTTCCACACAGCTGTATAAAATCCACATTGAACTGGATTATATGGCAATGTAGACTCAGATAATACAGTTCAAAGCAGATATTGTGGATTGATTATCTCTTCTGATTTATACCTGGTGATCTGGAAAATAAAGTAATGAGAAAGTGTTGGTTTCTAATATATGTAATTTCTTTATGCTTGTGAGTAAACAGTATTTCTTGTTGTTTCTTTGTCAGTGTTGATGTGGAGATTGTCTGGTTTGCCTCCTCTGGATCATGCAAGATATCATTGTCCTTCTTTAGGGGTCCCTTTCAAATCTATGATACTATATATATATATATATATATATATATATATATATATATATCTGTGTGTGAATCATATATATCTATATTTATGACTGGATGGCTCTTTGTCAGAAGGGCTTTTTTTACATTTTCCTACCATGCTGAAGAGAGTTGGACTGGGTGGCCTTAAGTATTTTCTGTTGGTCATGGGGGTTCTGTGTGGGAACTTTGCCCCAATTCTGTCGTTGGTGGGGTTCAGAATGCTCTTTGATTGTAGGTGAACTATAAATCCCAATAACTACAACTCCCAAATGTCAAAGTCTATTTTCCCCAAACTCCATCTGTGTTCATATTTGGGCATATGGAATATTTGTGCCAAGTTTGGTCCAGATCCATCATTGTTTGAGTGCATAGTGCTCTCTGGATGTAGGTGTACTACAACTCCCAAACTTAAGATAAATGCTCACCAAACCCTTCTAGTGTTTTCTGTTGGTCATGGGAGTCCTGTGTGTCACATTTGGTTCAATTCCATCATTGGTGAAGTTCAGAATGCTCTTTGATTGTAGGTGAACTATAAATCCCAGCAACTACAACTCCCAAATGAAAAATCAATTTTTTTTGAGTGAAGGACATACATTGGGTTGTTATGTGTATTGTGTCCAAATTTGGTGTCAATTCGTCCTGTGGTTTTTGAGTTCTGTTAATCCCACAAACGAACATTACATTTTTATTTATATAGATCAGGGAATCTTTGGGTGCATCTATACTGTAGAATTGGGCCGCGGTGGTGCAGTGAGTTAAACCGCTAAGCTGTAGAACTTGCTGATCGGAAGGCTGGCAGTTCAAATCCGGGGACTGGAGTGAGCTCCCATTGTTAGCCCCAGCTTCTGCCAACCTAGCAGTTCGAAAGCATGCAAATGTGAAATCAATAGGTACTGCTTCGGCCAGAAGGTAACGGCACTCCATGAAGTCATGCTGGCCACATGACCTTGGAGGTGACTATGGACAATGCTGGCTCTTCGGCTTAGAAATGGAGCACCAACCCCCAGAGTCGGACACAACTGGAGTTAACGTCAGGGGAAAACCTTTACCTTTACTATTGTGAATACATGCATATGTTCAAAGCTAACATTTCGTTTGCCTTGTTTCAATGGCAGCGGATTCAGACTCAGCGCTGGGACCATTGATGAAAAGATTTCCTGCGTGTATAAACAAGCGTTTAATTCATATAACGGAGATTACGTCCTCCTTAACAGCCTTTAATCATTCTTGTAAACTTGTAATCAGCAGAGATTAATTAGGGCCCCAAAAGTGGATTAGTTCAGCTATAGATGGAAAATGTGTCTTCTAATTAGTGCTAATGAATGCAAGCACGGTGGATAAATTAAAATGGAAGAGGTAATAAGGCACAAGATTTGTTTCTCCCTCTGTGCTGTCTCCGTTCTGTGAATGCTGTTCCCGTCATGCCAGGGATAGAAAGGGACTGGCTATGGATAGGTGGAATTAAGAGAAGTGCACTCTGCGCGTGTTCAGAGATACAGTTGACCCTCCACACTTGTGGGTTCAGGATTGTGGATTTGATTATTGGCAGATTTAAAATGTGAGTCCTTTTGCATTGCAATCTAGATAAAACCAAGATATGAATAAACATATATAAATGCCATATATATAAAAATTGAAGTATGTATGTATGTATGTATACATGTATGTACCACAAAGACTGTTGCAAAGTGAAATGGCATTTTGTGATGTCATTGGATTGACTGTTGTTAGGTGGAGTGGCCCTCTGTGCGGTCACTGATTGGCTGTTCTTAGGTGGACTGGGCCTCTGAATGTCACTGCATTGGCTGTTGCAAGGTGAAGTAACCCTCTGTAAGATCAATAAATTGACTGCTGTGAAGTGAAGAATTGGCTGTTAGGTGAAGTGGCCCTCTGCGAGGTCACTGAGTGGCTGTTGCCAATTGGAGTGGCTCTCTCAATGTCACTGGATTGGCTGTTGCAAGGTGAAGTAACCCTCTTTAAGGTCAAAAAATTGGCTGCTGTGAGGGGAAGGATTGGCTGTTAGGTGAAGTGGCCCTCTGCGAGGTCACTGAGTGGCTTTTGCTAACTGGAGTGGCCCTCTGAATGTCACTGCATTGGCTGTTGCAAGGTGAAGTGACCCTCTGTAAGGTCAATAAATTGGCTGCTGTGAGGTGAAGGATTAGCTGTTAGGTGAAGTAGCCCTCTGTAAAGTCACTGATTAGCTGTTGATAGGTGGTGTGGCCCTCTGGTTGTCACTGCATTGGCTGTTGCAAGGTGAAGTAACCCTCTGTAAGTAAGGTCAATAAATTGGCTGCTGTGAGGTGAAGGATTAGCTGTTAGGTGAAGTAGCCCTCTGTGAGGTCACTGATTAGCTGTTGCTAGGTGGAGTGGCCCTCTGGTTGTCACTGCATTGGTTTTGCAAGGTGAAGTAACCCTGTGTAAGGACAATAAATTGGCTGCTGTGAGGTGAAGGATTAGCTGTTAGGTGAAGTGACCCTCTGTAAGGTCACAGATTAGCTGTTGATAGGTGGTGTGGCCCTCTGGTTGTCACTGCATTGGCTGTTGCAAGGTGAAGTAACCCTCTGTAAGTAAGGTCAATAAATTGGCTGCTGTGAGGGGAAAGATTGGCTGTTAGGTGAAGTAGCCCTCTGCAAAATCATTGATTGGTTGATGCTAGGTGGAGTGGCTCTCTGGTTGTCACTGGATTGGCTGTTGCAAATGAAGTAACCGTCTGTAAGGTCAAAAAATTTGGCTGCTTTGAGGTGATGGCTGCTGTGAGGTGAAGATGAAGGATTGGCTGTTAGGTGAAGTGGCCCTCTGTGAGGTCACTGATTAGCTGTTGCTAGGTGGATTGGCCCTCTGATTATCAATGGATTGGCTGTTCCAAGGTGATGTGACCCTCTGTAAGGACAATAAATTGGCTGCTGTGAGGGGAAAGATTGACTCTTAGGTGAAGTGGCCATCTGTGATGTCAATGGATTGACTGTTGCTAGGTGAAGTGGCCCTCTATGATGTCACTGGGGATGACCAGTGACATGTACATGAAGGGGAGAGCAGAAAGAAAGAAAGAAAGAAAGAAAGGGAAGGAGAAGGAAGAAGGAAGGAAGGAAAGGGAAGGGAAGGAGAAGGAAGAAGGGAGGGAAAGGAAAAGGAGGGAAGGAACGAAGTAAGGAAAGGGGAAAAAGTATGAAGGGAGGGAAGGAAGGAAGGAAGGAAGGAAGGAAGGAAAGAAAGAAAGAAAGAGGGAAAGGGAAGGAGAAGGAGAAGGAAGAAGGGAGGGAAAGAAAAAGGAGGGAAGTAAGGAAAGGGGAAAAAGTATGAAGGGAGGGAAGGAAAGAAAGAAAGAAAGAAAGAAAGAAGGAAAGGGAAGGAGAAGGAGAAGGAAGAAGGGATGGGAAGAAAAAGGAGGGAAGTAAGGAAAGGGGAAAAAGTATGAAGGAAGGGAAGGAAAGAAAGAAAGAAAGAAAGAAAGAAAGAAAGAAAGAGGGAAAGAGAAGGAGAAGGGGAAGGAAGAAGGGAGGGAAAGAAAAAGGAGGGAAGTAAGGAAAGGGGGAAAAGTATGAAGGGAAGGAAGGAAGGAAGGAAAGAAGGAAGGAAGGAAGGAAGGAAGGAAGGAAGGAAGGAAGGAAGGAAGGAAAGAGACAAAGCAGGCGCACATAGGCCCTTTTGACCAGGCCTGTAGCGAGGGGGTGGTTTTAGGGGTTCAAACCCCCCCCCCCCCGAAATGTTTCAGATTTTTTTAAAAAACCTGGTTTACTCATGAATTTTAACTGGTTAACCAAATCCCCATGCTAAGTCTATGAGATGCAAAAAATTAAGAGTTCCTCCAGAACTGTAAGCACTATCTCACGCAAATATTGACAATTTATTCACACTGTCATTACTTGCAGCAATAGCCGATGTAGTGAAGCAACCAAGTTGGGTGTGTGTGTGTTGAATGCTCTCATTAAGGAGGCCAGACTTGGTGGAGGTGGTTGACAGGGGTGGAGCTGCAGGCTATTGAAGGTTGCTCTGCCTTCTGCTGTGCTCTTTGCTTCAGCGTGAGCTAGGAGGCAGGTTTCAACCCCCCCCCCCCAATTTTCAACCCTCCCCAAAATTTTCAACCCGCCCCCCGAAATTTTCAATCCCCCCCCCCCCGAAATTGTCAACTCTCCCCAAAATGTTTTTCTGGCTACGGCCCTGCCTTTGACACCTGGGTAATGCCAAGTATATATGCTAGTAACAACAACAACAACAACAACAACAACAACAACAGGTATGGCTTTGTCACTGATGAGAGATGCAGGCACAACTCAACTAGGACCCCAACTACACTGCCTATAATGCCATTTAACTGCACTGAACTGTGTTATACGTGTCTACACTGACCATATAATGCATTTTCGAACTGCACTATATGGCAGTGTAGATGGGGCCAGTGCCTGTAGGGCCATAAGTTGCCAAGCCTTAGGTGAAGTGAAGTGTCTTAAACGTCTGGCAGAAATACTGCAAGGCGGCATTTCCCAAGCAGCACGCTTCGGTTCCATCTGTGACTGTTTGGCTGGCAGCGCGAGGCATTCTTCCGAGTGTCTGGATGTGAAATATGGTCCCTTGTTTCCTGCTTGGGTACATATTTGTTCAATGGTTCAGAGCAACTCGAGTAAACGGCGGCGTTGTTGCAATGACGTTCCAAACAGGTTATTTGCAAAAGCCGCTTTGGTGCCAAATCCTTCTCGATGCCATCAAAGAACGCTGAGTCTTGGAACAGAAGCCAGCTAAATATTTACTAGGCAGCACAATTCTCGATTGAGGTAGCAGTGCAGATCCACTGAGCTAGTGCAATTTCGAGTGGCACATTTCCAAACAGACAGATGCTGGGATTCAAACTTATTTTTTTGTGAATCACAAAGTTTGGATGTGGATAGATAAAAACAGGGATATCAACCATGTGGATATGGGGGTTGTACTGCCATGTTTATATTTTGGGGGTTTCAAGGTGCAATAACTGAACAGACCACTTGGGGGAAGCAGAGAACATTTGCATGTATTTGCATGCCCTAATAGTAACTTAGCAAGTTGCCTTTCGGGACATCAAGAACAGAGTAATGAGTAAAGAAACTACTTTGTTTAAAAAGTAAAGTCCCAAGCTCTGCCTATAAGCCAGGCCTAGGCACACTTTCTAACTTGGGGGCCACATACTAGCAATCCCTGCCCTGCGATGGAAGGAGGGGAAGGAGGAAGGAAAGAGAGAATGAAGGAAAGACAAAAGGGAGGAAAGGAGATAAGGATGAAAGGGTGGAAGGGAAGGATGGAAAGAAGGAAGGGAAGGATGAAGGAAAGAGAGAAGGAAGGAAGGAAGGAAGGAAAGACAAAAGAGAAGTAAGGAAAAATGAAATGGTGGAAGGGAAGAATGGAAGAAGGAAGGGAAGAAGGAAGGAAAAAGACGAAAAGAAGGGATGAAGAGAAGGATGGATGGATGGAACAAAGGAAGGAAGGAATAGGAAGAAAAAGGAAAGAGAGGATGAAAGAAATACAAAAGGGAAGGAAGGAAGGAAGATAGAAGGAGAGAGGGAGGAAATAGGGAAGGAAGGACAAAAGGATGGAAGGGAAGAAAGGAAGGAGAAAGAGGGAGGAAAGGGAGGGAGGTAAGAAAAAAGGAGGGAGGGAGGGCAGGACGAAAGGATGGAAGGGAAGGATGGAAGGAGAAAGATGAAGAGAGGAAAGAAAGAAGGAAAGAGGGAAGGAAGGGAAGACAAAAGGAAAGGAAGGATGAAATGTTGGAAGGGAAGGATAGGAGGGAGGGAGGGAAGAAGGAAGGAGAAGGAGAAGCGATGAGGAGAAGAGTCGAAAGGAAAAGGAAGGAAGGGAAGAATAAAGGAATGAGAAAGAAAGACAAAAGGGAAGGAAGGAAGGAAGGAAGGAAGGAAGGAAGGAAGGAAGGAAGGAGAAAGAGGGAGAGAGGGAGGAAAGGGAAAGAAGGTAGGAAGGAAGGAAGGAGAAAGAGGGAGAGAGGGAGGAAAGGGAAGGAAGGTAGGAAGGATGAAAGGGTGGAAGGGAAGGAAGGAGAAAGAGAGAAGGGAGGGAGGGAGGTAAGGAGGAAGGAAAGAGAGAAGGAAGAAAGGGAAGGAGGAAGGAAAGAGTGAAGGAAGGATGAAAGGGTGGAAGGGAAGGAGAAAGAGGGCAGGAAGGAGGAAGGAAAGAGAGACGGAAGGAAGGATAGGGTGGTGATAGAGAGGAGGGCCTGAGAAAAGAGCCCAAGGGGCCGCATCCGGCCCATGGGCCTGAATTTGCCCCTACCTACTATAACCTCTCAGCTGCCCTCCACAACGTTGCTACTAATTCAGGAATTGGGTGGGATCTGACTTGCTTCCGAATGCCTAAGTCGAATCCTCATGGTTGACTGATATGTGTTAAATATACAAAGCAAGACTGCAGACTTGAGGTTTTGGAACAGTTAATGAAGTATCATTTGCTAGAACTGTAAACCGAAAAAATGCAGTCCTGCGTAAATGCATAATTCGGATAATTAGGAAACTGCAGGCTGGAATTTCCTAAATGCAGAACCACTAAATCAGCCATAAAATTAATGGCTCCAATGGGTTGGATTTCAGCATATAAAATTATTCAAGCAGAAGAGGATGACGTACATTCAGGGTTATAAACATTTTATATGATGCTCGGGGGGTGGGGGAGGGAGGGGGAAGGATGGCTAAATTTATCAGAAAGTGTGGTGTTCAGGTCTGAGCACTGATTTATAACTCTGAGGACCAAGGCTTAAATCCCTGTTTGGCTTTGGAAACCCACTGGTGATCTTGGACAAGTCACACTCTCTGAGCCTCAGAGGAAGATGAAAGTGAGTCTATTGTTAGGGAAAACTACCCTAAATATAGCAGAGCATCCAAACATCAAAGAGGATACAAAAAGTTGAGCATCAGTTCATTAGCGAGCAGAGCGTGAAGTGCCGTGTGATGTGGCTGAAAAGAATTCAGAGCTTAGGAGGGAAAGATGCAGAGTCCAATCTTTCAAAAAATCACAAAAGGTTTATTTACAATTAGCTGTACCCGCCACGCATTGCTGTGGCCAACCTTCCCCTCCCTCTTTCTCTCCTTTCTTTTTCTCCTTCCTTCCATTTTTTTCTTTCCCTCTCTCCTTCCTTCCTTTTCTTCCTCTTCCCTTCCTTCACTCCCCTTTCTTTCCCTTCTTCTTTTTCCCCTTTCTTCCTTCCCTATCTATTCTTGCACTGCAACTACCAGCAGTCATCCTGCTCAATCTACCTATCTGTATCTAAACTATCTATTTGGAAGATTGGTGGGAGTTGCAGTCCACAAATAGAAAATTGGAAATATGCAGGGATTGGGATGCTCTCAAAGAAATCCAAGGAGAAAAAAAAAACTTCCATCTTGGAAGCAGTGCATTTGGATCATCCTCCTCTCCTAAAGGGCCTGGTCTAGGGGATGCTGGGAGCTGTAGTCCGGAAGAGAGTGGGGATATGCTATTGTGTGTTTTGTGTGTCAGGTGGGAGTTATTTTTGTGCATGCGCTGTAGCATATTTTTGCGTTTTTGGTTTTTAAGTCCCTTCTGCTGTGTTTTCAGTGTTTGTATGAGTGATGGTCACTCATTGGCCTGATAGGTGTCTTCTGTCCAAATTTGGTGTCAATTCGTCCAGTGTTTTTTGAGTTAAGTTTATTCCACAAACGAACATTACATTTTTATTTAGATACACTAGCCATCCCCTGCCAGGCGTTGCTGTGGCCCAGTCTGGTGATCTGGAAAATAAAGCAATGAGAAAGTGTTGGGTTCTAATATATGTAACTTCTTTCTGCTTGTGGGTAAACAGTATTTCTTGCTGTTTCTTTGTCAGTGTTGATGTGGAGAGTGTCGGGTTTGCTCACCCTGGAACATGCAACATATCATTGTCCTTCTTTAGGGGTCCCTTTCAAATCTATGATGCTATGTCTGTCATATACATATGTGTGTGTGTGAATCATATCTGTCTGTCTGTCTGTATCTATGGGTGGATAGGTCTTTGTCAGGAGGGCTTTGGTTATGTTTTCTTGCTCTGGTGATGGGAGTTGGACGGAATGGCCTTCAGGCAGCATTTCTCCACCTGGGTATCGGGACCTCTGGGGAGGGGGGTCGCAAGGGGGTGTCAGAAGAGTCATCAAAGACCACCAGAAAACACAGTATTTTCTGTATTGTCGAAGGCTTTCATGGCCGGAATCACTAGGTTCTTGTGGGCTATAGGGCCATGTTCTAGAGGCATTTCTCCTGCATCTATGGCAAGCATCCTCAGAGGTAGTGAAGTCTGTTGGAATTAGGACAATGGGTTTATATATCTGTGGAATGGCTGGGGTGGGGCAAAGAGCCCTTCTCTGCTGGAGCTAGGTGTGAATGTTTGAACTGATCACCTTGATTAGCATTTGAAGGCCTGGCTGAGCCTGGGAAAATCTTTTGTTGAGAGGTGTTAAGATGTGCCTGGTTGTTTCCTCTCTGCTGTTTTGCTGTTGTAATTTTAGAGTTTTTTTAATACTGGTAGCCAGATTTTGTTCATTTTCATGGTCTCTTCCTTTCTGTTGAAATTGTCCACATGCTTGTGGATTTCAATGGCTTCTCTGTGTAGTCTGACATGGTGGTTGTTGGTGTGGTCCAGCATTTCTGTGTTCTCAAATATTATGCTGTGTCCAGGCTGGTTCATCCGGTGCTCTGCTATGGCTGACTTCTCTGGTTGAAGTAGTCTGCAGTGCCTTTCGTGTTCCTTGATTCGTGTTTGGGCCACTCTGCGTTTGGTATTTATTTATCGTGTCATCAGCAACCATTGTATTACAATTCTAACAGAGCAAAACAAACACAGAGATTAAAAAGGAAAAGAAGAAAAAAAGAAGAAAAAAAGAAGAAAAAACCACACAGATTTTGTAAATTTGGTATTTGGTTAAATGTCCTTTGACCAGTATCTGGCCACTTGGAGTGCCTCTGGTGTTGCCGCAAGAAGGTCCTCCATCGTGCATGTGGCAGGGCTCAGGGTGCATTGCAGCAGGTGGTCAGTGGTTTGTTCTTCTCCACACTCGCATGCCGAGGATTCCACCCTGTAGCCCCATTTCTTAAGATTGTCTCTGCATCTCGTGGTGCCAGAGCGCAATCTGTTCAGCGCCTTCCAAGTCGCCCAGTCTTCTGAGTGCCCAGGGGGGAGTCTCTCATCTGGTATCACCCATGAATTGAGGTGCTGGGTTTGGGCCTGCCACTTTTGGACTCTCGCTTGCGTTTGGTGGTCCCTATGTAGACTTGTCCACAGCTGCATGGTACACGGTAGACTCCTGCAGAGGTGAGAGGATCCCTCTTGTCCTTTGCTGAACGTAGCATTTGTTGGATTTTCTTGGTGGGTTTGTAGATTGTTTGTATGTTGTGTTTCCTCATCAGCTTCCCTATGTGGTCAGTGGTTCCCTTGATGTATGGCAGGAACACTTTTCCTCTGGGTATTTTCTGTTGGTCATGGGGATTCTTTGTGGAAAGTTTTGTCTAATTCTTTCGTTGTTGGGGTTCAGAATGCTCTTTGGTTGTAGGTGAACTATAAATCCCAGCAACAACAACTCCCAAATGTCAAGGTCTATTTCCCCCAAACTCCATGTGCATTCATATTTGGGCAAATGGTTCAAGTTTGGTCTAGATGCTTCATTGTTTGACTCCATGGTGCTCTCTGGGTGTAGGTAAACTACAACTCCAAAATTCATGGTCAGTGTCCACCAAACCCTTCCAGTATTTTCTCTTGGTCATAGTCCAGAGTTTGGTTCAATTCCATTGTTGGAGTTCAGAATGCTCTTTGATTGTAGGTTAACTATAAATCCCAGCAACTACAATCCCAAATGACAAAATCAATTTTTTGAGTTATGGCCACTCGTTGGCCTGATAGGTGTGTTGTGTCCAAATTTGGTGTCAATTCATCCAGTGGTTTTTGTGTTATGTTAATCCCACAAACATTGCATTTTTATTTATATAGACTAGCTGTCCCCTGCCACACGTTGCTGTGGCCCAGTCTGTGTATATGTGTTTTGTGTGTGTATATATTTGTGTATGTTGTTTTGTGCATGTGTTGTAATGTATTTTTTATTTTTTGGCTGTTTAAGTCCCTTCTGTTGTGCTTTTTGGTGTTTTTATGAGTGATGGTCACTTGTTGGCTAGATAGGTGTCTTGTGTCCAAATTTGGTGTCAATTCGTCCAGTGGTTTTTGAGTTATGTTAATCCCACCAACGAACAATACATTTTTATTTATATAGACTAGCCATCCCCTGCCACGCGTTGTACATTAAGGTCTTTCTTAAATCACTGCAGCGAGTGTTTGTTATCCAGCTTCTGCTGGCCAGTGTAGATGGAGCGTTGGTTACTTTTTCCATTTGAGTGATTTATCATATTGCTGAAATGTTAGCGACATTAGCTGCCATTCTTTTTGGAGGATACATCATTATAAGCTGAGTTACAATCAGGTAAAGGTAAATTGCACCATTGTCCAACACTAAGGAAAAGGGACGTAGCTCTGCCGTCAGAACAATTGGACAAGCGCAACCAGCAACATGGCCATTGTTCAATGACCCCAATGCACCCCCTGTACCAATACAGAAGGTGTCACATTACATGAGGAAAGGTCCCTTCCTTTGTGTAAAAGTACATCCTCCACAGTGTCCCAATGCACATTGTCACAATTTACTAGCATGGCTGCTTTTCATGTTAGCAAACACAGCTTGGTTGTTGTATTTTATAGAGAGTAGGTTCTAATATGTGTATTTTATATAATGTTTATGATGATGTGTTTTTAGCTATCTTGTGACCCACCTCGATCCACGAGGAGAAATGGGTAAGAAGTAAAGTTGTTATTGTTGTTGGGCAAGAAGTAAATTTGTTGTTGTTGTTGGGTAAAAAGTAAAAATGTTGTTGTTGTTGTTGGGTAAGAAGTAAAATTGTTGTTCTTGTTGTTGGATAAGAAGTAAAATGGTTGTTGTTGTTGTTGGGTAAGAAGTAAAACAAAAATGTAATCGTATCCAAAAGTCCCAGGCTCAGCCTGCTCCCAGAGCATTGCCCAACCAATCAGCTTCATGCATCTTATTTTACAGTTATTTTTTTTATGTCAGGGGCGACTTGAGAAACTGCAAGTCACTTTTGGTGTGAGAGAATTGGCCATCTGCAAGAACGTTACCCAGGGGACGCCCGGATGTTTTGATATTTTACCATCCTTGTGGGAGGCTTCTCTCATGTCCCCACATGGGGAGCCAGAGCTGACAGAAGGAGCTCATCTGCACTTTCCCTGGATTCGAACCTGCGACCTCTCGGTCTTCAGTCCTGCCAGCACAATTGCGACTCCGGTAGCTCCACACTCACTGATTCCTTGCAAGCTCCAACACATGGCACTCAAATTGGCATGATTGTACCATAGCAGGCCAACTACTAACTATAACAAATCTTGATACAAAGGAGAAATCCTTGAACTAATCAGAGACATGACTAGACATTCAACTCCAGTCAATGCCAACACAGATTTACTATTATGTTTCCTGAATGAGGTAATTAATAAGATGGATTTCAGCAGTTACTAAATGAATGCTGTTTCATTGATAGTAGAAGCTTTGTGACTCACAAACTGGTACTAAATGCATAATGGTGTTTGAGAAAATTAAGAAAACGACAGAAGTGTATGACGAATGTACTTTTTGAGAGGCTCTTCAAAGCGATTTATTGAGAAACATACGCTGTTTACAATGTTATGGAATAATTTATTGGGCAAGATTCAAAACAAAGCTTCTGCTGGTGAAATCATGGAACTTGGAAATATTTTAAAGATGTGTGTGTATATATGGTCAGTACTGATGGAGAGAATGTTCTTAAATTTGCCTACTTGCAGGGGGAAAGGCAAATTACTTTGCCCATCCTTTAGTCCAGTATTTCTCAATCTGGGGATCAGGACACATGGGGAGGGGATCATGAGGGAGGTGTCAGAGGGGTCGCCAAAGACCATCAGAAAACACAGTATTTTTTGTTGGTCACTGGCGTTCTGTGTGGAAAGTTCGGCCCAATTCTATCGCTGGTGGGGTTCAGAATGGTCTTTTATTGTAGGTGAACTATAAATCCCAGCAACTATAACACCCAAATGTCAAGGTCTGTTTCCCCCAAACTCCACCAGTGTTCACATTTGGGCATATTGAGTATCCGTGCCAAGTTTGGTCCAGATCCATCATTGTTGGAGTCCATAGTGCTCTCTGGATGTAGGTGAACTACAACTCCAAAACTCTATGCCCACCAAACCCGGTATTTTATGTTGGTTATGGAAGTTTTGTTTGCCAAATTTGGTTCAATTCCATCGTTAGTGGAGTGCAAAATGCTCTTTGATTGTAGGTGAACTATAAATCCCAGCAACTACAAATGACAAAATCAATCCCCCCCACAACCCCACCAGTATTCAGATTTGAGCGTATCAGGTATCTGTGCCAAATTTGGTCCAGTGAATGAAAATACATCCTGCACATCAGATATTTACATTACGATTCATAACAATAGCAAAATGACAGTTATGAAGTAGCAATGAAAATAATGTTATGGTTGGGGGTCACCACAACATGAGGAACTGTATTAAGGGGTTGCAGCATTAGGAAGGTTGAGAAACATTGCTTTAGTCATAGAACATCTTAAGACATGAGGACAGTCTGCTTAAAAGATATCACAACCTCTGCCATAGATGCTGGTGAAACGTCAGGAGAGAATGCTTCTGGAAGATAGCCATACAGCCAGAAAAACATACTACAACCCAGATATCACAATTATTTTGCATTGTAAAAGTAACTGAAAAGTGGGATGGCAGAGGATTGATCTCTGGAGTGCTGACCATGGCCACTCTAAAACAGTTTGCATCAACCAGTCTCAATAGTACATAGTTCGATATATGTATATATTATTTTCAGGGCAGTGCTCTCGCTCTGAGATTTCTCCCTCCATTCTGCAACTTGGGAACTCAGGCCCAGCTCCTGAGATCTATAAAATCCTGAGAGAGTTTGGGATGTTGAAATGTTTCCAATGCTGTATCTGATACATGTTATCAGCCTTTGTCCATTGGGTGAAGTAAACACTCACATTAGGCATTGGGTGTTCTGGGTGGATATCCTTTTGTTACAACACAAAGTCTAGTCTTGTTTTTTTGGGAAGGTATCTCCACAAACTACCATGGTTTACCAAATGAAAGGTCATTCTCAGCAGTTTCTTTCATGGGTTGTGGGCCAGGTTTGGTGCTGGGACTGCATGCCAAGCCCTGAAGAAAGAACTTCTCCTCCATTGGAGATCTGGCAAAGCCATAGCCACCGTCTGGCTGAGTGACAAGGCTACTGTCAGAAACCATATGGGTTCCCAGCTGGCTGGCCTTGGAGCCCTGAAGCTTAGCTTGCTTCTTCATCTTGTAGCGATGGTTCTGGAACCAAATCTTCACCTGGTTTGGGGTGAGGTGGGTCACGGTGGCCAGGTGCTCGCGCTCCGGAGCAGTCAGGTATTTCTGCATCTCAAAGCTCTTCTCCAGTTCATGGACTTGGGCCCGGGAGAAGAGCACTCGCCGCTTCCGCTTGGAGGGGTTCCCCGCGAGGAATTGGGGGGACTTGATCATCTCACTGAGGTAGCCCAGGCAGTCCACACCAGGCATGCTGTAGCTGGGGGCCCCCACATATCTGGAGACTGGGGGGAAAAGAAACAAGACCCATAAAACAGTGTTCCCAAATCAGAGTTTGGCAAACATCTGGTTATATAGTATGATAAGGGGAATCTCCCAGCCCACTATCTATCATGTGTCTATCTGTCTGTCCATCCATCCATCTATCCCTCTATCCATCTACTTGTCTATCATCTGTCTGTCCATCCATCCATCCATCCATCCCTCTATTCCTTGATCCATCAATCTATCCTATCATCCATCCATCCCTCCATCCCTTGATCCATCAATCCACCTACCCATTTACCTACCTACCAACCTATCAATCCCTTCATTCATCTTCCTATCATCCATCCATCTCTCTCTCTCTCTCTCTCTTATCTATATATTCATCCCTTCATCCATCGATCCACCCACCTAGAGTACCTATCACTCCCTCTATCCACCTTCCTATCTATCTATCTATCTATCTATCTATCTATCTATCTATCTATCTATTCATCCCTTCATCCATCAATCCACCCACCTACAGTACCTATCACTCCCTCTATCTATCTATCTATTCATCCCTTCATCCATCAATCCACCCACCTATCCATCCCTCCATCCACCTTCCTATCATCTATCTATCCATCTGTCTGTCTGTCTGTCTATCTATTCATCCTTTCATCCATCAATCCACCCACTCACCTACCTATCCATCCCTCCACCCATCTTCCTATCATTTATCTATCTCGCTCTCTTGCTCTCTCTCCCCATCTATCCATCTTCTTGCCTACCTACCTACCTGAGTTATACTCCACTTTTGTCATAGCTGGGATGCAAAGCAGTTTCCACCACAGTTAATAACTTTCAAAAAGCATTCTGAACTCCACCAACAGTAGAATTGGGCCAAACTTCCCACACAGAATCCCCATGACCAACAGAATATACTGTGTTTTCTGATGGTCTTTGGTGACCCCTCTGACACCCCCTTGCGACTCCCCAGGGGTCCCGACTCACAGGTTGAGAAACCCTGTACTAAGGCTTCAAGAAATCTAGCTATACCTTTGAGACTAAGTGGGAAAAATACATTTATAATCCTAAATAACACAAATGTATAACATTACTGTATAACCAGTGGAAATTGTAGTTTTTAAAAAACAAGTACAAGCTTCGTATTAGATTACTGTTTCCTGGCAAAGATGTTCAGGTTCGATGCCAGAGACTACTTGCATACCTGTAATTCTCTAAATACGATAAGGCAAGGCGAAGTACTTTTAGAGGTGTCCTTCTTTAGCCGTGAACTAACAAGTCTGCTCATTAGGTGTTTATCACAGAAGTGATAGATAACATAAATGTCAATGACCAGTTTTAGACATCATGAATCTATGCCTCCAGAGCAGCGTTTCTCAACCTGGGGGTCATGGGAGTTCTGTGTGGGAAGTTTGGCCCAATTCTATCATTGGCAGGGTTCGGAATGCTCTTTGATTGTAGGTGAACTCTAAATCCCAGCAACTACAATTCCCAAATGTCAAGGTCTATTTTCCCCAAATTCCAACAGGGTTCACATTTGGGCATATTGAGTATTCGTGCCAAGTTTGGTCCAGATCCATCATTGTTTGAGTTCACAGTGCTCTCTGGATGTGGGTGAACTACAACTCCAAAACCAAGATCTATCTATCTATCTATCTATCTATCTATCTATCTATCTATCTTACCTATCTATTCATCCCTTCATCCATAAATCCACCCACCTACAGAACCTATCAATCCCTCCATCGACTACCAAACCCTGGTATTTTCTGTTGGTCATGGGTGTTCTGTGTGCCAAGTTTGGTTCAATTCCATCACTGATGGAGTTCAGAATGCTCTTGGAGTGTAGATGAACTATAAACCCCAGCAACTACAACTCCAAAATGTCAAGGTCTGTTGGTGCCAAATTTGGTCCAGTGAATGAAAACCCATCCTGCGTATCAGATATTTACGTTACGATTCATAACAGTAGCAAAATGACAGTTATGAAGTAACAACGAAAATAATTTTATGGTTGGGGGTCACCACAACATGAGGAACTGTATTAAGAGGTCGCAGCATTAAGAAGGTTGAGAACAACTGACATAGAGGATAGGCCACCAATAAATACCATGCACTATAGGCCTGCAGATGTATGGTGACCCCATAGGGGTTTTTTTTCAAGGCAAGGAATCTTCAGAGGTGGTTCTGGTAGGGCCTTCCTCTGAAATATTTCTTGTAGCACCGTACCCATTTGCCCTAATACGGTGTTTCTCAACCTTCCTAATGCTGTGACCTCTTAATACAGTTCCTCATGTGGTGGTGACCCCCAACATAACATTATTTTTGTTGCTACTTCATAACTGTAATTTTGCTACTGTTATGGACCGTAATGTAAATATCTGATATACAGGATGTATTTTCATTCACTGGGCCAAATTTGGCAAATACCCTATAGGCCCAAATTTGATTACTGGTGGGGTTGAGGGGAAATTGATTTTGACATTTGGAGTTGTAGTTGCTTGGAGTTATCGTTAACCTACAATCAAAGAGCATTCTGAACTCCACCAATAATGAAATTGAACCAAACTTGGCACGCAGAATTCTCATGACCAACAGAAAATATTGCAAGGTTTTGGTAGACATTAACCGTGAGTTTTGGAGTTGTAGTTCGCCTACCTCCAGAGAGCACTGTGGACTCAAACAATGATGGATCTGGACCAAGCTTTGCACGAAAACTCAATATGCGCAATTGTGAACACTGGTGAAGTTTGGGGAAAATAGACCTTGACATTTGGGAGTTGTACTAGCTGGGATTCATAGTTCACCTACAATCAAAGAGCATCCTGAACTCCACCAATGATGAAATTGAACCAAACTTGGCATGCAGAATTCCCATGACCAAGAGAAAATATTGGAAGGTTTTGGTGGACATTAACCTTGAGTTTTGGAGTTGTAGTTCACCTCCATCCAAAGAGCACTGTGGACTCAAACAATGATGGATCTGGACCAAGCTTTTTTATGAAAACTCAATATACGCAATTGTGAACACTGGTGAAGTTTGGGGAAAATAGACAGTGACATTTGGTAGTTGTAGTTGCTGGGATTTATAGTTCACCTACAATCAAAGAGCATTCAGAACTCCACCAATGACAGAATTAGGCCAAACTTCCCACACAGAACCGCCACGACGAATAGAAAACACTGTGTATTCTGGTGGTCTTTGGTGACCCCTCTGACACCCCTCTCCTGACCCCCAGGTTGAGAAACACTACCCTAATATGAGAAAATGGGTGCCATAACCATGAGTCTTGTAGGCAAATGTTCCTAGCGTCCTCTTACCTGGATGGCTCAGCAGATAATCTAAACACCCAAAGAGGAGAAGGATGCATCTCCATGAGAACTAAGAGATAAGAGCAGTCTAAAGAGATGAGAGCATCACTTACTGGAAGAGTAGGCTCCTTCTGGAGTGCTTGCTGTATACCAGTCTCCATTCCTGAAGTTGTCTTGAGGATATGCAGGCAGCTCCGCCGGACCCGGGTACGTTCCTGGGCAACACCCCAGCACCGAATTCTGGGAGACGTAGTGGTGCGTGATGGAGAACCGGGAGCCCCCCATGTTAGGCTGGTGGGCAGCGCCAGTGGGCATGAACTGGGCAAAGTCTTCTAAGGCTTCTATTGAGAACCCTTTGAGGTCTTCCATGTGGTCTGAATTGAAAAGGCTGGAGGATGGGGGTTTGTCTCCACACCGCGACCGGCCTTTCTTTCCAAAGGAACCTTTTGTATGCCAGTGATGCTGGAGGGGTCTGGGCCACTCTCTTCCTTTTTACCTTATCAGGGATTAAGGACTCCACCTTCCACCTTGGAGCCACCCCTTCTTCTTCAACAGCTTAACCAAACAGTAAGACTGAAGAAGTAGCCACTTCTCAGAGCTAATGGGAGCTACAACTGGGTCGAAAACAGTGCGGAAGACATGAGAGCGAAAAGAGGTCCATGAAAGTTTGAATTTCCTAAGAATATCAGCCTTATTCGATATCCACCGACTGTCTACATTTGGCAGGATCGGCCCCGATTATTCCTTTGCTGTCCCAATTTTTGGAGCAGCTTTGAAAACGTTCCCGTTTCTGTCAAAGTCTTTCAGGCCGGAATCAGGACCATTCAAAGTCTTTCAGGCCGGAATCATTGGGTTGCTGTGAGTTTTCCAGGCTGTATGGCCATATTCCAGAAGCATTCTCTCCTGACATTCCGCACAGATCTATGGCAGGCATCCTCAGCGGTTGTGAGGTCTGTTGAAAACGAGGCAAGTGGAGTTTATATATACGTGGACTGTCCAGGGTGGGAGAAAGAACTCTTGTCTGCTTGTGGCAGGTGTTAATATCGTGATTGGCCACCTTGATTACCATTGAATGGCCTTACAGCTTCAAAGCCTGGCTGCTTCCTGCCTGGGGGAATCCTTTGTTGGGAGGTGATTAGTTGGTGCTGATTGTTTCTTGTCTGGAACTCCCCTGTTTTTTTTTTAATGTTGTTCTTTATTCCCTGATTTCAGAGTTTTTTTAATACTGGTAGCCAGATTTTGTGTGTTAATATTTTTGTTTAAATATTTTTATATTGTTTTTATACTGTTTTATTATATTATGTATATTTATGCTTTTCTTATTGTGGGCACTGTGCTGTGCCAGTTGTTAGCTGCCCTGAGTCCCTCTGCAGAGGTGAGATAAGACGGGATATAAATGACCTAAATAAATAAATAGTTCATTTTCATGGTTTCCTTCTTTCTGTCGAAGTTGTCCACATGCTTATGGATTCCAATGGCTTCTCTGTGTAATTTGACATGGTGCTTGTGAGAGTGGTCCATCATTTCTGTGTTCTGAAATAATATGTTGTGTCCAAGTTGGTTCATCAAACCCGAAAAACCTACAACAACCCATTGTCCCATTTGTTTAGCTTTCACATTATGTGTCATTTTAGGTATTTTGTTTTAACTTATGACCTGCTTTGGGTCAAAGTTAAACATGAGCCAACAATGTGATGTGGCGGCAAAAAAAGCCAATGGGACTTTGGCCTGCATCAATAGGAGTCTAGTGTCTAGATCCAGGGAAGTCATGCTCCCCTCTATTCTGCCTTCGTTAGACCACACCTGGAATCACACTGTGTCCAATTTTGGGCACCACAATTGAAGAGAGATATTGACAAGCTGGAATGTGTGGAGGGTGACTAAAATGATCAAGGGTCTGAAGAACAAGTGCTATGAGGAGCGGCTTAAAGAGATGGCCATGTTTAGCCTGAAGAAGAGAAGGCTGATTGAAGACAGGATGAGGGCCATGGATAAATATGTGAGGGTCATAGGGAGGAGGAAGCAAGCTTGTTTTCTGCTGCCCTGAAGACTAGGACGCAGAGCAATGGCTTCAAACTACAGGAAAGGAGATTCCATCTGAACATGAGGAAGAACTTCCTGACTGTGAGAGCTGTTCAATAGTGGAACTCTCTGCCATGGAGTGTGGTGGAGGCTCCTTCTTTGGAGGCTTTTAACAGAGGCTGGATGGTGCTTTGAATGCAATTTTCCTGCTTTTTGGCAGAATGGGATTGGACTGGATGGCCCACGAGGTCTCTTCCAACTCTATGAGATATAAATGAAATATATAAGGAACGAGCAAGCAAACAAACTTTGAACAATGTAGATTTGGGGTTGATCTTTGGTGGCATGGGAGATCCGGCCCATAAACAGAACCCTGAGAAAATGCTGAGTTATATGTTTCTTTTTCTCTGCCGCAAAACTGGCTTTCAGTGTCGGAGTTTTCAATTTGACGTCTTAAAATATGCAACAGCTTCCTATTATTTATTCATGTTTAGAGCTTGTTCTTTCATCGGGTTCCTGGTGGCTCTCCATCCATCTTCCTCGGGCAGATCCATGCTGTCTTGGCTTCAATAATGCTGCTGTATTCTTTTTTGTCTTCCTGGATCATTCTTTGGGCTCTGATCAAGTTTGGCATCTTTCCTTTTCAGGGGGAAGGAATGCAATGCTTTAGTTGCATTAATGATTTTCGGAAGGAATGAGCCAGCTAAATCTGACAGCGTTTTGACAACCATTCTTTTTTTATTTCCTGGATTTGCTGCAGAAGCAAAGAGAGGAAAGCTATTAATAAGTATCAATGGCTTAAACAGAGAACTTTACTACTGCAAAAGCTCGGTAGGGAGCAAAACTTTACCTTTGTTGTGTTTTTTTCTTTTGCAGCAATCACACTTTTTGCTGACATGAGAGTCACACTGTGGCATCCTGAAAGTGGTGAGGAAATGTTCTTCGGAATGAGAAAACACTGTGAAAATTCACAAGCAGGAAACAGGTAGAAGTTGCGCCTTTCTTTGGAAACTCCAAATGTTTGCAGTACTGGGAGAAAATCAGTTATTTTTCTTCCATAATGCAATTAAATGCCATTTAAATTCTACAATGCAGTGTACACAGGACTCCCCTGGTGCTGTTCTATCCAAGAACTAACTCATGCATTTAGGTGCAGAAATATAGCTAACTGTATTGTCGAAAGCTTTGAACAAAATCTGGCTACCAGTATTAAAAACTCTAAAATTACAACAGCAAAACAACAGAGGGGAAACAATCAGGCACATCTAATAACCTCTCAACAAAAGATTACCCCAGACACTGACAGGCCATCAATGCTAATCAAGGTGGTGAGTTGAAACATTCACACCTAGCTCCAGCAGACAAGAGTTCTTTGCCCCACCCTGGTCATTCCACAGATATTTAAACCCACTTTCCTAGTTCCAACAGACCTCACTACCTCTGAGGATGCTTGCCATAGATGCAGGCGAAACGTCAGGAGAGAATGCCTCTAGAACATGGTCATATAGCCCGAAAAAACCTACAACAACCCAATATAGCTTACCCTCCAAACATTTCATGAATGAAAATCTGGACATATGGGCAAGCAATATCAGAGTGTAATCAAGAAGATAGAAATTCAATCTGCTGTCGAAGGCTTACGTGGCCAGAATCATTGGGTTGCTGTGAGTTTTCCGGGCTGTCTGGCCATGTTCCAGAAGCATTCTCTCCAGACATTTTGCCCGCATCTATGGCAGGCATCCTCAGAGATTGTGAGGTCTGCTGGAAATGAGACAAGTGGCGTTTATGAAGGTTGAATGAAAAGTAATGCCTCCACCCTCGTAACTCCTCAACAGATGGCAGTATTGGTATGCGGCAGGTACTGGCTTGTTCAGTAGAGTCTCCTGTACAGTTCCATTTTGGTGGGAAGCCTCAGCATCGAACGGTTGTGTTGTTAAAGTGCGAAGTATGGAACCCTGTGCAGACGGTCAGTCAATGCGACTTAAGCAACGTGCAGTCATTGAATTCTTGACAGCAGGTGTCACCCCAAAGGAAATTCATCAGAGAATGCAAGCTGTTTATGGCGATTGTGTTGATGTGAGTACTCTGTGTCTTTAGGCGAGTAAGTTTAAAGATGTTGAGGTGGGAACATCTGACTTGTGTGACAAAGAGTTGGACATCCTGCGACAGCAACCGCCAAGTTTCACAAGCAAAAGGTTGACAGATTGATTCAGGACGATTGTCTCATCACTCAGAGAGAAATTTCAAGCGTAATCGGCATTTCACAAGAATGTGTGGGTCACAATATTGCTTTGCTTGGCTATCAGATGGGTACGATGGGTACATTGAGAGAACTGTGAGACGCTGGTTGCGGAAACAGAGTGTCGACTTCTTCCGTGATGTCTTCAGAAAACTTGTTCATCGTTGGCAGAAATGTATCCAATTGTCTAGTGATTATGTGGAAAAGTGAATGGTGGTAAAGAGCACATTCTAAGGATTATTTGTGCATTTGATTTATTAAAATATTCCCAACCAAACCCAAGTCACGAAGGGGGAGGCATGATTTTTCATTCAACCCGTGTGGGTGTGTATCTCTCTGGGATATCCAGGGTGGGAGAAAGAACGCTTGTCTGCTTGAGGCAAGTGTGAATGTTGCAATTGACCACCTTGATTAGCATTGAATGGCCTTGCAACTTCAAAGCCTTGCTGCTTCCTGCCTGGGGGGATCCAATGTTGGGAGGTGATTAGCTGGCCCTGAATGTTGCTTGTCTGGAATTCCCCTGTTTTTTGAGTGTTGTTCTTTATTTACTGTCCTGATTTTAGAGTTTTTTTTTTAATAGTGGTAGCCAGATTTTGTTCATTTACATGGTCTCCTCCTTTCTGTTGAAATTGTCCACATGTTTGTGGATTTCAATGGCTTCTCTGTGTAGTCTGACATGGTAGTAGTTAGAGTGGTCCAGCATTTCTGTGTTCTCAAACAATATGCTTTGTCCAGGTTGGTTCATCAGGTGCTCTGCTATGGCTGACTTCTCTGGTGGATTTAGTCAGGAGTGGCTTTTGAAAGATTGATATGGGAAGTTCTGTGCAATTCGCTTCCCTGGAAATACGGAAGTGTCCCTGGAAATGTTGTTTCTTTAGGATCCACTAGGAGGGAGTATAAACTAATGTTTGCTTTGGTGTGACATCTTCTCCAGCACTTACCGTAATACATGAGCCCAAGATGATATGTGTGACCAAATCATATCAGAGTGGGGTCAAGAAAAAGGCCAAAGTTATGCATAAGGAAGCGAAGGCTAAGGCTACACTGCCATATAAAATCCAGATTATCTTTTTTAAACTGGATTATATGGCAGTGCAGGCTAATACAATCCACTTCAAAGCAGATAATATGGATTTATTATTATTATTATTATTATTATTATTATTATTATTACTTGATTTTATTATCTGGATTATATGGCAGTGCAGAAGGGACCTAAGAGAGACTACAGCAGTTTACTTTTGCCTGAGTCTATTGGGAAGGTCAATAATTCACAATTTCGTCCTTAATATCTAGTTACTAAACTAAACGTGAACTGTGTTGTCCAAGGCTTTCATGGCTGGAATCACTGGGATACTGTGAGTTTTCCGGACTGTTTGGCCATGTTCCAGAAGCATTCTCTCCTGACGTATCGCCCACATCTATGGCAGGCATCCTCAGAGGTTGGTAGGTCAGCTGGAAACGAGGCAAGTGAGGTTTATATATCTGTAGAATGTCCAGGGTGGGAGAAATAATTCTTGTCTGCTTGAGACAAGTGTTAATGCTTCAATTGGCCACCTTGATTAGCACTGAATGGCCTTGCAGCTTCAAAGCCTGGCTGGTTGCTGCCTGGGGGAATCCTTTGTTGGGAAGGGTAATCCCTTTGATTTTATAATCTGGATTATTGCTTACTTACTTACTAGAAGTAATTAGAAGGGACCTAAGGAAGACTACAGCAGTTTACTTTTTCCTGAGTCTATTGGGAAGGACAATGATTCATCATTTCGTCCTTAATCTTCACTTACTAAACTAAACGTGAACTGTGTTGTCAAAGGCTTTCATGGCTGGAATCACTGGGATGCTGTGAGTTTTCCGGGCTATATGGCCATGTTCTGCTGGAGGCAAGTGTGAATTTTGCAACTAGCTACCTAGATTAGCATTGAATGGCCTTGCAGCTTCAAAGCCTGGCAGCTTCCTACCTGGGGGGTCCTTTGTTGGGAGGTGTTAGCTGGCCTTGATTGATTACATAGGGACCATTAAACGCAGCAACTGACCAAACATGAATCAAGGAACATGAAAGGCACTGCAGACTCATTCAACCTGAGAAGTCAGCCATAGCAGAGCACCTGATGAACCAGCCTGGACAAAGCATATTATTTGAGAACACAGAAATGCTGGACCACACCAAGAACCACCATGTCAGACTACACAGAGAGTCCACTGAAATCCACAAGCATGTGGACAATTTCAACAGAAAGGAGGAAATTGTGAAAATGAACAAAATCTGGCTACCAGTATTAAAAAAACAAAACAAAACAAAACTCTAATATCAGGACAGCAAATAAAGAGGAACATTCAAAACAACAGGGGAATTCCTGACATGAAACAATCAGGGCCAGCTTATACCTCCCAACAAAGGATTCCCCCCAGGCAGCAACAAGCCAGGCTTTGAAGCTGCAAGGGCATTTAATGCTAATCAAGGTGGCCAATGGCAACATTCGCACTTGCCTCAAACAGACAATAGTTCTTTCTCCCACCCTGGACATCATTCCACAGATATATAAACACCACTTGCCTCATTTCCAACAGACCTCACAATCTCTGAGGATGCCTGCCATAGATGTACGTGAAACGTCAGGAGAGAATGCTTCTGTAACATGGCCATACAGCTCGGAAAACTCACAGCAACCTAAGCGTGAACTATTTTTGCCCTAGGTTTGCAGCAATTAATATTAAGACTAAAAAATGAGACATTTCAAAAGCATCTGGAGAACATGGGATGACTCTTTCAACTCTTATGATTCTAATAAACCAAAAATCGAGAGGGCATGGTGTGCCTTTATTTACTTAAAATTAGATTGTAACAGATAAGGAAAAGGGATCCGATGTGTGCTTTGAAGCAGGTTCGTGTTTCAAATCCCATGATGCGGTCTCCCATGAGAAAGATGACGCAAACAGTCCCAAATACGTGTTTGAACCGCAGAATTGTCAGTGCATTGTACAAACGGGCTTTGTATTCGATGTCAACGTCTTTTGGCATTTGATGCACCGCAGCCCAAATCAGCTGCTCCAAGGCAGAACCAATGGAGTGATGCCCATGAAACCATAAACTATGTGCGGGACATATTTGTGGAATCCAATTGGATTTGGGCCAGAGCCGGGAAGAGCAACAACAAAGCCTTTGCTGGGGCCGAGTAATAGGTGTGTCAATCGTGACTTCACACACATTCAAGACAAGATTTAAGGCCCTTTCATCTTCCCACAAAACCAGCATTATGTGGAACTTTTGGTCATACCACCCAACACCATGCATGCCTTGTGCGGAAAGCTGAAAATGGCTGGGTTGAAGCGGAAAACAGTCGCAAAAGAGGATGACCATATTACAAGTGATATATGGGCTCCATTTACATTGTCATATAATGCAGTTTGAAATTGCACTGTATGGTCAGGGCTCAGGTGTCATTGCCTGCCGCTGTATTTATTTATTTATCATGTCAAAAGCAAATTGAGAATACAGTTATAATGTGTAAAAAAAAAAACCTCAAACAAAGTTAAAAACTTGGCATTATCCTAAATTTCCTTTGACCAGTAGCTGGCCACTTAGAGTGCCTGAGGTGTTGCTACAAGAAGGTCCTCCATTGTGCATGTGGCAGGGCTCAGGCCGAATTGTAGTCAGTGGTCTGTGGTTTGATCTTCTCCACACTCACATGTCGTGGACTCCACTTTGTGGCCCCATTTCTTAAGGTTGGCTCTGCATCTCGTGGTGCCAGAGCGCAGTCTGTTCCGCTCAGTCTTCTGTGTGCCCAGGTGGGAGTTTCTCATCCGGTCTCAGCCACTGATTGAGGTGCTGGGTTTGAGCCTGCCACTTTTGGATTCTTGCTTGCTGAGGTGTTCCTGTGAGTATCTCTGTAAATCTTATAAAGCTGTTTCTTGATTTAAAGCGTTGTCTTGCTAGCTGATATCCAAACAGAGGATGCCTTGATCCTTTCATTACAGGCTGCTACTTCCCGGTGGATGTCAGGTGCTGCAATAGCGGCTAAGCAGTATAATTTCTCCAGTGGTGTAGGGCATAGACATCCTGTAATAAAGCGGCATGTCTCATTAAGAGTCACATATTCCACACTGGGCATGCATACTTGTTTAGGTGATCCCTCGTAGCTCGAGGATTATTGTCTTCCAGATGTGGTGTCTTGATGGTGGCTCCGTAGGTGACTGTGGAGCCCTATTCTTGATCCGCATGTTCTTCCTCAGTGAGGACATCAGTTTCCAGGTGGAGGGTGGTTCCAGTCAGGGTTGGCTTAACGTACCTTTCTCTTGGTACGTTTCTCTCTCTTGCCCTCCGTTGAGAAGAATGGCAGGGTATAAATATAGGAAATAAAATAAATAAAAATTCGTTCCTCTTCAAATTCTACAGCACTGCTGGTCACAGCTAACCTCCAGCTAGAGTGCTCAAGGGCCAGGGCTTCCCAGTTCTCAGTGTCTATGCCAGAGTTTTTAAGGGTGGCTTTGAGCCCATCTTTGAATCTCTTTTCCTGCCCATCAACATTACGTTTTCCGTTCTTGAGTTCGGAGTAGAGCAACTGGTTTCGGAAACTGTGGTCGAGCATTCGGGCAACATGGCCGGTCCAGTGGAGTTGATGGTGGAGGGCCATCACTTCAGTGCTGGTGGCCTTTGCTTCTTCCAGCATGTTGACATTTGTCTGCCTGTTTTCCCAAGAGATTTGCAGTATTTTTCAGAGGCAACACTGACGGAATCGTTCCAGGAATTACATGTGACGTCTGTAGATAGTCCACATCTCGCAGACATATAGCAGGGTTGGGAGAACAATAGCTTTATAAACAAGCAACTTGGTATCCCTATGGATGTCCTGGTCCTCAAACACTTTGTGCTTCATTTGGAACACTGGGCATGCATATTCAGCAGCAGCGTAGCAAAGTGCAAGGGCAGATGTCTTCACTGTATCTGGTTGTGATCTCCAGGTTGTGCCAGTCAGCTTTCATACGATATTATTTCTAGCCTCACTTTTTGCTTGATATTCAAGCAGTGCTTCTTGTAGGTCAGAGGACAGTCCAGAGTGTTTGGTGTGCTGCAATGCTCCAGTGGGATTCCTTCCCAAGTCATCCTCAGAGAGTCCAAAAGTGGTGGTCTAAAACCTTGAACCATGGCTGATACCAGTTGAGAGACTCCCTCCTGGGCACACAGAAGAGTAGGTGACTTGGGAGGTGCTGAACAGACTGCGCTCTGGCATCACGAGATGCAGAGCCAACTTTAATAAATGGGGCTACAAAGTGGAGTCCACAACATGCGAGTGTGGAGAAGAGCAAACCACAGACCATCTGCTGCAATGCAGCCTGAGCCTTGCCACATGCACAATGGAGGACCTTCTTATAGCAACACCAGAGTCACTCCATGTGGCCAGCTACTGGTCAAAGGAAATCTAGCGTAATGCCAAATTTTAAACTTTGTGGTTGTTTGATATAACTGTAGTTTCAATTTGTTTTTACCATGATAAATATATAAGCCAACCCACTTTTCTTTCCCTCTGTTCTGGACCCAAAAGGAATAAATAATAATAATAATAATAATAATAATAATAATAATAATAGTGCGGTTTTCTGGCATTGTATATTTCTGCCGCTTCTGTGAATGTTCATTTGTATTTTGATTCTGTAGCCCACTTGTCGATGGATGTCCAGAATCAGGAGCAACCACCACAATCCTTTTTATCCTGGGCGTCGACTGAGCCAGTATAGACTTTGGTTTGTTTCTCCATAATGCTAATGGGTTAGGTGCTCTTAGTTCCACTCCTCAGCTGAGACTTCTCTAGCTTGGTTGGACCTGCTGGTTACACTACCGCCAGGCTAATTCTCAGCATCCTTGTAGCAGTTAAGCCCCCCACCACAACAAGGTGGCACACAGACAGGCTACAAACAAAGACACAACTTTGTGGCCCAGACAATTCACTGGAAATTCTGTCACTACCTGCCAGCAGTAAAGAATTGGTGGGATCACAAACCTGCAAAGGTCGTGGAAAATGAACATGAAAAAATACTGTGGGACTTTCGAATCCAGACTGTCAGTTTTGGAACACAATACACCAGACATCACGATTGTGGAAAAGAAAAAAAGTCTGGATGATTGATGCCACCATACCAGGTGACAGTTGCATTGAGGAAAAACAACAGGAAAAATTCAGCCGCTATCAAGACCTCAAAATCAAACTGCAAAGGCTCTGGCATAAACCAGTACAGGTGGTCCCAGTGGTCATCGGTACACTGGGTGCGGTGCCAAAAGATCTTAGCTGGCATTTGGAAACAATAAACATTGACAAAATCACGATCTGTCAACTGCAAAAGGCCACCTGACTTGGATCTGCGCACATCATTCGAAAATACATCACACAGTCCTAGACACTTGGGAAGTGTTCAACATGTGATTTTGTGGTACGAAATCCAGCATATAGATCTCGTTTGCTGGGACATACTGTGTATTTGTGTCAGTAAAATAATAATAATAATAATAATAATAATAATAATAATAATTTATATTTTACCCTATTGCCCCAGAGGAACTCAGGGCAGATTCCAAACATAAAAGGTAAACATTCATTGCCTGAATACAAACAACAATACATCAAAAGTAACGAAATTTAGCATGGTTTTTGAAAGCTGAAATCATCAATTATTTTAATTTGGATCATGAAGGATATATGTGCCAAATTTGGTCCTTTTTTTCATGTCAGGAGTGACTTGGGAAACTGCAAGTCGCTTCTGGTGTGAGAGAATTGGCTGTCTGCAAGAACATTGCCCAAGGGATGCCCTGATGTTTTACTATCCTTGATGTTCCTGATCCATCAAGACATGGGTGGGGGCATGACATACAGTGGGTTGTTGTTGGGTTTTTTTTCGGGCTATATGGCTATGTTCCAGAGGCATTCTCTACTGAGGTTTCACCTGCATCTATGGCAAGCATCCTCAGACCTACCTCTGAGGATGCTTGCCATAGATGCAGGCAAAACGTCAGGAGAGAATGCCTCTAGAACATGGCCATATAGCCCGAAAACAACAACAACCCAGTGATTCCGGCCATGAATGCCTTTGACAATAAACATATTATTATTATTATTATTATTATTATTATTATTATTATTGTTGTTGTTGTTATTATTATTTATTGCATAGTGAAAGGACCAAGGCAGAGACATCTCCAGCTCATCCCTTGTTTGGGCATCAGCCAGCACGTCAACGACTTAAATCAAGAAATAGTTTTCTTAGATCTACAGAGACACTCGCTGGAACACCTCAGCAAGCGAGAGTCCAAAAGTGGCAGGCTCAAACCCAGCACCTCAATCTGTGGGTGATACCAGATGAGAGACTCCCTCCTGGGCACACAGAAGACTGGGCGACTTGGAAGGCGCTGAACAGACTGCATTCTGGCACCACGAGATGCAGAGCCAATCTTAAGAAATGGGGCTACAAAGTTGAATCCACGACATGCGAGTGTGGAGAAGAGCAAACCACAGACCACCTGCTTCAATGCAACCTGAGCCCTGCCACATGTACAATGGAGGACCTCCTTGCGGCAACACCAGAAGCACTCCAAGTGGCCAGCTACTAGTCAAAGGATATCTAATCAGCTACCAAGTTTGAAAAATTTGTGGGTTTTTTTTATGTTTGTTTGTTTTGTTCTGTTAGAAATGTAATACAATGTTCTGGTTGCGGATGACACGATAAATAAAATAAATAAATATTGCACTTCTACCCCGCCCTTCTCAACCCCCGAGGGGGGACTCAGGGCGGCTTACAAAAGGCACAATTTGATGCCGGCACAACAACAAGGTAAACATAAACATATGTAAACAGTAATTAAAACAACCCATTATACATCACACATCAAAATCTATACATATTTAAACTTTTATAGAGAGTAATATTATTATTATTATTATTATTATTATTATTACTACTCTCTATAAAAGTTCAAATATGTATAGATTTTGATGTGTGATGTATAATTGATTGTTTTGTAAATAATAATTTATTATTATTATTATTATTGTATTGTCGAAGGCTTTCATGGCCAGAATCCATGGGTTGTTGTAGGTTTTTCCGGGCTATATGGCAATCTTCTGGAGGCAATTTTTCTCCTGACGTTTCGCCTGCATCTATGGCAAGCATCTTCAGACGTAGTGATGCTTGCCATAGATGCAGGCAAAACGTCAGGAGATAATGCCTCCAGACCATGGCCGGAGTCGCTGGGTTGTTGTGGGGCTTTTTGGGCTGTATGGCCATGGTCTGGAGGCATTCTCTCCTGACGTTTTGCCTGCATCTATGGCAAGCATCACTACGTCTGAGGATGCTTGCCATAGATGCAGGTGAAACGTCAGGAGAAAAATTGCCTCCAGAACATGGCCATATAGCCCGGAAAAACCTACAACAACCCATTATTATTATTATTTGCAAATTCTATCTAAAATCAGAATGCTATGCCAGGTATTCCAAATAACATAATTGCACAGCATTGCATTGTTTGCATTTTCATAGCACAGAGCCTCAAGCCTTAAGTTATATTTCCCTTTGTTTAATTCCCTATTGACAATCATAGATCACTATAAAAATGGCCAAATTTTGTGCTGCAGCTATAAAATTAAGGACAATTTTATAATTTCGTGACACTATCTAAATGTTTAATCCTGTTTAAGATGCACAATTGAGACAACACTACATTTGGAAAACATCCATAAATACCATCCCCATCTTTTGCACTTGCAAGACATGGCTGCTATGTGTTTACATAAGTTGGACGATACCATTGTGGGGAGGGAACTTTTTCTCCCTTTGTTTGCGGTGCTTTGTCCCCCTCTTCGTAATTTTATGATATCGAGTGGATACCAAGCCCAAGATTGTATTTACAAGATTAAGGAAATGCATTAAAAGGGAGGAGAAAGAAGAGAATATTTTCTTCTCCCCCCCTTTTTTCTCCAGAGAATGGTTTCGCCCAAACGTCGCACTAAAAGGAGCCTTCCCTGCAACGTTCCAAATCAGAACGTTGGCGGCCTCAACGTTCTGTTGGTGCCTTTGTTTACGGAAGTGTCTGCGTCGCAGGTGAATCCCCAGCCATGGCTGTCAAGATCAAGATGGTCTATTGGTAAGGAAGGGCAATGGGGATGGTTATGAAGAGGATGCAGTATTAATAAATATAATAATATTAATATTATTCCTGTATATCCCTCTTTTCCCTCTCTCAGTTATTCTTTTGTAAATACAATCTTGGGCTTTGCATGTTCCTTTTAAAAATGAGTTATTTGAAAAAATATATATTAATATAGGGTTTACAGTTAGACCATTGGATATTGTAACTTATTCCTTCAAAGGCCTGCATCTTGGGGTTTAGTTCTCAATGGACATCACCATTATTATTAATAATAATAACAACATTATTATATTGTTATATTAATAATAATAATAGAATATTATTATTGATAATCTGGACCATATGGCAGTGTAGACTGTGGTGCAGCTGGCTGGGAGTCAGCAGCATTAAGATCATTAAGTTCTAATAATAATAATAATAACATTATTATATTGTTATATTATTATTATTATTAATAATAATATTAGAATATTATTATTGATAATCTGGACCATATGGCAGTGTAGACTGTGGTGCAGCTGGCTGGGAGTCAGCAGCATTTAGATCATTAAGTTCTAATAATAATAATAACATTATTATATTGTTATATTATTATTAATAATAATAATATTAGAATATTATTATTGATAATCTGGACCATATGGCAGTGTAGACTGTGGTGCAGCTGGCTGGGAGTCAGCAGCATCAAGTTCGAAGCCGGAGTGAGCTTCCAACCAATTTGCGTAGCTTGCTGTCGACCTTTGCAGCCCGAAGGACAGTTGCATCTATCAAGCACCGCTTATGCAGGGAGGCTAATTTACAGCGCCATAAAAATGTCCAGCAAGCATGCAAAGATTGAGGAAGTACTTCATCTGTGTCACAGGAGCCCCCGGTGGCACAGTGGGTTAAACCCCTGTCAGTTAAATGCCATAAAAATCTCCAGCAAGCATGCAAATATTGAGGAAGTACTTCATCTGTGTCACAGGAGCCCCCGGTGGCACAGTGGGTTAAACCCCTGTCAGTTAAATGCCATAAAAATCTCCAGCAAGCATGCAAATATTGAGGAAGTACTTCATCTGTGTCACAGGAGCCCCTGGTGGCACAGTGGGTTAAACCCCTGTCGGTTAAATGCCATAAAAATCTCCAGCAAGCACGCAAAGATTGAGGAAGTACTTCATCTGTGTCACAGGAGCCCCCAGTGTCACAGTGGGTTAAACCCCTGTCGGTTAAATGCCATAAAAATCTCCAGCAAGCACGCAAAGATTGAGGAAGTACATCATCTGTGTCACAGGAGCCCCCAGTGGCACAGTGGGTTAAACCCTGTGCCGGCAGGACTGAAGACCGACAGGTCGCAGGTTCAAATCCGGGGAGAGGGGGATGAGCTCCCTCTATCAGCTCCAGTTCCTCATACGGGGACATGAGAGAAGCCTCCCACAAGGATGATAAAAACAGCAAATCATCTGGGCGTCCCCTGGGCAACGTCCTTGCAGATGGCCAATTCTCTCACACCAGAAGCGACTTGCAGTTTCTCAAGTCACTCCTGACACGACAAAAAAATAAATAAATCTGTGTCACAAATGGCCGGTGAAGCGATAGCTCCCCTGGTGCCCAGAATACCCTCATGAAAAAGCTGGAATGTTAAATAGCCTCTATGTGTCTGTATATATATGTTATGTGTCTATGGCGTTGAATGTTTGCCATGTATATATGTACATTGTCATCTGCATTGAGTCCTCTGCAGGGTGAGAAGGGCGGAATATAAATACTGTAAATAAATAAATAAATAATAAATAGAAGGGGCCTTAAATTCCCCAATATATTGTACTTGTTTTTAGAGTAAACCACTTGAGGTCTCTTTTTAGCAATATGGTAACAATAATAATAATAACTCACAGCGAGGGCATAGAGATGCCAAACAGACAAACCATAAAATTCAATCAGCCTAAATCCTATAAATATCTGGGCATACTACAGTTGGACAATATCAAGCATGGGCATGTGAAAAATGTGGCCAGCAAAGAATATGTCCAAAGGGTCAGAAAGGTTTTGAAGAGCAAATTAAATGGCAGAAATATGATCAAGTATGTCAACACCTGAGCCACCCCCGTCATCAGATACTACTACATCATCATCCTCATCCTCATTATTATGAGGATATAAATATCTGGCACAAGCCAGTAAAGGTGGTCCCATTGGTGATAGGTACACTGCATGAAGAGCCTTAAGACCTTGGCCGGCACTTAAAAACAATCGGCTCCAACAAAATTACCACCTGTCAGCTGCAAAAGGCCACCCTACTTGGCTCTGCATTCATTATTTGCAGATACATGATCGGGCCTCATCACACTAGAGAAAAAATCCACTTAAAATCTGGTTTCTTCCTCTTGCAGAATTCTGGGGTTTGTAGTTTAGAGAGGAGCCTTTAACAGCCTCGCTAAACTACATACCCCAGAATTCTGCAGAAGGCAGAAACCGGATTTTAAGTGGATTTTTTCTGTAGCATGGTGAAGCAAGTGATGGTTCATTGTAAACTAAAGTTTATTTCATGCACAAAACTATTCACCTATTGTGTTTAAAGTTCGCTTCAGGCAATGCATGTTAGGTGCTTATGAAACATAAATGAATATTGTGTTTAGACTTGGATCCCAACTCCAACGTATGACGTTGTTGTGTGCAGTCACGTTGTTTCTGACATATGTCAGCCCAAGAGTGAACCTATCACAGGGTTTTCTTGATAAGATTTGCCATTACCTTCCTCTGAGACTGAGAGAGTGTGATTTAGTGGCTTTCATGGCAGAGTGGGAATTCAAACCCTAGACTCGAGAGAGTCATACTCCAGTGATTTACATACATACATACATGGAGTCCCCAGTTGTGCAGCACTGAGCTCTGAACTTGCAGACCACAAGGTCAGCGGTTCATATCCAGGGAGCAAGGTGAGCTCCCAGTGTTCGCTCCAGCGTCTGCCAACCTAGCAGTTCGAAAACATGCAAATGTGAGTATGCCGTCGCTGCCTGGGGAGCTATAGTTCTTAGTGAAAAAACAAGGATGTGGCAACTTTTCCCCAGGGATTGCTTCTTGCCTTCCTTTAGAGAACTAGAACTCTCCGAGGATCAACAAGACACTATAGATAACTCAAAATAGGCTTTATTGTTTACAAGGTGTTATCTTTCTGAGGCATTAAACTTGATGTTCCAAAAAGGGCAAAGAAAATATACATTACAGTCTCTGATTGTCTTGGATCCAAGGAGTTTTCCAGCTGAGTAGCTTCCAAGTTCCCTCTTTCTCAATGGCTATGAGGTCGAAACACAGCCCCAGTTCAATTGCCTATATTGAAGACACAAAGTCTTCCTCTTGATGCCAAAGGACTGGTTTGAAGGCGCTTAAGATTCCTCAACGTAGTCCAGATGAGCTGGGCATGAAGTATGAATCCTAAGGGTATAAACTTGAGAATTGGTGGTAAGAAATGACTTTACCAAAGGCTTTGAGCCAAGCCTTTCGCACGTCCATCTGTTGAGCTTTTGGTGGTAAGAATGAAAACGAAAGTAAAGTTTTTCTCCCTAGGAAGAGGTGGAGCCAAACAATTGAGCTGGGGGAGCAAGCCAATTGATGTAAAACAACATTGATTGACAGCTGTAGATAACCAATCAATTCAACTATACATTTACAAAGTAAACAGGCAAATCTGGACATGTTACAACAGTTCAAACCTTTGCAACTTAAAGTTTTACATACAGGTGGCGCCAGTTGCACCGTCACAGTGAGATCAATAGGTACTGCTTCTGCGGGAAGGTAATGGCGCTCCAGGCAGTCATGCTGGCCACATGACCTAGGAGGTTTCTATGGACAACGCCACCTCTTTGGCTCAGAAATGGAGATGAGCACGACCTTGATGTCAAAGGGAAACTTTTACCAAATATATGTGTGTGTGTGCTTATATATATTCTAAAATCCAAAGCTCTTCTGGTTCCAAGCCTTTCAGATAAGGGATACTCAACCTGTATTATTATTATTTCCAAAATTATTATTATTCTCAGTCTGGAATGCCATTTATAACTCTTAAGCAAAGTCAACAGAATGCTAGTGTTATCAAGCAGCACAATCACCATACAATTAAAATCAATTAAACGCAAACACGCAAATGCACTGGCAATTAAAACAATAACAATTTATTGTTGAATGTGGAGTCAGCATGCTTCTGTAAACCTCAGTGAGCCAATCTGGCTCCTGTGGTTGGGACTAAGTGATAAAAAATTCCAAGTTAAACATACAAAGCTGTGTGAGTCTTTTTTTTTAATCTTTCCGGATGCTCTTTCTTGCTAAACAGGGCCTTTTATCCATGCTGCAGTTTCCAAAGAGAGAGGCATGTTTGTGTGTTTTAATACAAACAACAGGAAGGTGTTTCATTATCTCTAAAGTTCATTTCAGCACAAACTTTTTTGAAGAACAGCCCTCTTTTTCAGATTAAAGAACGAGTGAGCACAAAAGTTTATGATGAAATAAGCTACTCCTCTCTCCTTTTTTCTTGGAGATGCTTTCCTATCTGTGTTCCCTTTGGTTTTTTTTTTTTTTGTCTTTGTCTTTGTCTTAGCACAAGCAGGTTGCTTAGAAACAGTGAAAAATGACTCTAGCCTAGCTTATAGGCAACAGAGAGATTCCTTTGAGGCCATTTCCATTTCTAGGTGAGTGCATTTGTTGCAGAACACACTTCCAGAGTTTTAGCCTTGAGAGGTACTTATCCCTGCTAGTCTATGGTAAGTTTCTGGGGAAGAAAGTAAAAATACACCAAAATTGGTACAGATTTCGGCCAGGTCCATAGTATATATAACACTGAATGAGAGAATGCTTTATGAGGCTCATAAAATATTATATAATCCATGATCAGGTAAACTGGGACAGACAAGTGTGAAGTGTGCTGGGCCCATAACCCTTTTTGTTAAGGAAAACTACCCTAAAATATATAGCAGATCATCCAAAAACAAACAGGATTCAAAAGTTGAGCATCAGAACGTTAGCGAGAAGAGTGGTATGGCTGTAAAGAATCCAGAGCTTAGTGGGCAAACATTAGGGTCCAGTCTTTAAAAAATAACAAAAGATTTATTTATGATACTAAAGAACTAACTATGGTACCAAATTGCCAATATCCGCTGGATAATGGAGAAAGGCAGGGAGTTGCAGAAAAACATCTATTTCTGTTTTATTGACTATTTTAAAGCCTTTGACTGTGTGGATCATAATAAATTGTGGCAAGTTCTTGGTGGGATGGGCATACCAAATCACCTTGTCTCTCTCCTGAGGAATCTGTATAAGGACCAAGTAGCAACAGTCAGAACTGACCACGGAGCAACAGACTGGTTCAAGATTGGGAAAGGCATACGGCAGGGTTGTATACTCTCACCCAATCTATTCAACTTGTATGCAGAACACCCCGATGAGCGGGGCTTGACGAATACAAGGTTGGGGTTAAAATCGCTGGAAGAAACATTAATAACCTTAGATATGCGGATGATACCACTTTGATGACCAAAAACAAGGAGGAACAGAGGAGCCTTCTACTCAAGGTGAAAGAAGAAAGTGAAAAAGCTGGGTTGCAGTTAAACAAACAAACAAACAAAAAACATTCTGGCAACCGGGCTGATTGATAATTGGCAAATAGAGGGAGAAAATGCGGAGGCAGTGTCAGACTTTGTATTTCTAGGTGCAAAGATTACTGCAGATGCAGACCTTGGCCAGGAAATCAGAAGACGCTTACTTCTTGGGAGGAGAGCAATGACAATCTCAATAACATAGCGAAAAGTAGAGACATCACACTGGCAATGAAGATCCACGTAGGGTTGTTGTAGGTTTTTTCGGGTTATATGGCCATGCTCTAGAGTCTCCTGACGTTTCACCTGCATCTATGGCAAGCATCCTCAGAGGTAGTGAGGTCTGTTGGAACTAGGAAAAAGGGGTTTATATATCTGTGGAATGACCGGGGTGGGACAAAGGACTCTTGTCTGCTGGAGCTAGAAGCTTCGACAATACAAGATCCGCATAGTTAAAGCAATGGTATTCCCCATAGTAACCTATGGATGTGAGAGCTGGACCATAGGAAAGGCTGTGAAGGAAGAGAGATGCTTTTGAACTGTGGTGCTGGAGAAAAATTCTGAGAGTGCCTTGGACCACGAGAAGATCCAGCCAGTCCATACTTCAGGAAATAAAACCTGACTGCTCATTGGAGGGAAGGATATGAGAAGCAAAGATGAAGTACTTTGGCCACATCATGAGAAGACAGGAAAGCTTGGAGAAGAGAATGATGCTGGGGGAAAATGGAAGGAAAAAGGAAGAGGGGCTGACCAAGGGCAAGATGGATGAATGGTATCCTTGAAGTGACTAGCTTGACTCTGAAGGAGCTGATGGTAGTGACTGCTGACAGGGAGCTCTGGCTTGGGCTGGTCCAGGAGGTCACGAAGAGTTGACAGCGACCGAACGAATAAAAAACAACTACAGTACATTTCTTAATAAGAGTTGGGTCTGAGCTACACTAACACCCATCTTTTCTAAGGTTTCAAATTATTTCATCACACTAGAGAAAAACATCCACTTAAAATCTGGTTTCTGCCTCCTGCAGAATTCTGGGGTTTGTAGTTAAAGTGAGTCTGTTAAAGGCTACTTCCTAAACTACAAACCGCAGAATTCTGCAGGAGGCAGAAACCGGATTTTAAGTGGATTTTTTCTCGAATGTGATGAGGCCCAAAGAGGGAAAAACCCACTTCCCAACTGTTATTCAGGAGACATGGGGGAAGTGGTTCTCAACCTGTGGGTCCCCAGGTGTTTTGGCTAAAACAACTCCCAGAAATCCCAGCCAGTTTACCATTTGATAGGGTTTCTGCGAACTGAAGCCCAAAACATCTGGGAACCCACAGGTTGAGGACCATTGGTCTATACTAAGCTAACTAAACTGTTCCTCTATGAGGACTTGAGACTTGGGCAGTGTGGGGTTGAATTCCAACAACAAAAACAACAACAAGGACAATAATAATAAATTTTATTTATACCCCGGCATCATCTCCCCAAAGGGACTCGAGGTGGCTAACGTGAGGCCAAACCCAAACAAATTACAATACAGGAAAAATACATATAAACAAAATAATAACATCAAATAAAATACTTAGTAATAACATAGTAAAATAGAAATAACAAAATCATAATAAAAACAAATGATAAAATGGTAAGAGAATTAGACAAAGAGAGTGAGGCCCATGACTAAAAGTGGAAAGAGAATTGATAAAACCAATCGGTGAGATAGGGAGAAAGTGCTATGATTTGTGAGGGGGCTCATATAATTCTGCTGTATAATTCCGCATAAGAACTAAAGGGTGGTTTCAGAAGGCTCCTTCTACACTGCCATAACTAGGATTTCACTAGTCTCCTGAAGGACAAGAGGGAGGAGGCAGATCTAATCCCGCTCGGGATTAGATCCGCTTGGGAGAGAGTTCCATAGCCGAGGGGCCACCACAGAGAAGGTCCTGTCTCTCGTTCCCACCAAACACGCTTGCGAAGGTTGTGGGACCGAGAGCAGGGCCTCTCCGGAAGATCTTAATGTCCTTCATGGTTCAAAGCAGACTATCTGCTTTGAAGGGATCATATGAGTCTATACCCCCATTTATTTATTTACATTTACAGTAGTCCCTCACTACTTCGCGGTTCGTTTTTCTCAGACTCGCTGTTCTGCGTTTTTTTAAAATAAACATTAATGTAAAATATTTATTGCAGTATTTTTGCTGTTTCACAGGTTTTTGTGGTACTTTCTCCCAAGAACAGTACGTTCAACTGGTTCTCCCAAGAATAGTTCAATCCAATGCAATTTGGATATAGCATAACTCTGGTGTAAATTTATGTTGCAAATAAACTTCTCCAAAAAGTTATTATTCTGACTTAAGTTTGCTCTTAGAATTAGGGTGAAAAGAGGGATTATTTCTGATCATGGCCTTCCGCTGGCTGTTTACCTGTGGCTCTTGTACTAGAACCTTAAGAAACCTTTTTGCTCAGTGTTTCTCATACAATCTGATATGAGGAGCAATCAGTTGTGTGTTTAATCCATTATGCCAGTGACTGCCACTAAATTTGTGCCCATTCTTTCCTGGAAATTCCACACAGACCACAACTTTGAGGTGTAGCACTATTTTAGTTCACCTGTGCTACAAACATAACTCATATTGTATAATCAAATGATGTCTTTTGTAGGCGGCTTTTCCAATAAGAGAGAAAGGATCTGTTATAGTTCTTGAGAATTTCTTCTAGTAACTATTTAATTTTTTTTTCCAGTGGTGCCTGAGGATACAGTCCCAAGGTAAGCCAATTCTTCAACCTGATATATATTAAAAATTAATTTAACATCTTGATTAAGAACATGTCCAGAGAGAGGAAGGAGGAGTTAAGGGGAAAATCAGGGGTAGAAATCGCGGAGAAGGTAAAATATTTGGGGATATAGCTAACCACCAGCAATGCCCAACTAATAAAAAATAACTACGACAACAAATGGAAGGCCATAAAAGAAAAAATGAGACACTGGTCAAGGTTAGACCTATCTCTCCTAGGCAGGATCGCCGTCGCTAAAATGAACATCTTGGCTGAAGTCCTATACCTTTTCCGCATGATCCCAGTGGCGAGATCAACAAAAATAATAACCAACTGGCAAAAGGATCTTAACAGATTTATATGGCAAAATAAGCGGGCCAGAATTAAATTCAGAAATCTGAGTGATGATCCAAGAAGAGGGGGCCTGGGATTGCCCGATCTACTACTATATTACGAAGCTGCGGCATTGTCATGGACCCGAGAGTGGGCAACGTTGAAAAACGAGAGACTACTCACACTCGAAGGGGAAGACTTGTCCAAAGGTTGGCACGCCTACCTTTGGAAAAGGAAAACCACAACGGAAAGGAATTTCAACAACCACCCGCTCAGAGCATCCCTGCTAAAAACTTGGAAGAAGTACAAGGAGAGATGGTACACAAGAACACCATTATGGATAGCCCCAAACGAGGCAGACCAGAGGAGGAATGCTCCGAACAAAAAGTGGCTGACATACAAGCAGTTATTAAAGATTGACAACCAAGAAATAAAATTAAAACCATTAGAAGAGATAAGACAATCATATCCAAACTTCTCATGGTTCCAATACTGGCAGGTCAACGAAAACTATAAAGAAGACAAAAGAACAGGGTTTGAAACGAAAGAGAAAACATGGGACAAGATATTAAGATCTGAGAAAAAGACGATCAAAGGGCTATATCAACAACTACTAGTTTGGGCGACGGAGGAAGAGCAAGTGAAGGAGGTGATGATCAAATGGGCCAGGATGATCGGGCGAACAGTTACTATGCCAGAGTGGGAGGAAATGTGGAGAATAAAACTAAAATATGCATACGCCACCGAAATTAAAGAGAATTGGTTCAAAATGTTTTACCAATGGTATCAGACACCGGAGAAAATTGCGAAATATAGCAAAGGAAAATCCGATAAGAACTGTTGGAGATGCCAGATGAAAAAGGGAACATTCAGACACATGTGGTGGGACTGCAAGGAGGTCAAGAAATTCTGGAAAATAATACACCTGAAAATTAAGGACATACTAGAAATCGAAATAGAATTCAGACCGGAACAATTCCTATTAGGAATGAACAACTTCGACCTGAAGAGAAACGACGACAAAATCCTCTTTTACCTCACCACCGCGGCTAGGATCTGTATAGCCAGATTATGGAAAAGTAGGGAAACAGCATCATTCAATTCATGGATTATCAAGGTCATCGATATTATGAACATGGATTACTTAACTCAAATGCTGAGAAAAGAAGAAACAACAAACAACAAGACAGACTGGAGCAAACTCACAACCTTCTTAAAGAAAAACAACATAAAGTACTGGTAAACTAATAATAGCCCTTGTAGGGTGTACCGAGCCTGACAGCAATGACCTCTAGGAATCAGCAGGTTCAATAAGACAATAACTAGATATACAGAATGAAAATACGTGTCAGCAGAAGACCCTGGAAGTCAACTTGGAAATGGATGTGGTATATGTTGGTATGTTTATGTATGTCTACGTTGGGTTCTTAAGGGAGGGGGGAGGGGGGGGGGAGATCCAGGGAGGCCGACAAGGCAGAAATGTATATATTAGCCTAAAGAATACTGACTTCAAAGTCTGCCAAGTGCGACCTCCCTTAGTTGGGTATTTTATGTAGGGTTTGTAGTCCCTGTTGTCGTTCAATGCTTCGACTGTGTGTGATATGTTCGCCTTGTTTTAAATCAAACTGGAAAATTAATAAAGACTATTTATAAAAAAAAAAAATTAATTTAACATCTTGACATACTTGGAAGAACACAAGTAACTTAATGGATGCTGTTGTTTAGTTGACAATACTTTCATCAGTGGTGCCCTTTAAGGCATAACCCTGGGTGGCGCAATGGGTTAAACCCTTGTGCCGGCAAAACTGCTGACCAAAAGGTCAGTGGTTTGAATCTGGGAAGTGGGGTGAGCTCCCATCTGTCAGCTCCAGCTTCTCATGTGGGGACATGAGAGAAAGCCTACCACAGGATGGTAAGACATCTGGGCAACGTCCTTGCAGATGGCCAATTCTCTCACATCAGAAGTGACTTGCAATTCTCAAGTTTCTCCTAACACACACACACAAAAAATAGCCACAGACCCTCTTCAAATCCAAATTGGGAGCCATGCTCTCCAAAGGGAAGGAATCAGTTTCTCCCATGAATTCCACATGGACTTGGGTGTTTCTGCACTCTTAACACTAATCTCTTCTTTCTTTGTTAGTATCAGCAGCTCAAGAAGGAACTCGAAATAGAGTTTCCGGGCAAGCTGGACATTGTAAGTATATGCACTTGGTGTAGGTTGAGTCCTATTGCTTCTTTCCGATTTCTGAATGAGGGACTGGGTCGGTACTGCAGGAAGGGAGGGGAGGGAGGGAGGAAGGAAGGAAGGGAAGGAGTAAGAAAAAAGAGAATGAAGGGAGGAAGAGGAAGGAAGGGAAGGAACAAAGAAAGAAGGGAAGGAAGAAGGGAAGGATAAAAGAAAGGAGAAGGAAAGACAAAAGGGAAGGAAGGAAAAAAAGAAGCAGAGGGAACGAAGGACGAAAAAGCGGAAGGGAAGGATGGAAGGAGAAAGGGAGGGAAGGAAGGATGGAAGGACAAAAGGGTGGAAGGGAAGGAGGAAGGAAAGAGAGAACTAATGGAGGAAGAGGAAAGAAGGGAAGGAAAAGAAAGAAATAAGGGAAGGGAAAGATAAAGGAGAAGGAAAGACAAAAGAGAAGGAAGGAAAAAAAGAGACAGAGAGGGAACGAAGGACAAAAGAGTGGAAGGGAAGGATGGAAGGAGAAAGAGGAGGGAAGGAGGAAAGAAAGACAAAAGGAAGGGAAGGATGGAAGGACGAAAGGGAAGAACGAAAGAGAGAAGGAAGAAAAGGGTGGAAGGGAATGGAGGGAATGAGAAAGAGGGAGGGAGGAAAGAGGGAAGATAGGAAAGAAAAAAGGGAAGGAAGGAAGGAAAGAGAAAGGGAGAAAGGGAGGACGAAAGGGTGAGAGGGAAGGAAGGAGGAAGGAAAGAGAGAAGGAAGGAAGGACGAAAGGGTGGAAGGGAAGAGGAAAGAAGGAGGGAAGAAGGAAGAAAAAAGAGAAGGAAGGAAGGATAGGATAGTGAGAGGGAGGAGGTCCTGAGAAAATAGCCCAAGGGGCCACATCCGGCCCCTGGTCCTAGGTTTGCCCATACCTGGTATAGTTGACGGAATGAGGATGCCCCATTTCTTACAGCTAGTATACAGCAATATCAGGCCTAAGAGTCGAGGGAGTTTGATGCTCTCATCAAATCAGAAATCCAAACTGTGGAGCGGTTTCTTAAGGGGACATCTCTTATTTTCCTTTTTCCATCTAGACTGGAGAAGGGACGCCTCAGGTCACAGGATGGTTCGAAGTGACAGTGGCAGGGAAGCTGGTGCACTCCAAAAAGGTATGTATTTTTTCCTCTTTAAGGAAAATATCCCACTTTTCTTTTTTTTTTAAAAAAAAAAACAATTTTTCCAGAACCGACATGGCTTTTCTGAGAAATTCAGTTTTTTGTATGGAAAGAAAATTTCAGAACTTTCAAATTACAGATTTTGAATAAGAAATACTATTTTAAAGCAGCCACATGTGTATTTCGTGCAAGACTGCTAAAAATATATGTAGCAAGAAGAAATAAAAAAATATTCTGCAGAATCCAGAAATCCTGCATAACAAGGCCTTGTGGTTGTGGTCTGTTTGAGGGGTTTTTTCCCCTCTCTTATGTAATGTTTGGGCTGTGCAACTTTGAAAACGGCAAAGGTTGCAGCCACAATCTCAGACTTGCCATCTCATTGTTTGCATAAGTTTATAATGTACAATTTAGTATTGCATTTTGTGCACTTTGCCCCTTGTATATTCAATGCAAGCAGATAGGAAGTGGGTTTTTTTTCCACGTTTCTCTGTGAAATAAAAAGATGGTTAGTTTTTATTGCAAAACTGCAAAGTTTCTGGAACACGTGCAGTTTCTCAGAAAGTGTGTAGTTTATGTTGTGTCCACAACAGCAATAAATAAATTTAAAACAAAAATAAAAATTCACCATTTGTGATTACTTTCAGTATCTTTTTTTCTTCCTGCCAAATTTTTTTGGGGGGATTGGGATTCTAGATTTGATTCCAATTGAGAAACTGACAAGTTTCTTTTCCTCCCTACTTTCTTATAAGAGAGGAAAAAGAGTTTTTAAGTGATTAATAGCCTATCAAGGACAGTAATTTGGTCAAGGGTAGTTCCCAGTCTTGGGTTTACAGACGTTGTTGCACTTTAACCCACAGAAGGCTTGTCTAGCATGACCAGTTGTGGGGGATCCTGGGAAAAGGGAGGCCAGTAATTTCCAGGGACCTGTAGGTTGTTTCCGGGCTATATGGCCATGTTCCAGTAGCATTATCTCCTGATGTTTCGCCTGCATCTGTGGCTGGCGTCTTCAGAGGATCCTCTGAAGATGCCAGCCACAGATACAAGTGAAACATCAGGAGATAGTGCTGCTAAAACACATAGCCCAGAAACCCTACAACACTACAATTATTTTGGTCGGGAAAAATTATTTATTTATTGGACTTAAATACCGCTTTTCTCACCTCTGAAGGGACTCAAGGCGCTTCCCAAAATTCAATGCCTTACATGTATAAAACATCACATATCAAAAACAACAATAATAAGAATGGATTAAAACCATTAAAATTATAAAACTATAAAAGAACAATCACACAAAGTATTGTTGAAGGCTTTCATGGCTGGAATCACTGGGTTGTAAGTTTTTTGGGCTGTATGACCATGTTCCAGAAGCATTCTCTCCTGATGTTTTGCCTGCATCTAACGCAGGCATCCTCAGAGGTTGTGAGGTCTGTTAGAAACTAGGAAAATGGGGTTTATATATCTGTGGAATGTCCAGGGTGGGGGAAAGAACTCTTGACTGTTGGAGGTAGGTGTGAAAGTCAGATATATAAGCCCCATTTTCCTAGTTTCCAACAGACCTCACAACCTCTGAGGATGCCTGCCATATATGCTGGCAAAACGTCAGGAGAGAATGCTTCTGGAACATGGCCATACAGCCCGAAAAACGTACAAGAACCCAACAATCACACACACTACATAAAACATTTAGGCCTTGCAACGATCTTTAACTATTTCCATATTTCCATAAGCCTCCGACAATACATTGGGAACTACTGCTTGCTTTACATTCTTTGCAGTATAACGTTAAAGGGGGGGGGGGGGGGTAGCTCTTCCCTTAGGATGAAATTCAAGCTTTGTAATAAAAGATGCTGGCCTGTATTCAAAGAAGTATTTTTGGTCAGATAATTAAATATATTTTTTTTTCCCTTGCTGGATCAAGTTTTCCATTAGCCTCTTAGGTTGCCAGTGCCCGAAGCATTAGGGTGTTGGGTTTGGTTGGAAAATTGTTGCTCCTGCCCTACCCTTGTAGATGTGATCTTCATAGCTTTCCAGAATTATCTGATCCGTAGCCTTCCCACTCCTAAGAAGGTGGAGGCAGTAGAAACCAAGACCTTCACACTGCTTCTAGGAGTTGAGTCAGAGCCAAGAACTTCCTGAATGCTTGAGTCTGTGGGTCTTTGAATCATATTTTGTGGATCTTCAGAGACTTTCAGGGGGCCAGGAATTACTAGGGATATATTGTTTGGTGGCATAGCTGACTTTCCTACTCAGCCTTGCCTTTTTCAAAGAGTCTTGTCTTGGAAGACCCACAAACCAGGTATTAAGGAGGCAGCTACTTCTGTTATAGCTGAACCAGTTGCTAGTTGGGTTTGGTGGGCTCTGTCTGCTGTCATTTGTCCTTTTCTTTGGGGAGGGAACTCTGCTGTGCTGCCAAACGTCTTCCACGACTTCCTTCTTTTTGAAGGTGTGACCAGAACAGAGCAGCAACACACAGCCAATTTAGTCAGCAAAGATTGGTTTCCTTGGTGTGTTAATGGAACACTTCTAACTCTCTTCCTTTCTTCCAGAATGGAGATGGCTTTGTGGATAATGACACCAAATTCCACAAGATAATAGTGGCCGTCAAAGCAGCTTTAGCATAAAGATGGCTTCGAGGATGCAGCAATAGCTTACTGGGAGAAAAGGTAAAGCAACTGAGTATTTTTGACCAAAATATCTGCTCAAGGATCCTGGTTGGTCCTCACAGAGAGGTCCAAGTTGCTCTTCTAAGCGCCCTTCCATACAGGCCCTCTATATGCCAGGATCTGATCCCAGGTTTTCTGCTTTAAACTGGATTATATGAGTCTGCACTGCCAGATAATATGGGATAAACAGGAAACCTAGGATCCGATCCTGGGATATGGGGCCTGTCTTGACGGCCCTTAGTCAGAGCAAGCCGTGGTACTCCTCTTTCTTCCAAACCTGTATCAGGAGACCTGCAAATAATTTTAGGTGATGGATCCAGTTCATACACTAATGGTAAAGGTTTCCCCTGACATTAAGTCTAGTCATGTCCAACTCTGGGGGGTGGTGCTCATTTCCATTTCTAAGCCCAAAAGCCGTCCATTGTCCATAGATACCTCCAAGGTCAAGAGCACTATTACCTTTCCGCTGGAGCAGTACCTGTTGATCTACTCACATTTGCATGTTTTCTAGCTGTTAGATTGGCCGAAACTGGGGCTAACAATGGGAGCTCACCCCACTCCCTAGATTCAAACTGCTGACCTTTTGGTCAGCAAGTTCAGCTCAGCAGTTTAACCCACTGCATCACCAGGGCTCCCAGAGTTCATACGCTAGCTCTGATTCACTCATTGTCTATTATCCTTGTATATCTAATCCAAATCTAAATCTTGTATAAGTTTTCACAGACATAAAAAGCTACCATTTTGCCTCTTGCAAAAAAAAAAAAAGAGATATTTTTCAGGTGCAAAATGGGTCACTAATAGGCTTGGGCCCGAATCAGTTTGAACAAAAATGATTTCATAATATTCGGTGGTCCATTTAATATAATCTCCGAACACAGACCAGGTAGTAGGGAATTGAAAAGCTCGGCAAAATGTATTGAGAGAGCTTGATTTTATCCGCTACTGTAGAGGATAGAGTTAAGTACAATATACCTGAGGCAGGTGTCCTAATGGGGCTCCTGGAGAAGATGGGATTATTGTAGACCAGCGTCTTTTTCTCCCTCCCCAGCAGCAGCATCTCTCCATTCCTTTTTGGAAAGTTTCCTAAGCTTCTCCTCCAGAGAGGGCCCTGTTGGGAACTCACTTTCCCAGCAGCACTTGCATGGGGCAGACACTGAAAAGTCTCTGAGTTTCTCTCGGAGCATGATGGGAGTTGAAGTTTTTCTTTCTCAGTCAATGAAAAGCCTGGTTGTGTCCGTGCTCTGATTGGCCGAGAATGGACACAAACAGCAACTACAATTCCCAGAACCCTCTTTTGTGGTTTGACTTGTTTTATAAAATGTTATGGTTAAAACTTAAAATAATTCTAAAAAATCAGTAGATTGGTGAATTGTTTTGAAACTTGGCAGGTCTGCAGTTGTAAACGTGGTCTAAAGCAGAGGTATGAGGAAATTGGCCGTCTGAAAGGACGTTGCCCAGGGGATGCCTGGATGATTTGATGTTTTTATCATCCTTGTGGGAGGCTTCTCTCATGTCCCCACATGAGGAGCTGGAGCTGATAGAGGGAGCTCATTCGCCTCTTCCCGGATTCGAACCTGCGACCTGTCGGTCTTCGGTCCTGCCAGCACAGGGGTTTAACCCACTGCGCCACCGGGGGCTCACCTTGTGACATTAAAAATTGTCCATGCCTTAAAAGCTTTTCTATTTGCTGTGTCTGCCTTCCCTTGGCAACTTTGCCTGATTTTTTTCTTCGGATGCCTACACTGTTGTTAACTGCCATTGAGCTTTGACACAAATGAATGAGAAACTTTCAAGTCACCCTACCATGAACTGTCTTGTTCAGGACTTGCAGAGTCAGGGCAGCGGTTACTTCGTAGATCAAGTGTATTCATAACAATAACAACAATAATAATTTATACCCCACTTTATTTGTCCTGAAGGAGTCTCAATTTACCTGGATTATTATCTTTTTTTTCTACTGTCCTTCTACCTTACTACATTTTTGTCTTCTGTAGTGAATCACATATTCTTATAATATGGCCAAACTATGACAGCCTCAGTTTAGTCATCTTGGCTTTTAAGAAGAGATCAGGCTTGATTTGCTCTATGACCCATTTATTTGTCTTTTTCGCCTCCTAAACTGTATCAGCTTAGCTTCCAGGCTGTTTAGGTATCTTCCCAAATTGTAGGGACCCGAGAAGGCACATACAATCATGTTGTAGACGCAAACCATTTTTAGTGTCTCTGCAGTATTAGAAATTTGGGGAGTGAAGGCAAAATGAATTGGGGAGGCAGCAGATTTTCTCCTTTCCCATCCAGCAGTATTCACAAATTATATGAAAACAATTGACCTGCAAATCTCTTTTGAAACTTTTGTATATTTGGATAGTAGTAGTAGATTGGTAGAAGTAGTTGTAGATTTGCCTTGCCAATTCCAAAATATTGTAACACAACTTCTGCCTTTCTTCCTTGTTTGTTAGCTCAAGGAACCCTCTGTTTTGTTCATCGTGGCCGAGCGCTTGATGACGGGAGCCGCTGAAATGTCGTCAGACGCGTGGCAGTTCCCCGAAACCCCTTTGCGTAGGATGCCATTTTGAGCAAAGCCTGATGAAGACCTTGAGTTTATTTAACACCTGAATGGCGCAACAACTAACACTTTGGTGTTATGTGTGTTATGTATGCGATCTTTCTTTGTGGTGCTGGGTTAATATTTGAATAATTCTGGCCTTTTGAACATGCCCCCACTCCTGATCTTTTGTTTCTGGGCTCTTTGGATATTTAATATTTTGGATATTTAATATTCTCAGATATCTTCAATTAAAAATAAGGAATGAATACTTCTGCTATTGCCATGGAGTCCAATCCCCTCAAATTTTGAATTAAATTTTAAAATTGTAAAAGACACGATTTGTGGATCTATTTCAATTCCTAATTTTCACATTGCAAGACTTTGCTTTCTTAATGCGCACATCTGCTGATTTGTTTCTCTTGAATGCAGTAAGCCTTTAATAAAACGCCTCTTCCAAGATGTTGTTTCCTGTTTTCTTGCTCTTGGGGGAATATCCCAACTTTGCATATTAAGAACACCTGGGAGTCACTCTGGACCGTTCTCTGACCTACAAGAAGCACTGCCTGAACATCAAACAAAAAGAGGGTGCTAGAAACAATATCATACGAAAGCTGACTGGCACAACCTGGGGATCACAACCAGACACAGTGAAGACAACTGCCCTTGCGCTATGCTACTCTGCTGCTGAGTACGCATGCCCAGTGTGGAACACATCTCACCACACTAAAACAGTGGATGTGGCTCTTAATGAGACATGCCGCATTATCACGGGGTGTCTGCGCCCTACACCACTGGAGAAATTACACTGCTTAGCCAGTATTGCACCACCTGACATCCGCCGGGAAGTTGCAGCCAATAGTGAAAGGACCAAGGCAGAAACATCTCCAGCTCATCCCCTGTTTGGGTATCAGCCAGCACGTCAACGACTTAAATCTAGAAATAGTTTTTTAAGATCTACAGAGACACTCGCTGGAACACCTCAGCAAGCGAGAGTCCAAAAGTGGCAGGCTCAAACCCAGAACCTCAACCAATGGCTGATACCAAATGAGAGACTCCCCCCTGGGCACACAGAAAACTGGGCAACTTGGAAGGTGCTGAACAGACTGCGCTCTGGCACCACGAGATGCAGAGCCAACCTCAAGAAATGGGGCCACAAAGTGGAGCCCACAACATGCGAGTGTGGAGAGGAGCAAACCACTGACCACCTGCTGCAATGCAACCTGAGCCCTGCCACATGCACAATGGAGGACCTCCTTGCGGCAACACCAGAGGCACTCCCAAGTGGCCTACTGGTCAAAGGACATTTAATCAGCTACCAAGTTTGCAAAATTTGTAATTTTTTTAAATCTGTTTGTTTGTTTTGTCCTGTTAGAAATGTAATACAATGTTCTGGTTGCGGATGACACGATAAATAAATAAATAAATAAATATTGAAAACACACCTACATTTGACACCCCTATTTCAGATTTGATTGGAAATTGGTCTCTTAAGTGTTCATTTGAATAAGCTCATGCAAGCCACTACTGGTCTTTCAATGCCATGGATTAAGTCTGGTATGTATTTTATATGATTAGATTTCTAAATGAGATTTTGTGGTCCCTATTGTTCCCGTCCATTAATATAAAATGTTATGGTTTTCTGTATCCTATAGAATTGCATTTGCTTTGAAGCATCATCTCTCCAGGAGAACTTGGAAGTCTGCACTAGCTCCTACACTAATAAAATCACTTTGTGCCCATGAAAATGGTTTTATGGGCATATTTTTGAGGTTTCCTGGTCCTCTAAAAGGCATTTTGGGATACTTTGAAGCCACAACAACAACGAGGGTCTGAGGGACTCCAAACACAAACCCTTTATTAGTATTTTTTTTAGTATTGGGCAATCGTAGCCAGAGGTTGATGGTCCTCCAAGTTTAGTGTCTTGGCGGTGAGTCCATAGATGGCTATTCTTGATCTGCATGTTCTCCTGCAGTGAGGACATGGGTTTCCGGTCAAGGTTGGCTTGATGCACCTTTCTCTTAGCACGTTTCTCCCTTTCACCCTCCATTCGTGCCTCTTCGAATTCTGCAGCACTGCTGGTCACAGCTGACCTCCAGTTAGAACGCTTAAGGGCCAGGGTTTCCCAGTTCTCGGTGTCTATGCCAGTTTTTAAAACATACCCAGAGATCATTAAAAGCACTTTTTGACTGGAGGGCTACCAAAACAGTGTGTTTGTGGGGCACTTTCTGAAGGAAGTGCAGCTGCATCTTATATATAAAACATTCATGCTGCCTGCTGGAACACACTTCATTCAAAATACATTTCTTTAAAAGGAAACTAATCATCTTGGTAGGAGTTGTGGCTAATAATTTGTAGCTATTATAGAACATTTAAGGGCTAAATCTCCCATTTTTCAACCCTGGGCAAAGGGCTCTTTGGTACCCTGCTGTGAGATTTATGTGGATGTCTGGCTTGCAGTTGCCATGACAACCGGATGCTGTAACTTGGGCATCGCTGATCTTATAAAGCACCACTTAATGGCTCTATCACAGCCCCACAAATGAAGTTATTCTCGCTCCACTTTATGTGATGGGAGCCTGACAACGGAGTGGAGGCAACTGAACTACCAAATTAGACTTTTTAGTGCCATGTAGATGAAAGTATCAAAGAACTTGCTGCCCAGTGTCCAAAATTGTAAAAGAGAATAGAGGGAGAAATAAATGGAAAGAAAGAATGCATTTTCAGTAGGATCGCTTCTCTGAAATTGGGTTGTTATGAGTATTTCAGGTTGTATGGCCATGTTCCAGAAGCATTTCCTCCTGACATTTTTCCTGCATCTATGGCAGGCATCCTCAGAGGTTGTGAGGTCTGTTGGAAACTAGGAAAGTAAGATTTATATATCTGTGGAATGTCCAAGGTGGGAGAAAGAACTCTTGTCTGTTTGAGGTAGGTGTGAATGTTTCAATTGACCATCTTGATTAGCATTTAATTATTTAATGTATTGTCGAAGGCTTTCATGGCTGGAATCACTGGGTTGTTGTAGGTTTTTTCGGGCTATATGGCCATGTTCTAGAGGCATTCTCTCCTGACGTTTCGCCTGCATCTATGGCAAGCATCCTCAAAGGTAGTGAGGTCTGTTGGAACTAGAAAAAAGGGTTTATATATCTGTGGAATGACCAGGGTGGGACAAAGGACTCTTGTCTGCTGGAGCTAGGTGTGAATGTCTCAACTGACTACCTTGATTAGCATTTGATGGTCTGGCAGTGCCTGGGGCAATCTTTTGTTGAGAGGTGATTAGATGTCCCAGAATGTCTCTGTTGTTTTGCTGTTGTAATTTTAGAGTTTTTTAAAATACTGGTAGCCAGATTTTGTTGATTTTCATGGTTTCCTCCTTTCTGTTGAAATTGTCCACATGTTTGTGGATTTCAATGGCTTCTCTGTGTAGTCTGACATGGTGGTTGTGAGAGTGGTCCAGCATTTCGGTGATCTCAATATGCTGTGTCCAGGTTGGTTCATCAGGTGCTCTGCTATGGCTGACTTCTCTGGTTGAAGTAGTCTGCAGTGCCTTTCATGTTCCTTTATTCATGTTTGGGCAATGCTGCATTTGGTGGTTCCTATTTAGTCTTGTCCACAGCTGCATTGTATACGCAAGACTCCTGCAGAAGTGAGAGGATCCCTCTTGTCCTTTGCTGAACGTAGAATTTGTTGGATTTTCTTGGTGATTTAATGATTTCATTTAATGAAACTGCTAGACCATTCTGTGCTAATCAAGGTGGCCAATTGAAACATCCACACTTGCCTCAAGCAGACAAGTTTTTCTCCCACGCCGGACATTATTCCACAGATATACAAACCCCATTTTCCTAGTTTCCCACAGACCTCAACTTCTGGGGATGCCTGTCATAGATACAGGCCAAACGTCAGGAGAGAATGCTTCTGGAACATGGCCACACAGCCCGGAATACTCACAGCAACCCAGTGATTCTGGGCACAAAGACCTTCAACAATACATTATCTGAAATTGTTTCTTGCAAAGAGTCAAGTGTGTGCAATGAAAAGTGGTCAATACCATAAACAAATAGCTGTAAACACTAATATAGGAAATATGTGCTGATTCTTCTGCACATACAACAGTCCAAAATTTGCCTTTTTATAACTGTTTGATCTGAAAGTTGGCATGATGAGAACTGATAAAATTGGGAATAGAAATTTATAAATGTTTTGATAACAAACACTGGAAGGTGTTGACATGATTCCTAACATATGTCTGATTTGGTACAAATTGCCGAAAGGTTTTCTGATGTCAGGCTGCCAACTAGATTTGATACGACGGGTGTGTTTTCGATGTAGTTTGTTTGTTATTAAAAGCGAGAGATGCAAGACTTACCCAGCACTTGGCATTGAGAGAGTCTGATGTAAAAGGCACATGGATTTGACGTGTCACATCAAGGAGAATGGAGCGATGCGAAAGAAGCCATTTGATGCTTCAAAGCACAATAGGACACACAGAAGCATGGCATGTGTCAGATCAGCAATATAGTGTGCATTGACAACAGGTTAGCACATATCTAGAGTGGGCACCTGTGTGGCCCCAGGACCCTTTGGAAGACCAAAATGAGAGGAAGAACCCATACCTGAACGAACCATAAATCCAATTTTAGTTATAGAAAACGTTAAATTATATACCAACTTTTGTCCAGGTTTGCAATTTTTTCTGGCTCTTTATTCCTCCCTGTCCGTGAAACACTCCCTCCTTTCTTTCCTTCCTTTCCATCTTTCTCTTTATCTTCTGTTCCTTTTTTTCCTTCCCTTTCCCTTCTGTTTTCCCCCTCTCCCTTCCTTTCTCTCCTTCGTTCCTTTTCCCCACATTTCCTCACTTTATACCTTTTCCCTTTTTCCGATCCTTCCTTCTCTCCTTTTTCTATCTTCCCCCTTTCTTTCTGATTTCCTTCCTTCCCCTTCCTCTCTTTCCTTTCTTTTACTTCCCTCCCTTCCCTTCCCCTTCTTTTCTTTATTTCTTTCCTTCCTTCCTCCTCCTCCTTCAATTCCCTGGGGATGAATATATCTATCTACGCGTAATATTATGTTCACATACATCAAAAAAGGGGAATAGGGCAGCCATGATTGGGTAGACGGAAATAATAATAATACAAAATATAGCACACATGACCATCACAGGCAAGTTCGCAAAGGGGAAACATGTGGCTGGTGATGCTCCTGTGACTTCAATTTAACAAGGTTCTGGTCATTATGGGCCAGGAAAATGCAGGTTGAAGCAGAATGCTCCTCACCATTGACTGCTGCATCACCAGGATAAGAAAGCATGGAAACAGCCAGCTCGTTTTCCCATGGTTTCCCTTGCTGTTTGTTCTGCTGAATTGGGTTCTACAGGTTTTTCCAGGAAGTTCTAGTTCAGTTTTATAGTTCGCCTGCAATCAATGAGCACTCTGAACTCCATCAAAGATGGAATTGGGCCAAACTTGGCACACCAAGCCCCATGACCAGCAAAAAATACTGGAGGCCTTTGGGGGAGTTGTAGTTCACCTACATCCAGAGAACCCACATATTGATAGATCTGGACCAAACTTGCCACACATACCCAATATGCCAAAATTTGATTACTGGAGGGGTTTGGGGGAAACTGACCTTCCTTTCTGGGAGTCGTAGTTCACACACAACCAGAAAAACTGTGACCTCCACCGATGATGGACCAAGCTTGCCACACAGAACCCCCATTCAGAGTTTTTATGAGTGATGGTCACTTGTTGGCCTGATCGGTGTCTTGTGTCCAAATTTGGTGTCAATTCGTCCAGTGGTTTTTGAGTTACGTTAATCCCACAAACGAACATTACATTTTTATTTATATAGATAATATATATTATGTGTATTTATGTGGTTATGCGCATATGTTGTAATGTAATGTATTTATTTTATTTTTTGGCTTTTAAAGTCTCTTCCGCTGTGTTTTTCAAAGTTTTTATGAGTGATGGTCACTCATTTGCCTGATAGTTGTCTTATGTCCAAATTTGGTGTCAATTCGTCCAGTGATTTTTGAGTTATGTTAATTCCACAAACGAACATTACATTTTTATTTATATAGATATATATTATATAATATAAACATAACACAGTAGCTATGTGAGATATATATATATATATATATATATCAATCATATACTAGCTGTCCCCTGCCACGCGTTGCTGTGGCCCACATGGGGGTTCTGTGTGGGAGGTTTGCCCCAATTCTATCGTTGGTGGGGTTCAGAATGCTCTGTGATTGTAGGTGAACTATAAATCCCAGCAAACACAACTCCCAAATGTTAAGATTCTATTTTCCTCAAACACCACCAGTGTTCACGTTTGGGCATATTGAGTATTCATTTAGTTTGGTCCAGATCCATCATTTTTAAATGTGTCATGGTTTTACTGTCTAATGTTATTTGCTATTGTTTTAATGTTTATTGCTGTTTTATGAGTTATTTTGTTGTATTTGTGATGCTGTTGTTTTTGTTGTGTTGGGCCTCGGCCTCTTGTAAGCCGCACTGAGTCCTTCGGGAGATGTTAGTGGGGTACAAATAAAGATTTATTATTATTATTATTATTATTATTATTATTATTGTATTGTCGAAGGCTTTCATGGCCGGAATCATTGGGTTGTTGTAGGTTTTTCCAGGCTATATGGCCATGTTCTAGAGCAGGGGTCAGGAACCTTCGGCCCTCCAGGTGTGGTGGACTTCAACTCCCACAATTCCTTGAGGCTCGGCATTCGCCCCAAAGGCTTACCTTGGCCTCAAGGAATTGTGGGAGTTGAAGTCCACCACACATGGAGGGCCGAAGGTTCCCCATGTCTGTTCTAGAGCAATGATGGGCAACCTTTTGAGCTTGGTGTGTCAATACTTGCCAAAAAACCGAGCATAACTCGAGTGGGGTGTCACTTTGATAGAAAAAACCATAATTTCATGATATTTATAGTTTAATAACAAAAAAATTATTGTCATATATAACTGTATTTATTAAACCAAAAACTAATTATTTAACTTATCTGCTTTTTCTATAATGTCATATATCTCGGCATTATCTTTTTCTATAATGTCATATATCTCGCCCAAGGGCTGAGAAGAGTGGTATACAAATAAAGTAAATAAATAAATAAATAATAGAAAAATGCTGGTGTAGGAGCTGAGGATGAAATATCCTTCCTGGGATGTGGCCCCATCTTCTCTGTATGCAGCCGCATGCGGCTGTGTGTCATCAAAAATGGCTACGCGTGTCAGTGCTGACACACGTGTCATAGGTTCGCCATCATGGTTTTAGAGGCATTTTCTCCTGATGTTTCTCCTACATCAAAGAGAATTCTGAACCCTACCAGTGACAGAACTGGGCCAAACTTCCCACACAGAAACCCCATGACCAACAGAAAATACTGTGCTTTCTGATGGTCTTTGGTGACCCCTCTGACACCCCCTTGCAACCCCTCCAGGGGTCCCGACCCCCAGGTTGAGAAACACTGCTCTAAGGCATGTATTATCTAAGAATTCTATGAAGCATATATTATCTATTCTTTATAACATCTACTATAAACTCTAAAGCATAGTGATAAGGATGGCCTGTATGGACTGCAAGCCAGACCAGACACTTTTCTGGCAACTATCTATAAACTAGGTTCTTGTAGGTTTTTTCGGGCTATAGGGCCATGTTCTAGAGGCATTTCTCCTGACGTTTCGCCTGCATCTATGGCAAGCATCCTCAGAGGTAGTGAGGTCTGTTGGAAATAGGAAAATGGGTTTATATATGTGGAATGACTGGGGTGGGGCAAAGAGCTCTCTGCTGAAGCTAGGTGTGAATGTTTCAGCTGACCACCTTCATTAGCATTTGAAGGCTTGGCTGAGCCTGGGCCTTGTCTGTGTTTGCAAGTTCTTTGCGGATGGTGTGAATTCTCTCTCGTAAGAGGTTGCGTTCTAGGCGGTCATAGATCCGGTGAGCCTGTGGTGTTTTGAAAGTCCTTTTGGCTGCGAGAAATTGTGGGATGGTATCTGTGTCTCTGCAGTATAGAGGAAAGTCAGGGAGCACAGTAGATGTGCTTTCCTGGTCCTTAGTTTCTCCAATTTCCGTGTGTCTTGGAACAGTTTCTCCCCATAGAGATGTTCAATGTATTGTCGAAGGCTTTCATGGCTGGAATCACTAGGTTCTTGTAGGTTTTTTCAGGCTATAGGGCCATGTTCTATCTAGAGGAATTTCTCCTGACGTTTCAACTGCATCTATGGCAAGCATCCTCAGAGGTATCTATAAACTATGACCAAAAGGAATGGAGCCAAGAAGTCTTTCACCAGGCTCTGAGGCCAAATGGGCTGAACCAAAGAGCTCGGGCTATAGGGGGAGCCTAAGCTCCTACCCTAAAAGAATGGAACAGTCTAACTCCAGGGAAATAAACAGGCCGAGACTTCACACACAGATGGGAGGTGTTTTAAGTGAATCTTGCCTGAGGTGATTTGACATGTATGCCAAGGATAATGACCCCAAGGCTGGGTCCCAACTCCACACACAGAGATCTGTATCCAAAAGGCGTCTCTGAGGTGTTTCCACGCCTGCCTGTCCACGAGGGTGGACCTCCCCGCGGCCCGTTGCTCGAGGCGCTGAAGAGAGAGAGAGAGAGAGAGGCTCCCAAGATGGCGCCCCTCACCTCAGCCGACCCGCCCCTCCCCCACCCAAAAGAGACTCCGCTTCTGCCGCGTTGCATGATGGTTAAATAGCCTGGCCCGGGAGCCCGCCATTTTCTGTCGGGGTCTGGCGGGAAAAGCGGGAAGCCCACGAAACAGCCGCCGCGGGACGACCAACGGCCGCTACACAACCCCCAGGAAGACAGCCAGGTAACTGGAGGCGCCTCTGCCTCGCGTTTCGCCTCAGGTTAGTCTCCATTCGGGGAGGGGAAGAAAGTGAGGTCGCCTGAGGAAATTGCATCGCCCCCCCAACTCCCTTCACAGCTAGTCCCGCCTTCCGTCTGCATCCACTCTCTCATTGGCTGTTCACTGTTGCCTTGCTGATAGGTCAGAATCCTTAGCCGTATCTCGGATGAGGATTGGTTCATTGCTCCTGTCAATCAGAACATTTCTCTCTCTCTCTCTCTCTCTCCCCGCTCTTTCGCTCGGCTGGGCTATAAACCAATTGGCCCGCCAATTGGGGAAAAGTGGGCGGAGTCTATCACTGTTTCAATACGCATGCGTGGTTCTATCTCCCCCAATCAGAGAGCGTCGTTCCCGCAAAGCCTCCCGGGAATTGTAGTTTTAAGCTGTATTTCACTAATAGCAGCCCCAGGTGTTGCTCAGGTTGTTTCTGCTCCCAGAGATCATTGCAATGTTAAAAGAGGAAGCTTTGGGGCAGTCCTGTTTGGCCACTGTTTGTGTCTTCCATGTCTTAGCCACGCCCCCAGCCCAACCCTATTGGATGCTATAAATAGATGTGGCATCAGTAAGGGATGGGAAAAGGGGGGGGCTCATGTTGCCATGGCAACATGCTTTTCTGCTTAGCCCCATAAGGAGAGCTTTGGGGATTGGCAGGACCCACTGAAACATGGGAAGAAATCAACATCAAATGGTAATAGAAGTTTTCTCTCATATATATATATCTATATACATAAAAATGTCATGTTAGTTCGTGCTACCATCAGAACTCAAAAACCACTGGGGGAATTGACACCAAATTTGGACACAAGACACCTAACAGTCCAACGAGTGTCCATAAACACACACAAAACCCCAGCAGAACAGACTTAAAAACCCCCAAAATACACCATACATATACACTCATACATTTGCACACATTCATACACACATGCGTATATGTGTGTGTATATATATATATATATATATATATGCACAAGCACACAAATATACACATATACATATGCACACATTCATATACACACACGTGTATATATATATATATATATATATATATATTATTTAAACTTATATGCCGCCACTCCCCTGGGGCTCGGAGCGGCTTACAAGAATAGCTAAAATCTAACAAAGTTTAAAAGCAATTTAAAGCAATTTAAAAACAACAGTATCAAACATTAAAAGCCTGTCGAAGCAGGTATGTCTTACATGCCCTGCGGAAAGCTGGTAAGTCCCGCAGGGCACGAACTTCAGGTGGCAGAGCATTCCAGACTGATGCAGTATAGTACACAAGTATATATACATACCTATATACACTGCATGCACACACAAACACACACACACATATATATGCACAAACACACAAATATACACATATACATATATACACACTAATATGCATATAGACAAGCACACACATATACACAATATGCATGTACACATATAAATACACAAATACACAAGTATATATACATACCTATATACACTCCCACACACACACATATATATATCTGCGCAAATACACATATGTACACAAATGTATACACACACAAAACACATATGCACAGACTGGGCCACAGCAATGCATGGCAGGGGAAGGCTAGTGTGTGTGTGTGTGTGTGTGTGTGTGTGTGTGTGTACACAAACACACACACATATATATGTCCATTCTATTTGTTTGCTTACTGCTATTTATGTAATACTAGTTGTCCCCTGCCACGCGTTGCTGTGGCCCACATAGGAGTTCTGTGTGGGAGATTTGTTCCAATTCTATCATTGGTGGGGTTCAGAATGCTCTGTGATTGTAGGTGAACTATAAATCCCAGCAACTACAACTCCCAAATGTCAAGATTCTATTTTCCCCAAACTCCACCAGCGTTCACATTTGGGCATATTGAGTATTCATGTAGAGTTTGGTCCAGATCCATCATTGTTTGAGTCCACAGTGATCTCTGGATGTAGGTGAACTACAACTCCAAAACCAAAGGACACTGCCATCAAACCCTTCCAGTGTTTTCTGTTGATCATGGGAGTTCTGTGTGGAAAGTTTGGCCCAATTCTATCATTAGAGGGGTTCAGAATGCTCTTTGATTGTAGGTGAACTATAAATCCCAGAAACTACAATTCCCAAATGACAAAATCAATTTTTTTGAGTGAAGGACATACATTGGGTTGTTAGGTGTCTTGTGTCCAAATTTGGTGCCAATTGCCCCAGTGGTTTTTGAGTTCTGTGAATACCCCAAACGAACATTACATTTTTATTTATATAGAAGAGACAAACATTTCAAAATAATATGCACCAGTGGGAGCATATGATGCGCAAAATACATGCACAATGCAGCGCAAACTGTGAGCTGCCTTAAATATCTCAAATCTTAGACATCAATTCATTCCTTAAAGGCTCAGGATCCTGTAAAATCTTGGAAGCTAAGTTGGGTCAGCCTTGGTTGGTACTTGGAAGGGAGGTCGCCAATGGATACTCAGTGCTGTTGACAATATTTCAGAGGAAGGAACTTGCAAAGTCAGCTCTCGAGTCTTTTCTTGACCTAAAAAAAACCCCTGTTCAGTTAATGAGGTCACTGTAATTCAGGTGACGCACACCTTCCAAAACGCATCCAGAAACATGACTAAAGACAGACGTCTTGAAGGAATCTTTTAAAATATTTACAATTGTATTTTGACAAATTGGACCCAGTGAGCCACATTCCTTAAAAGGGCTTTTTCCCTGTTTGCAAAGGGATGAAAACATCCGCAGTGATCATATGGAGAACCAGCCATGACAGCAGAGCTTCATAAGTGGCATGTGATAAACGGATCACACAGTAATAAAATTCAGTTAGTTTTGACCTAGAGACTATTAATTAAACTCAAAGAGCAAACTGGCCAGGCAGAGATAATGCTAAGATTCAGAGTGAAATCAACAGTCGACTTTAATGCATGCACACACACACACACACACATATATATATATACACACACACACACGGGACCCCTCACAGCACAGTTGGTTAAACTGCTGAGCTGCTGATCTTGCTGACGAAAAGGTTGGCGGTTTGAACCCAGGGAGCAGGGTGAGCTCCTGTTGTTAGCTCCAGCTTCTGCCAACCTAGCGGTTCGAAAACATGCAAATGTGAGTAGATCAATAGATACCGCTCTGGCGGGAAGGTAACTGCACTCCATGCAGTCATGCTGGCCACATGACCTCGGAGGTGTCTGTGGACAATGCCGGCTCTTAGAAATGGAGATGAGCACCAACCCCCAGAGTCGGACACGACTAGACTTAATGTCAGGGGAAACCTTTAGAGTTACTGTATATGCTTGAGTATAAGCCTAGTTTTTCATCCCTTTTTGTAGACTGAAAAAGTCCGCCTCAGCTTATACTCGAGTAAAGGTTATTTATTATTTTACTCTGTTATTGTTATTGTTATTATTTTACATTTATTATTTTACTCTGTTTATAATAATTATTACATTTATCATTTTACTCTTATTTTACATTTATTATTTTACTTTATTATTGTTATTATTACATTTATTATTTTACTCTTATTATTACTGTTATTACGTTTCCCTTATTTTACTCTATTATTATTATTATTATTATTATTATTATTATTTACATTTATGATTTTCCTCTCTATTATTTTTATTATGAGTCACCTTCAGGCTGTTATGGGCGGGATACAAATGTTGTAAATAAATAATATAAATAATTGGAAGGATGCTTAAGCACATTTACATCGAAGAAGCTTAGAATAATGGTTTAATCAGAGTTGGACAGTCTTATCTTAAATTTCAGTTTTATGTAAATATTTAATTAACCTCCTGATGTCTCAATTAATGTAATTTTATTGGTATCTATTTTTATTTTGAAATTTACCTGTAGCTGCTCCATTTCCCACCCTCGGCTTATACTCGAGTCAATCAGTTTTCCCAGTTTTTTGTGGTAAAATTGGGTGCCTCGGCTTATATTCGAGTCGGCTTATACTCGAGTATATACAGTATTTCTGATACAAAGAAAATTAGTATAGATTTCAAAGTGGGCTGCTTCACTCACTGTAAATAATCTCAGTAGATGTAGGTCCATGTAAATAAACAGGAGTAATTTTACAAAGTAAACAATTCCTTTGTAAGTTTAGAAAGTGGGTATCGGAGGGTATGGTGAGGCACTAGAGAGGTAGTGGGAATTGGACAGATTATGACCTCAAATCCCCTACATTAATTCATTATGGAGGTTTTCCTGTCAATTACTGGAGATCCTAGAAAGGGGGTCACTTGTCCCTCTAGGCTGAATTTTGCCTGGCCTACTCTAGAGTTTTTAAGAGTCAAACGCTTTCGTCGAGCTATTAACAGCCTTCAATTTCCCTATAAATGTTAATCTAATGCACTTTTTTTTCCATTGGCAGGTTTCCTACCTTCTAAGGACCGTCCAGAATGGCCCGTACCAAGCAGACCGCCCGTAAATCCACTGGAGGGAAAGCCCCTCGAAAGCAGCTGGCCACTAAAGCTGCTCGGAAAAGTGCACCGTCCACCGGGGGAGTGAAGAAACCCCATCGCTACAGGTACGTGGAACGCTCACTTAGGGGCAGCTTGTCTTCAGTGTTATGAAGTGGAAAGAGTCCTTTGTGGTGCTGTAGGTTTGGGAAAGCATACTTTAAGCAGCCTTAGCTTCTAAAGGAGCATTGCAGGGAAATGCAAAAGTGGGTTGAAAGGTTTTTTTCCTTCGTTGGATAGAAATGCGAGCTATGTTTGTGTCATTCCCTTTAGGCCTGGCACCGTGGCGCTGCGAGAGATTCGGCGGTACCAGAAATCCACAGAGTTGCTGATCCGCAAGTTGCCATTCCAGCGCCTGGTCCGCGAAATCGCTCAGGACTTCAAGACAGACCTGCGGTTCCAGAGCGCCGCCATTGGAGCCCTGCAGGTTTGTGTCTTTTTCCCTTCTCATTCTGCCAACCTAGCAGTTTGAAAACATGCAAATGTGAGTAGATCAATAGGTATCGCTTCGGCAGGAAGGTAACTACAAGAAAGGATATTCCATCTGAACATGAGGAAGAACTTCCTGACTGTGAGAGCCGTTCAGCAGTGGAACTCTCTGCCCCGGAGTATTGTGGAGGCTCCTTCTTTGGATGCTTTTAAACAGAGGCTTGATGGCCATCTGTCAGGGGTGATTTGAATGCAATATTCCTGCTTCTTGGCAGGGGGTTGGACTGGATGGCCCATGAGGTCTCTCCCAACTCTTTGACTCTATGATTCTATGTAACGGTGCTCCATGCAGTCTTGGAGGCGTCTGCGGACAACACTCGCTCTTCGATGTATTGTCGAAGGCTTTCATGGCTTGAATCACTGGGTTGTTGTAGGTTTTTCAGGCTGTATGGCCATGTTTTAGAAGCATTCTCTCCTAACGTTTCACCTGCATTGTGGCAAGCATCCTCAGAGGCTGTGAGGTTTTCTTCACAACATCTGAGAATGCTTGCTACAGATGTAGGTTTGGTCCAGAGCCATCTTTGTTTGAGTCCACAGTGCTCTCTGGATGAAGGTGAACTACAACTCCAAAACTCAAGGGCAATTGCCCACCAAACACTTTCAATATTTTCTGTTGGGAGTTCTGTGTGCCAAGTTTGGTGCAATTCTATCATTGGTGGAGTTCAGAATACTCTTTGATTGTAGGTTAACTATAAATCCCAGCAACTACAACTCCCAAATGACCAAATCAACCCCCTACAGCCCTACCAGTATTCAAATTAGGGCATATTTGGTATTTGTGCCAAATTTGGTCCAGTGACTGAAAATACATTCTGCATATCAGATATTTCCATTAAGATTCATAACAGTAGCAAAATTGCAGTTATGAAGAAGCAACGAAAATAATGTTATGGTTGGGAGTCATCACAACATGAGGAACTGTATTAAGGGGTTGCGGCATTAGGAAGGTTGAGAACCAGTGGTTTAAACTATCTTGCCTCAGAGAAAGGAGGAAGATTCCCCCTCCCTCTATCCCAGTGGTTCTCAACCTGGGGTCCCCAGATGTTTTTGGCCTACAACTCCCAGAAATCTCAGCCAGTTTACCATCAGTTAGGATTTCTGGGAGTTGAAGGCCATAAACATCTGGGGACCCCAGGTTGAGAACCACTGCATCCCTTCCTTCTTTCTCTGAAGGCAGGGCAGTTTACAAAAACTGAAATGGAGCTCTTTGTAGGAAGAAACCTCAATTTCAGTTTTTTTTTAAACTGCCTTGCCATGGATGGAAGGATGGAAGGAAGGAAGGATCAGCCCCTAATGGCTCTGCAAATATTATTTGAGGAACACAACAATAACAATCCCTCCCCAAAAAATCAGGGTGCGACTATTATGCGATGAAATACGGGCCTTTTCTGCCTGTTTGCCCTCCCTCTCTGCATCGGTGTTTGTTCTGGAGAGGCCCTGCTCTCGCTCCCGCCTCCCTCGCAGGCGCGACTGGTGGGGACGAGAGAGAGGGCCTTCTCGGTGGTGGCCCCCCAACTCTGGAACTCACTTCCCAAGGATATCAGGCATGCCTCAACATTGGCAGTCTTTAGAAGGAGCCTGAAAACGTGGCTGTTACGGTGTGCCTAGCAATATGTCCTCAGAATGCACTTTAACTATTGGATTGGGTTGGACTGCGCTCCCCTCACTTCCTTTAAAACTCTTCTACCAGATATATCCTACCTTGTTCATGCCCAGCATTTATTTTTTAATTTTTTATTTTAAACTATTACATTTGGCCCGGCCATAGGTTTTTAAATCCTTGTGTGTTATTGTTTATTGTCTATATGTGATTTATATTAATTGTATTGTATTGTTTTTGTTTATTGCTTTCCTGTTTTATTGATGTGTTGTTGGGCTTGGCCTCATGTAAGCCACTCTGAGTCCCTTGGGGAGATAGTGGCGGGGTATAAATAAAGATGATGATGATTATTATTATTATTATTCTTCCCTCCAAAGTGGGCTCTTCTTGACCGTGTTTCTCTCTTTCTTCACTTTGACAGGAAGCCAGCGAGGCGTACCTCGTGGGTCTGTTTGAGGACACCAACTTGTGTGCCATCCACGCCAAGCGGGTCACCATCATGCCAAAAGACATACAGCTGGCCCGCCGCATCCGTGGAGAGCGGGCCTAAGTCCTCCCCCCCCCCCCCCCGTCTCTTTAACATTTACGGCCCCTCCCTGGGCAAACCCCCACCTTGCTTGTGCAGTGTACTTAGAATACACTCCAGATTTTTCTTTTTTATTATTATTATATTATTATTATATTATTATTATTTCTCCTAACTCCTGTTTGTAGTGGCTAGGACATGTGAGGAAATGTTAGATTATTATCTATCTATTGTAGTTACCTCTCCAAAATCAGGAGACTTGATTCCTGTTCATCATGTACAAGCAAAAACAAACGAGAAAAAAAACCCCTTTGAAATCTGCAAGACTTCTGGATGTTGTTTTTTGTAAAACTTTTTTTTTCAGAATTGCAAAAAAACAAAACAAAACAAAAACATACCCGACAGGGGACATTTTTTGAAATATCTGGTTTTGTACTCACAACGTAGATGTAGGCATTTCAACAATAAGAGCTTTGGGTCTTCAGTTTGTAAAATATCTGCAAAGAACACTATACTTCTTATTTTCCCTTTCGTTCGCTGGGTCTTTTATTTGCCTTTGTATTTAGGCTAGAAGTGCTTTCTAAATCCTTTTTTCCCTGTTTTCCATTTGTCTTGTGTCTGTGATTCTGATCTTTGTACCAATAGGGACTCACCTTGAAGCAGTAAGAAAAAAATAATAAATGTTGAATGACAACACCACGGATTCCTTAATTTTTTGCTTTATGGTCACTTGAAAAAGGCATTCCTGTGTTTCATAGGAAGCAAGACTTTAGAGACTTTCTGTGGGCCCTTCCACACAGCTCTATATCCCAGAATATCAAGGCAAGAAATCTCACATCTGAGTGTGGACTCAGGTATTCCAGTTCAAATTGTGGAATTTTCTGCCTTGATATTCCAGTATATAGGGCTATATCCTGGGCCCTTCCAGACAGACCTTCTATCCCAGGATCTGATCCCAGGTTTTCTGTTTATCCCAGATTATCTGGCAGTGCGGACTCATACGAGGGTTGAATAAAAACTAATGCCTCCACCTTCGTAACTCCTCAACAGATGGCAGTACTGGTATGTGGCAGGTCCTGGCTTGTTCAGTAGACTCTCCTCTACAGTTCCATTTTGGCGGGAAGCCTTAGCATTGAACTGTTGTGTTGTTAAAGTGCAAAGTATAGAACCCTGTGCAGACAGTCAATGAGACTTAAGCAACGTGCACTCATTGAATTCTTGACAGCAGAAGGTAGCCAAGCAAAGCAACAATGTGACCCACACATTCTTGTGAAATGCTGATTATTCTTGAAATTTCTCTCTGAGTGATACGATAATCATCTTGAATCAATCTGTCAACCTTTTGCTTGTGAAACTTGGTTGGTTGCTGTCACAGGACGTCCAACTCTTTGTTTGTCACGAATGTCAGATGTTCCCACCTCAACATTTTAAACTTACTTGCCCAACGACGCACAGTACTCACATCAACACCATCGTCATAAACAGCTTGCATTCTTTGATGAATCTCCTTTGGGGTGACACCTTCTGCTGTCAAGAATTCAATGACTACACATTGCTTAAGTCGGATTGACAGACAGTCTGTGCAGGGTTCCATACTTCACACTTTAACAAGGCAGGCGTTCAATGCTAAGGCTTCCTGCCAAAATGGAACTATAGAGGAGAGTCTACTGAACAAGCCAGTACCTGCCGCATAACAGTACTGCCATCTGTTGAGCTACGAAGGTGGAGGCATTACTTTTCATTCAACCCTCGTATTATCCAGTTTAAACCAGAAAACCTGGGATCAGATCCTGGGATGTTGGGTCTGTCTGGAAGGGCCCTATGAAGCCGCTATCTTGACCCAGTCATGGATGCTGATACGTGTTGCCACTGTAATATAAGTTGGAGATGGTGCACAACAGGATCCAGCAGAATTGACCTCCCCAAATGAACCCTATCCGAACTACCACACAGTTGGCAATTAATTCAGTTCCCATTTCCATTTATTTATTTATTTATTTATTTATTTATATTTCTACCCCGTTCTTCTCACCCCAAAAGGGACTCAGAGTGGCTTAAAGTTTGGCCACTTCTGTGCCACTGCATGGCTACCAGCCTCCTCCCAGTAGACTCAAATCAAGGAAAGCTTCATAAGAACCACCACTCCTCTTAACGTTCCCTCTTGTTGTGCAGCAGCAGATTTTAGCCAAGTCCCATGCAAAAACACACAGACGAGGAAAATGAACATAAAAATCTTTACTCTTCAGCAGAGGCAAAACAAACCTGCAGTGTTGCATACAAAATCAAACAGTGCAACAAACTTACACAGTCCTTGTAAGTAACAGAATAAGGCTTTTTCATCTTTAGTCAAATGAGTGAGCAAAACATAAACCTTGAGTAAATAGAGTAGAAATATAATAAATTTGACTGTGGATCATAATAAATTGTGGCAAGTTCTTGGTGGGATGGGCATCCCAAGCCCCCTTGTCTCTCTCCTGAGGAATCTGTACAAGGACCAAGGAGCAACAGTCAGAACTGACCACGGAACAACAGACTGGTTCAAGATTGGGAAAGGCGTACGGCAAGGCTGCATCCTCTCACCCAACCTTTTTAACTTGTATGCAGAACACATCATGCGAGGATGTGCGGGGCTTGAGGAATGCAAAGCTGGGGTGAAAATTGCTGGAAGAAACATTAACAACTTCAGATATGCAGATGACACCACTCTGATGGCCGAAAGCGAGGAGGAGCTGAGGAACCTTCTAATCAAGGTGAAAGAAGAAAGGGCAAAAGCTGGGTTGCAGCTAAAAAAACCAAGATTATGGTAACAAGAATGATTGACAACTGGAAAATAGAGGGAGAAAATGTGGAGGCCGTGACAGACCTTGTATTTCTAGGTGCAAAGATTACTGCAGATGCAGACTGTGGCCAGGAAATCAGGAGACGCTTCCTTCTTGGGAGGAGAGCAATGTCCAGTCTCAATAAAATAGTAAAGAGTAGAGACATCAGACTGGCAACAAAGATCCGCATAGTCAAAGCCATGGTATTCCCTTTAGTCACCTACGGATGTGAGAGCTGGACCTTAGGGAAGGCTGAGCGAAGGAAGATCGATGCTTTTGAACTGTGATGTTGGAGGAAAGTGCTGAGAGTGCCTTGGACAGCGAGAAGATCCAACCAGTCCATCCTCCAGGAAATAAAGCCCAGCTGCTCATTGGAGGGAAGGATACTAGAGACCAAGTTGAAGTACTTTGGCCACATCATGAGGAGACAGCAAAGCCTAGAGAAGACAATGATGCTGGGGAAAGTGGAAGGCAAAAGGAAGAGGGGCCGACCAAGGGCAAGATGGATGGATGGCATCCTTGAAGTGACTGGACTGACCTTGAAGGAGCTGGGGGTGGTGACGGCCGACAGGGAGCTCTGGCGTGGGCTGGTCCATGAGGTCACGAAGAGTCGGAGACGACTGAACGAATGAACAACAACAACAAATAGCTATTCCACCATAGCAAAGAGTTTTGCTGCCAAAGCGTTGCTAATTCAGCATCTCTAAACTGTATTCTAAAATCCATACAGTTACACCCCACCGGGTGTCGCCCAAACATGCTGGCTGAGGAAGAAGACTCAGGTTTTCAAAAGCTACTTTTTTTGCATTCTGGATTTTGTGGTGGAGAGTGCCACCTTGTGGTGATTATTTTTTTTAAGTGATGATTGACAGCCTTTTTAGGCGTCACAAAGGTGGAAAAAAAACTACTGTCGTCTCAAAGATAGATTCCATAACATCTATCTTTGGGTCAAAAACAACATATTGAATTATGCCTAGAAAGACTATGCAGTTATATTTTCTCACCCACAAGAATTTGAGAGGTTGTAGATGGCTTTCATGGCCGGAATCACCTGGTTGGTGTGAGTTTTCTGGGCTGTATAGCCATGTTCCAGAAGCATTCTCTCCTGACGTTTCACCTAAATCTATGATAGCCATCCTCGGGGGTTGTGAGGTCTCTTGGAAACTAGGCAAGTGAGATTTATATATCTGTGGAATGTCCAGGGTGGGAGAAAGAACTCTTGTCTGCTTGAGGCATGTGTGACTGTTGCAATTGGCCATCTTGATTAGCATTGAATGGCCTTGCAGCTTCAAAGCCTGGCTGCTTCCTGCTTGGGGGATCCTTTGTTGGGAGGTGTTAGCTGGCTCTGATTGTTGCTTGTCTGGAATTCCCCTGTTTTTTTTTTAGTGTTGCTCTATATTTACTGTCCTGATTTTAGAGTTTTTTTAAAAAATATTGGTAGCCAGATTTTGTTCATTTTCATGGTTTCCTCCTTTCTGTTGAAATTGTCCACATGCTTGTGGTTTTCAATGGCTTCTCTGTGTAGTCTGACATGGTGGTTGTGAGAGGGATCCAGCATTTCTGTTTTCTCAAATTATATGCTTGATTAGCATTAAATGGCCTTGCAGCTTGAAAGCTTGGCTGCTTCCTGCCTTGGGGATCCTTTGTTGGGAGGTGTTAGCTGGCTCTGATTGATTCCTGTTTGGAATTCCCCTGTTTTCTGAGTGTTGCTCTTTATTTACTGTCCTGGATACAGAATATTACTCGGGGCGGCTTATATGAGGCGAAGCCCAACAACACATCACTAAACAACAAAGCAGCAAGCAAATAAAACAGTACAATTAATATAACTCACATTATAAGCAATAACACACAAAATTTAAAACCTTATGGCTGGGCCAGATGTAATACATTAAAAAAATTAAAATAAACACTGGGCATGAACAGAGGTAAGATGTATCTAAACAGGAGAGTTTAAAAAGATAATGTAGGGAGATCAACCCAACAGGTAGTTAAAGTGCTTCTGAAGACATTTTGCAGGGATTTGATCAAAGCAGGGCGTTATTTCCTTCATTCAGGGAAGGCACACTGGAACAGCCATGTTTTGAGGCTCCTCCTAAAGACCGCCAATGTGGGGGCTTGCCTAATATCCTTGGGGAGTGAGCTCCAGAGTTGGGGGGCCACCACAGAGAGGGCCCTCTCCCTCGTTCCCACCAATTGCGCCTGCGAAGGGGGCAGGAGCGAGAGAAGGGCCTCTCCAGATGATTGAAAAGATTGTGTGGGTTCGTAAACAGAAATGCGGTCACGCAGGTAGGCGGATCAATACACAAGCTTATGGACAATTTCAGCAGAAAGGAGGAAACCATGAAAATAAACAAAAATCTGGCTATCGGTATTTAAAAAACCCTGGAATCAGGACAGTAATAAAGAGAAGCACTCAAAAAACAGGGGAATTCTTGACACGAAACAATCAGTGCCGGCTAGAACCTCCCAACAAAGGATTCCCCCAGGTAGGAAGCAGCCAGGCTTTGAAGCTGCAAGGCCATTAAGTGCCAATCAAGGTGGCCAACTGCAACATTCACACTTACCACAAACAGAGAAGAGTTCTTTATCCCACCCTAGACATTATTCCACAGAGATATAAACCTCACTTGCCTAGTTTCCAATAGATCTCACAACCTCTGAGGATGCCTGCCATAGATGTGGGTGAAATGTCAGGAGAGAATGCTTCTGGAACGTGTTCAGACAGCCCTGAAAACTCACAGCAACCCAGTTGAGAGGTGTTTTTTAAAAACATCTTGAGATTTCTGTTTTCTTTTAAAGAAACCAATGGAGTTTCCAGGCCTCATGTTCGTGATTTCAGAATTAAGCAGGAGGATATCTGTGCCAAGTATCAACAGCAGTGAGGGCAAAGGGTTTTTGGTCCAAAGAACCAAAGTATTCTGTTTGTTGCAAATTTCCAATGCAAGGTAAAAGGCAAAGGTTTCCCCTTGACATTAAGTCTAGTCATGTCCAACTCTAGAGGGTGGTGCCAATCTCCATTTCTAAGCCAAAGAACTGGCGTTGTCCGTAGACACCTCCAAGGTTATGTGGCCGGCATGACTTTATGGAGCGCTGTTACCATCCTGCAGAAGCGCTACCTATTAATCTACTCACATGTGCATGTTTTTCAACTTCTAAGTTGGCAGAAGCTGGGGCTAACAGCAGGAGCTCACCCCGCTCCCTGGATTCGAACCGCCGACCTTTCGGTCAGCAAGTTCAGCAGCTCAGCAGTTTAACCTGCTGCACCACCAGGGGCCTCTTCCAATGCAAGAGTCCATCTTACATCAACGACTGATACAATACCTCCTCTATCTCTGATGTTTTGTCACTAACCAACCTAGTTTTCGCCACAGGTCAACACCGCCTTCTATCCAGTGCCAAGGAAGATTCACGATCCTGTATTTTCAGAAGAGAAAGCCTGGATGTCCTCAGATGCCCATCCAAATTAACCACCCTGAGATGCCGGCCCGTTTAATCCTTATTACGGTAGCTAAAAGTGGGCCGGTCTGGACCTATGTCAGAGCGCCGCTAAATTTAATACAAACTTGTCAGATGCAATCAGATCAAGATAATCCACGAAGATGGCGGAGAGTCAAAAGTACAAACAGGCAATTAACTATTTTTGCAGAAGTAGCATCACAAGTCTTAAGGAACTGGAACGATGGAAGCAACTGAAAGGTTTGCCAGTTTCCTAAATTCTGCAAGACCCATAGAGTTGGGTTGCTTTTAATGTTAACGCCGGGTGAAAAGTATCAATCATATAAGCCATGTGGAATGGATATAATTTCCAAAGCTATCAAGAAGTAAGTCACTTAAAAATCACAAAATAGATTGAGATAGGTCCAAAATCCTCTTGTTTTCAAAGAACGGCCCATTTTCTCTGTGTAGTCTGACATTGGTGGTTGTGAGAGTGGTCCAGCATTTCTGTGTTCTCCAATAATATGCTGTGCCCAGGTTGATTCATCAGATGCTCTGCTATGGCTGACTTCTCAGGTTGAATGAGTCTGAAGTTGTTGTGATTCAGCTGGAACCACAGACTGATAGTGTTGTGACTCGGGGTCTCAGAGTGACTCTGACGAGGATGATGGGATTCAGGTTCACAATCAGGTTCAAAATGTTCCTGTTGTCGAGAATGAGGAACAGGATGTGCAAGTTCAGTTTCCCACAGTGATGAGGAGATATTGGAAATATAAATATTGATTTATGTATAAATTGTATGTACTTTTCAAGCACTGCAGTGTATAGAAAGATCAAGTTTTCTCTATATTAGAAAGAATGCTGAAGGAGATCTGTGTCCAAGGCAGAGGAACATTCCAGGAGAGAGATAAGCCCGTCCTAGTAGCAACAGAGATAAGTAAAAAGTAAGGAGTCTCATGACAGGTCAAAGTAGGCCCCTTGATTGATGAATGTAAGCTGTATGCTGCTAGAAAGAAATGCACAGAAACATGCCTTTTGTATGTTGGAAGATAGAATTTGGTATTCCTATGATGCTAAAGTGACGTAGAGAAGGACGTCAATGTATGTAGAAGCATGTTCTTTGTTTGCCTGCAATTGGAGTATATAAAAAGGCCGTCAAGACCTATATCGGGGCTCTGGATGCTTTTGGACACAGCTCCACTCCAGAGCCCCAGCTGGAAATAAAACCTGTGCTTTTGAGACCTCCTGAACTCTATCTCTTTTCCTCAAACCTTCTCCCTGCCATTTCAACAGCAGGGAATGATGTTTTTGATACTAAACTAGCCAGGTGCAAATTGCCTCAGAAAAGGAGGACAGTTCTCAGCCTGATAGTAAACGGAAGGCAACCAGGCTGACACTAACAAGCAGCCTGATCTTGATGAAACGGGAACCTTAGATCGGGCTGACCATTTGGAATTCAGAGTTCGAAGGAGTGTGAGAATAGCTAACAAGAAGGAGGTCAGAGGCCAAAGAAATGCTTTCATGTGTTGCAAATGGTATTAAGCAGGGTGTTTGAACTTTGTCAGAGCAACTTTTCGCTCAATCAGGTAGCTTGTGCTCGTTTGCCTGGATTATCTTGTAGTTCTTGTGTCCGTGGTCTCGGGACTTTGTCATGTTCTCAAGGGATTTTGTTTTGTTGGTGCCTCTTGGAATCATGTTTCATAGTGCTATGTTATATTGGTCTTTTGGAACATTACTTGCTTTTAAGAACTTTTTATCTTTTACTTTTCAATAAACTATAAAGACTTCAGTCCGTGTGCAGTTTGGTGATTTCAGCAAGGTGAATCTATTCTGAGGTGCGACAGGAGTGCCTTTCATGTTCCTTGATTCGTGTTTGGGCAATGCTGCTGTGTTTGGGGATCCCTATGAAGACTTCTCTGTTGGAATTCAGCCTGTGATTGTGTTTAAGGATCAGGGTACTTTGGATGTTGGGAATGATGACCATGAGGTTAATGTAGATAATTGTGTTTCCAATGATGAAGTGGCTATTAATGCAGAGAATGACCAGGAGATCCCTGTTCAAAGTGTATTTTCTGATGAGAATGTTCCTGAAGGGTTTGGGGATGATGGTGTGCTCCCTGAATTGCTACCAGAGAATTCCCATGATTTGGAGCCTGAGAATAATTCGACACCTGGCCAAGCTGCAGATATTAATGAGCAAATAGATAGATGGGATGTTATTAATCAAAATAGGAAAGCAAACCAGTGTCTTAGGTGTTCTGCCAGGCTCAAAGAAAGAATGATAAGGGATTCAAGGCTGAAATGAAACCCATTTCTGGCCACTTGGGACATAGCATAATTAGGAGATAAAAGTGCCAAGTACAGGATCTGTAGTCAGATGAAGCATCATTTGGAATCAAGACATTTTTCCTGGTCCTCGAACGCCATGCTTTGGATAGATTCATGTGTTAAGTGCCTTTGATTCAGGTTTCCAATTCTTGAATTTTATTATAGAAGTTTCTGCCTTTGATGGACTAATTTCCTGGACTATTTGTTCTGGCTTATCTTCCTACCTAATTGGATTTTCCTATTCTTTAAAAAATTTTTTTTACTGCTAGTGTTTTTTTAAAAATCTTCAATAAACAGATTGCATTTCTACTCAGCTGAGTGGTGTTTAAAGTCAGAGGGCTTTCCTGGTCTGGAGTGCGACATTGTCCACAGCTGGATGGTATTTAAAAAACTCTAAAATCAGGTCTGTAAATAAAGAGCAAAACTAAAAAAACAAACAAGAGAATTCCAGTCAGGAAACAATCAGGCCCAGAGAACACCTCCCAACAAAAGGATTCCCCCAGGCATGAAGAGGGCAGGCATTGAAGCTGCAAGGCCATTCAGTGCTAATCAAGGTGGCCAATTGAAACATTCACACTTGCCTCCAATAGACAAGAGTGCTTTCTCTCACCCTGGTCATTACACAGATATATATACCTCATTTGACTAATTTCCAGCAGACCACACAACCTCTGAGGATGCCTGCCATAGATGTGGGTGAAATGTGAGGAGAGAATGCTTCCAGAACATGGCCATACAGCCTGGAAAACTCACAACAACCCTTGTAAAATAGCATCCTATCGACAGAGGGCAGCAATGCCTCGTTCAACACGAAATGTTAAGACCCACACTTGATTGTCCGGCTTGAGCAATGGCAATCTTGCTTTGTTTATGCACAAACATGCAATGTTATCTACAGGGCAGAAGCTTTGGAAAGTTGATGCCAAAATCCATATTAGTGGTAATACCTCGAAGAGGCCAAACCAAGGGCAACAAAATAGGCAAGCTTTTGGGGCTCCCAGAGCTCTTTGTCAGGAAAAATGCTGCAAAAAAGATAGGGAAATTGGAGCAGAAGGGGAAAGGGCTGAATAAATGGGGAAGATGTGATATCTGAAGCTGAAATATGGAGAGAGTCTTGAAATATAATTAATGCTGATGTTTTCCCAACAGGAATAATGGAAAAATCATTATGCATAGGTATGAAATATGGATACAATCAAATCATAGCAGCTGTAGGTTGCGAGCTATCACTAGCTATCCCCTGCCACACATTGCTGTGGCCCAGTCTGTGTATGTGTGTTTTGTGTGCATATATATGTATATATGTAGTTTTGCACACGCGTTGTAATGTATTTTTTTTTGCTTTTAAAGTCACTTCTGCTGTGTTTTTTTTTTGTGTTTTTTTGAGTGATGGTCACTCATTAGCCTGATAGGTGACTTGTGTCCAAATTCAGTGTCAATTCGTCCAGTGTTTTTAAAAAATAAATATTTTATTAAATTTTCAAAAATACAAATGATAAAATCAGTAGCATTAAATTTGTAAGAATAAAGATAAAAGAGAAAGAGACAAAAGATAGAAAGGGAAAAAAGGGGGGGGTGCAAAGTCCAACACCATAATACTAACCCCCCCACCCCAAAAAAAACCCACACACACCCAAATGTTTGTAACTTCTTACTCTTCTCTAAAAAGGCATTCAAAGTTGCGATTTATCAGTTCTTCTGGAATGTTCCTTTTTCTATTTACGAGCATCAGTAAGTTCCGAGTTCTTTCTTTTTTTTCTTTTTTCCCCATTCTTCTCTCCTTTTTTTCTTTCTTTTCTGTTCCCTCATTATTCTGTTCTCCCTTTCTTTTGCTTCTTCTTTTGTCTTCTTTCTCCCCTTCCTATCTTCTTCCTATTCTCTCTTCTTTCTTCCCTTTCCCTTCTCCTCTCTTCTTCTCTCTTCTCCCTGTCTTTCATTCCCCATATTATCAGTATTACCTTTTAAATTTTTATTTTTCTTATTTTTCTTCCTCTTTAGACTGATCATATTAATATCTTGATTTTGTTTTCCTTTAACCAGACGGGGTTCCAGTCTGTTGCTTTTATCGGTGTGTTTCGTGCACAGGCTAATATATATGTTAGATGATCCATGTTCATAATCCCCAGTATCTTTTCCATCCATTCTTCCTTTGTTGGAATTTTATTTTGTCTCCATACTCTTGTTAAAAGGATTCGGGCTGCTGTCATTAAATAAACATTCTGCTTTGGTTAGACCACATCTGGAATATTGTGTCCAATTCTGGGCACCACAATTCAAGAGAGATATTGACAAGCTGGAATGTGTCCAGAGGAGGACGACTAAAATGATCAAGGGTCTGGAGAACAAGCCCTATGAGGAGCGGCTTAGGGAACTGGGCATGTTTAGCCTGAAGAAGAGAAGGCTGAGAGGAGACATGATAGCCATGTATAAATATGTGAGAGGAAGCCACAGGGAGGAGGGAGCAAGCTTGTTTTCTGCTTCCTTGGAGACTAGGACGCGGAACAATGGCTTCAAACTACAAGAAAGGAGATTCCATCTGAACATTAGGAAGAACTTCCTGACTGTGAGAGCCGTTCAGCAGTGGAACTCTCTGCCCCGGAGTGTGGTGGGGGCTCCTTCTCTGGAAGCTTTTAAACAGAGGCTGGATGGCCATTTTTCAGGGGTGATTTGAATGCAATATTCCTGCTTCTTGGCAGGGGGTTGGACTGGATGGCCCATGAGGTCTCTTCCAACTCTTTGATTCTATGATTCTATGAAATAATTTATCTGTATTCTTATCCCATTTATTATTGGTTAATCCTAATAGATAACATTCAGGTTTAAATAGGATTTCACTCTTCAATATTTTCTGGCATGCTTCCTGTATTGTTTTCCAGAAGGATTTGACCTTCTTGCAGGACCACCACATATGATGGAAGGTCCCCTCCTCAGTTCCACACTTCTAACATTTATTACATATATTTTTTGAGAACTTTGCCAACTTGCAAGGTGTCAGATACCATTGATGAGTCATTTTCATCCAATGTTCTCTTAAATCATATGAGCAGGAATAATTAGTTTTCTTGTTCCATATTAGATTCCACTCTTCTAATGAAATAGATCTTCCTATAGTTCTTGCCCATTTTATCATATATTCTTTAATACGTTCTTCTCCAGTGGTTTTTGAGTTATTTATTTATTTATTTATTTACTTTGCTTGTATACCGCAGTTTCTCAGCCTTGTAGGCGACTCAACGTGGTTTACAACAAGAGCAAAAGTCAATCCAACAGCATACAAAATTTAACAACCATTAACAGCATAATATACAGAATGACACATCAATAACAACACATTAACGTCTCGTAACTAGAATCGTGATCCAATTCGTCTTCCATAATTCCGTTTCCTATATTCATTGTGTACATTGCATTGTTTAACCGAACACCTGTTCGAACAGCCAGGTTTTTAGTTTTCTTCGAAACACCATTAACGAAGGGGCTGATCTAATGTCCATGGGAAGGGCGTTCCACAGCCGAGGGGCCACCACAGAAAAGGCCCTGTCCCTCGTCCCCGCCAGCCGTGCCTGTGATGCAGGCGGGATCGAGAGCAGGGCCTCCCCAGAAGATCTTAGAGTCCTGGTGGGTTCATAGGCAGAGATACGTTCGGATAGGTAGCTTGGGCCAGAACTGTTTAGGGCTTTAAAGGCCAACGCCAGCACTTTGAATTGAGCCCGGTAGCAAATGGGCAGCCAGTGGAGCTGGTGCAGCAAAGGAGTCGTATGCTCCCTGCGCTCCGCTCATGTTAGTATCATGGCTGCCGCACGTTGGACTAGTTGGAGCTTCCGAGCTGTCTTCAAAGGCAACCCCACGTAGAGAGCGTTGCAGTAGTCTAAACGGGATGTAACCAGAGCGTGGACTACCGTGGCCAAGTCAGACTTCCCAAGGTACGGCCGCAGCTGGCGCACGAGCTTTAACTGTGCAAATGCTCCCCTGGTCACCGCCGAAACCTGGGGTTCCAGGCTCAGCGATGAGTCCAGGATCACACCCAAGCTGCGAACCTGCGTCTTCAGGGGGAGTGCGACCCCGTCCAACACAGGCTGTAACCCTATACCCTGTTCGGCCTTGCGACTGACCAGGAGTACCTCTGTCTTGTCTGGATTCAGTCATGCTAATCCCACAAACGAATATTACTTTTTTTATTTATATAGATGTCAGAAGCGAATTGAGGGTACAGTTATAATGTATTTAAAACACAAACAAAGTCTAAAACTTGGCATTATACTAAATGTCATTTGACCAGTATCTGGCCACTTGGAGTGCCTCTGGTGTCGCTGAGAGAAGGTCCTCCATTGCGCATGTGGCAGGGCTCAGGTTGCATTGTAGTAGGTAGTCTATGGTTTGCTCTGCTCCGTAGTTGCATGTTGCAGACTCCACTTTGTATCCTCATTTCTCAAAGTTAGCTCTGCATCTCGTGGTGCCAGAGCACAGTCTGTTCATTGCCTTCCAAGTCGTCCAATCTTCTGTGTGCCCAGGGGGGAGTCTCTCATTCGGTATCAGCCATGGCTTGAGGTTCCACGTTTTAGCTTGCCACTTTTGGACTCTTGCTTGCCGAGGTGTTCCTGTGAGTATCTCTGTAGATCTTAGGAAACTGTTTCTTGATTTAAGGCATTGGCTTGCTAGCTGATATCCAAACAGAGGATGGGCCGAAGATGTCACAGCCTTGGTCTTGCCATGAATCCTCTTTGGGGTGAGAAGGGTGGAATATAAATGCTTTAAACAAACAAATAAATAAATTGGGAGAGGGGGGGATAAAGCTCCTGATAAAATATAAAATAAAAACTCATCAAGTCTTAAAGACGTTGGGTTTCTTTTTCTCTCTACTGTTTCCATCTTTGTTTTTCACATGCCAAACAGCTACCCATACTCAGACGGCAATAAATGCCAGCCTTGCAAGCCTTAATCTTCTTTCGGGAACAGAATCTGCCCCCTTTTCCCCCCGATCAGGACACAACAGGTTGTGGATCTCTATTTTTGGACAGGAATCATGCCATTGCCCGCCTCTCGTGCCCAGTTTGAGGGGCAACGCTGCCCTTGACACCAGAGAACATCCAAAGAGAGAAGAGGGTTTTCCTCCCCCTTTCAAAGCTTCCTCTTCTGCCAGCTTGCTTTCATTTATATAATGGATGACAAGAGAGGCCATGCCAGGTTTGGCCGCTAGGAACAGAACAAGTCATTCAGAAAAAAAAAATGTGACCAGATTTTCTTGTGTGGGCCAGAGAGGGAAAGAAAGCACATGTAACCCACTTGCAATTGTCATTTCCTCCATTTCATTCTTTGATTTTAGTGTAGGGTCTTTGTATAGGTCTTCCTCTTCTTCCTCCGTCCTCCTCTTCTCCTTTCTTGATTGAGGATCAAAGAGGCCATTACATTTTTTAAAAATCTATTTTTTAAAGAAAAAATGTCATAAGTGTTGCACTCTGGCACGGAAACACCTTTCACCAAGCACTATACATGACACCAATAGTTCTATCTAAGAATGTTTATTGAAGAAAGCAGACCAAAAGGGGAAAAGGCAATTCCAAAAGGGTCAAGAGAATAGTAAATGCGAAAGGAGCAAAAAATCCAAAAAAAGACAAAGTACATAAAGTCAAGTATGCCAAAACCCACAGCGTTAATGCAAGCATAAATCAATAAACAAGGCAACAGGAACTTTTCCAAAATAAACCTTTCCAGGAAACATAGGCATGAACTAGAGCAGGAAACTTGAAGATATTGGAAACATAAACTTGAGAGCTGAGACAGCCATTCTTTGGCAACATTGTCTCCTCTGAGAAGCATAAGGTCAACATCACTCAATTTAAGCCCAACCAAATAGCCATGAGATCATGCCGAATGCACCTGGACTTCAAGGCCTTCCTTGAAATTAAGCTATTTTTCACTCCCTCCATTCTCAAATCTCATCTTGTTTCTCAGGAAAACTCTCCATCAGCCAAAGGCCAATTCTCAATGTTTAATTTGTGTTTATTTTGCTCTTGTTTGTTTGTTGTTGGCATCTAATTGCTGCTAGTTGTAAGCCAGCCTGAGTCATCGTCATCCCCCCCCCCCCCCCCCGGGTAGATGGAATATAAATCTTTGAAATAAATAAAATAAATAAATAAACTGGTTTCACTATTATTATTAATATTATTATTATTAACTTTATTTATACCCCGCAAAATCTCCCGAAGGACTCAATGAGGCTTACTATCCATGGTTGTCTGGGAAAAATCACAGGAATGCAAAACATCATCTCTTCTAGCACTGAAAGATCCATCATTTTGAAATCCAGCAGGCCCCTCATCCTCTGACATGTCAGAAAAGTCAGATAAACCATCAGCCACTCACTGAGCTACAGCAATACGCTCCAATATTTCATGAATGAAGACCTGGACACCTGACCAAGCAACATCAAATGTGGTCAAGTTATCAATGAAGAATACACAAACTAGGAAAGGTTTCAGCAGATTCCTTTTGCCTGAACTTTCTGGGAAGTGCAAGATTCTGCCTATCTTAGTAAAATTAATTCAGTGTAAATAATTCTTCATCCTTAAACTCCGGTTGCAGCAATTAAATCATGAAGGTGGAGAAAGAGGGAGACCCCAAGACATGAAAAGGAGTGGGAAAAGTGGACAAATCAGGATGTCCTGCCCAAATTGGGATAGTTGGCAGGTATGAGATTTAGCCAATGAGACTTTTCCTGGCATAGAAGGTGGTGTGGGGAGATAAAAGCTTCATTTTAATTATGTATTTTAAACTTCCATCCTATGTCTAATTTTTGTTTTGTGTATTTTGATATGTGAGAGCCATTCAGCAGTGGAACTCTCTGCCCCGGAGTGTAGTGGAGGCTTCTTCTTTGGAAGCTTTTAAACAGAGGCTGGATGGCCATCTGTCAGGGGTGATTTGAATGCAATATTCCTGCTTCTTGGGAGGGGGTTGGACTGGATGGCCCATGAGGTCTCTTCCAACTTTTTGATTCTATGATTCTATGTATTTATGGAAACATGCTTTAATATGTGTATTCTATGGAATATTTTCAAATGCTTATGTGTTTGGATTATGTGTTTTAGCAATGTTGTAATGTGCTTCAAGTTGTGAGAAGAGGCGGCTAAGAAATAAAATTATTATTATTATTATTATTAGATACACAACAAGATTAGTACTCAGCAAACAAGATCACTATGCTGGATTTTGTATTGGATCACACGCTGAACATGTCCCAAGTGTCAAGGACTATGTGATGTATTGGCAAATAATGTGTGGGGATCTGAGTAGGTGGCCTTTTGCAGCTGACAGATGTTCAATTTTGTCAGTGTTGATTGTTTTTAAGTGCAGGCCAAGGTCTTTAGGCACTGCAACCAGTATGCTGATTAACACATCATCATCATCATCATCATCATCATCATCATCATCATTATATTTCTATATGTGAGGTAGCTGCGGGAGGCAGAGAATGGACTGGCAACAAAAATAGATCTACACCTAAGAAGATAAAGCGATTCTCTTTAAGGCACTTAATCTTGACTGTTCCTGGAAGCAAGGCATGGTTAATACCTGAATGGGAGACCACCAATGAGTGCCAGGTGCTGTAAACTATGTTTCAGATGCAAAAATGGCAAACATCTGAGAAAAATCCTATGGAATTTATGGCGTCATCATAAGTCAACAGGCAACTTGAATGTGGGAAATAGCTTTGTAGGTGTAATGATGTGAAAACAATGGGTATCTTTCTCTTTCATAGGCAGCTGAGCTCCACACAAAAGTATTTATTTATTTATTTACAGTATTTATATTCCGCCCTTCTCACCCCACAGGGGACTCAAGGCGCATTACAATGCACATATACATGGCAAAGATTCAGTGCCATTAGACATACAACATATATAGACAGACACAGAGGCAATTTAACATTCCAGCTTTCCGGCTCCATGAGGGTATGCTCAATTCTTGCCACAGGGGGAGCTGTCGCTTCACCGTCCACCTATGACACTGAGTCCTTGATGGAGTACTTCCTCATTCTTCCGCATGCTGCTGGATGGTTTTATGACATCGTAAATTAGTTAAATTAGCCTCCTCACATAAAGCGGTACCTAAATTTCCTACTTGACAGATGCAACTGTCTTTCGGGCTGCATAGGTCAATTTATTTATATATTTACAACATTTATATACCACCCTTCTCACCCCGAAGGGGACTCAGAGCGGCTTACAAGGTATATATACACATACAATACACTATACTATTAGCATAGTACAATATCAGCATTAAACACTGCTATATTGTACTATACCAATTATATTGTAATATTATTAGTAATATAATAATATTGTAATATTATTAGTAATATGGAGCCCCCGGTGGCACAGTGGGTTAAACCCCTGTGCAGGCAGGACTGAAGACCGACAGGTCGCAGGTTCGAATCCAGGGAGAGGCGGATGAGCTCCCTCTATCAGCTCCAGCTCCTCATATGGGGACATGAGAGAAGCCTCCCACATGATAAAAACATCAAATCATCCAGGCATCCACTGGGCAACGTCCTTGCAGGCGGCCAACTCTCTCACACCAGGAGTCACTCCTGACATGACAAAAAATTAGTAATATTACATGTAATATAAATATATAATTACAATATCACATTATTATTATTAGTATTATATTGCATTACATTATAATATCATAAATATTAAATGTATATACAATATATTATATTATATTATTGAATAGCATAGGAGACAAGGTGGAACTGTCCCCTGCCCCTTCACTCTGGCCCAGAGTCAACAGCAAGCTAGACTATTAATGGTCGGGAACTTACTCCGACCCGGGCTGGCTTCAAATTCATGATCTCTGGGTCAGTAGTGATTTAATGCAGCTGGCTACTAACTAGCTGTGCCACAGCCCCATCCACCTAGAATGCTAAGGGCATTGCCCCAAATAATATACCCTCCAACTTTTCCCATTTTGGCAGACAGGCCCCATTAACCCTCCATCACCCAGTGTTTTTCCCAGCAGGCTTTGGCAAAAGCAAACTGCTGCAGTTTTACCTTGCTTGTTTATACTATTTCATTTCTAACTTTTGCCATTTTGATCACTCTCTGTTGGTGCTTTGCCACAGGTGTCCTATTTTGAATGGGGGTTACAAAGCTCCAGTCCCTTCCCAACCCATTTTTGGCCTTTCTCAGATGGTGGCTTTGGCCTTGGCTGGCCTTGAGACGAGGATTTAGGCACTAGTACTGCTTCTCCGCGGGATCTTTGCCGAGCCAGACTTCGGCTGCGTGTGTCCTCTTCTAAAAGAGAGAAAACACGAGCCTGAAAGTGACCAAGAGACTGGCACTCAGTTTGCATTAATGTATATATTTTCCAAGGTTGGGTCCTGGCAGCACATTCTCCTTATTCTGTGTCCTTGCGTATGCTTTCTCCCCTCCTTTGGTGCCCGCCCCCCCTTTCACTGGAGCCAAGTCACATATGGGGTTCCATCACACTGAAGGGATTAAGGTTAATCAGCCACAAATCCCTGCGTCTAAAAAACAAACTAATCATCAAGATTTCCACACTGTCCACCCAGCTGCTCCCTGGCAGCCTGGCCTCGGATGAGGGGCATTTTGGGGAGACTCAGAGTTGGGGTGTCTGCCTCAAATCATGCCCTCCCTAGTCCAAGCAGGACTTTATGATGATCATCGGAAAGTTTTACAGTTAGAGAATAAACGAGTACAACATGAGCAGATACAGAAAAGTTTCCAACATACACAATCACAGAAAAAAAATGAGTATATTCCATAAGGAACCTAATAATAATAATAATAATAATAATAATAATAATAATAATAAACAACTTTATTTATACCCCGTCTTACTTACTTAGGTGATCTTTTGTAGTCTGAGGATGATGGTCCTCCAAGTATAGTATCCTGGTGGTGGGTCCGTAGGTGACTATGGAGCCCTATTCTTGATCTGCATCTTCTCCCGCAGTGAGGGCATCGGTTTCCAGGTGGAAGGTTGTCCTGGTCTGGGTTGGCTTGATGCGCCTTCCTCCTGGCATGTTTCTCTCTTTCGCCCTCCATTTGTGCGTCATTTATACCTTACATATAGATATAATAATAATAATAATAATAATAATAATAAATGTGTTGATCAGCATACTGGTTGCAGTGCCTAAAGACCTTGGCCTGCACTTAAAAGCAATCGGCATTGTCAAAATCAACATCTGTCAGCTGCAAAAGGCCACCTACTCGGATCCCCACGCATTATTCACCGATACACCACATAGTTCTATACACTTGGGAAGTGTCCAACATGTGATCCAATACAAAAGCCAGCATAGTGGTCTTGTTTGCTGTGTACTAATCTTGTTGAGTATCTAATAATAATAATAATAATTATTATTATTATAATATAATGTATAAAAAACCACAAAGTTAAAAACTTGGCATTATCCTAATTTCTTTTTGACCAGAAGCTGGCCACTTGGAGCTAAACCAAGCTATTCTAATTGGATGCCATCCCCCGTCCCCCCATGAGGGTCTTCTTCCAGGGGCATCTAATAATTGTGTATCTAATCATCATCATCATCATCATCATCATCATCATCATCATCATCATCATCTATATAAATAAAAAATGTAATGTTCATTTGTGGGTTTAAGATAACTCAAAAACCACTGGACGAATTGACACCAAATTTGGACACAATACACCTATCAGGCCAATGAGTAACCACCACCACCACCATCATCATCATCATCATCATCATCTATATAAATAAAAATGTAATGTTCAATTGTGGGATTAACATAACTCAAAAAATCGCTGGACGAATTGACACGAAATTTGGACACAATACACCTATCAGGCCAATGAGTGACCATCACTCATAAAAACACTGAAAAACATAATGGAAGAGACTTAAAAAGCCAAAAAGCAAAAAAAAAAATCATTACAACGCTTGCGCAAAACCACATATCATATATATACGCAAACACACATATGTCACAGGTTCGAATCTGGGGAGCGGCATGAGCTCCCACTGTTAGCCCCAGCTTCTGCCAACCTAGCAGTTCTCAAACATGCAAATGGGAGTAGATCAACAAGTACCGTTCCGGCGGGAAGGTAACAGTGCTCCATGCAGTCATGCCAGCCACATGACCTTGGAGGTGTCTATGGACAATGCCAGCTCTTTGGCTTAAAATTGAGATAAGCACCATCCACACTACTGGACTTGATGTCAGGGGAAAACCTTTACCTTTACCCTTTACAAATATATACACATACAAAACACGTATGCACAGACTGGGCCACAGCAACCCATGGCAGGGGATGGCTAGTAATGTATAAAAAAACCACAAACAAAGTTAAAAACTTGGCATTATCCTAATTTTTTTTACCAGAAGCTCGCCACTTTGAGCTAAACCAAGCAATTCCAACTGAATGTTCTTCCATGAGGGTCTTCCTCCAGGGGCAAACCAAAACCAGACAACTTGGAAGTCCCTGAACACACGCAGAAGTGGAGTTGGCCGATCAAAAGACAACCTGGCAAAATGGCACTACTTAAAAGCATCCTCCACATTGTGCGACTGTGGAGCAGAACAAACAACTCCGCATCTGTATGCTTGCACACAACGCCCTGCCTCATGCACAGAGGAATAATTGTTTAAAGCTACAAACAATGCAGTCGCTGTTGCCCGTTTTTGGTCTAAAACTAGCAGCTTGCAATCCTTTATCTTATCAGTTTTAGATAAACTATTTTATGCAATGCTGTTGGCACTAAATAAAATCTAAAATCAACCCAAAATACATAATCGCTTACATGAAGCACATTTTCCAGGCACTTTCCCCCCTCTCGCTCTTCCCTTCGACATCTTTTTCATTTATTTCCAAGGTTTTGCCACCAGTCCCATGCTCCCAATCACTAAAGTGGATTAGAATCCCCATTTCACTCCAGTCCTAAGCGTATATTGCAAGAGCCGGGGAAGAGGCGGAAAACCCCCTTTCACTACGGCAATTGCTTGGTTCAGCAAGGTGAGAAAAAGGATGTTGAGGCGGACAAATTTGCACTAAATGGCCTGGAGGAGATGGTTTTGGGTGGTAATTATCTCTGCTGAATTCAAAACAGAATGTGGAGAAATGTCTTACTGGAAATAATATTCTTCTATGTGTATGGGTTTTAATGGGTTTATATTTTTATCTATGTATTGTAACAATGTTGTACCTTGTCTTGAATGTGCAAGGTGGGAGAAAGAACTTTAGTCTTTTTGAGGCAAGTGTGAATGTTGCAATTGGCCACCTTGATGAGCATTGAATGGCCTTGCAGCTTCAAAGCCTGGCTGATCCTGCCTGGGGGAATCCTTGGTTGGGAGCATTTGGAAGTCCTTATGTAGGCTTGTCCACAGCTGCATGGTATTAAAAAAACCCTCTAAAATCAGGACAGTAAATAAAGAACTAGGGGACCCCGGTGGCTCAGTGGGTTAAAGCACTGAGCTGCTGAGCTTGTTGATCGAAAGGTCGCAGGTTCGATTCCGGGGAGCGGCGTGAGCTTCCGCTGTCAGCCCTAGCTTCTGCCAACCTAGCAGTTCGAAAACATGCAAATGTGAGTAGATCAATAGGTACCGCTCCGGCGGGAAGGTAACGGCGCTCCATGCAGTCATACCGGCCACATGACCTTGGAGGTGTCTACGGACAACGCCGGCTCTTCAGCTTAGAAATGGAGATGAGCACCACACCCCAGAGTCAGACATGACTGGACTTAATGTCAGGGGACTACCATTACCATTACCAAATAAAGAACTACACTAAAAAAAAACCAGGGGAATTCCAGACTGGAAACAATCAGAACCAGCTAACATCTTCCAACCAAGGATTCCCCCAGGAAGGAAGCAGCCAGGTTTTGAAACTACAAAGCTATTCAGTGCTAATCAAGGTGGCCAATTGCAACATTCACACTTGAATCAAGTAGACAAGAATTATTTCTTCCACCCTGGACATTCCACAGATATACAAACCCCACTTGCCTATTTTCCAACAGACCTCACAACCTCCAAGGATGCTTGCCATAGATGTGGGTGAAACGTCAGGAGAGAGTGCTCCTGGAACATGGCCATACAAATGTACACAGGTAAAATATGATGATGCTGATGATGTTTGCAAGGTCACAATTATCCCAACATAACCTCCAAGATTTCACAGATGTAAATCTGGATACATGGTCAAGCAGCATCAAATGCAGTCAAAATGGTGAAAATTTATTATTGAAGAAGAACACCTGTTGCTGCAGCAGTATGCTCTTTAATGCACAAAATGAAATGTGAAAAGAAGTCAAGTCTTCCCCTGCTAAGATGACTGTGGGATCTGCCTTGCAAGGGCAGAGAAACCAAGCCCTATATATCTTCTATATGTGCATAAAGGGTAGAGAATTCCTCTGCCCCGTCTCCCCCTCTTTTTCTCTCCCCCTTTCTCTTCTCCTGGGACCAGCGGCAGCCTCCTGGTCCTCCCACCACGGCACATTTCCGAAGGCATTAGCAAGAGCTTGGGATTCCTGGGTGGATTTGTGCACAAGGATGCTTTTGTCCTCCCTGCAGTGTTTGATGTCCCCTTCGGCCGGCCATGTGCCACCCGGATGCCTGGTTTGCATTAGGACTTCCAGTGCAACCTTGGACTTCTTAGAAGAGGGGTTTAGCTAAAGGAGCAACCATAGCCCTTATTCCCAGCCAGAAATGGCAGTCAAAAGAGCCTCAAGAGCACCAGTCAAAAGAGCCCCAAATCGTGCCAGTGTTTGGATAAACCAATCAAAAGAGTCCAAAATGCAACAGTGTTTGGATTCACCAGTCAAACGAGCTCTGAATGTGCCAGTGTTTGGTTAAACTAGTCAAAAGAGTCCCAAAATGTGTCACCGTTCGGATTCACCACTCAAAAGAGTCCAAAATGTGACAGTATTTGCATAAACAAGTCAAAAGAGTTCAAAATGTGCCACTGTTTGGATAAACCAGTCAAAAGAGCACCAAAATGTTTATGTGTTTGGATAGACCAGTCAAAAGAGTCCAAAATGTGCCAGTGTTTGGATTCACTGGTCAAAAGACTATCTGTAATATTGATGTTGGAAACTGGCCTGAGTCCCTCGAATGAAAGTGATAGATAGATAGATAGATAGATAGATAGATAGATAGATAGATAGATAAATAAATAAATAGAGCTCCAAATGTGCCAGTGTTTGGATAAATCAGTCAAAAGAGTCCAAAATGTGCCAGTGTTTGGATGGACCAATAAAAAGAGCACCAAAATGTTCCCATGTTTGGCTAAACCAGTGAAAAGAGCACTAAAATGTGCCACCATTTGGTTTTACCAGTCAAAAAAGACCAAAATGTGCCAGTCTTTGGATAAACCAGTCAAAAGAGCCCCAAAATGTTTATGTGTTTTGATAAGCCAGTCAAAAGAGTCCAAAATGTTCCAGTGTTTGGATAAACCAGTCAAAGGAGCCTCAATATGTGCCACCGTTTGATTCACCAGTCAAAAGAACCCAAAATGTGCCAGTGTTTGGATAACCCAGTCGAAGGAGCCCCAATATGTGCCATCATTTGGATTCACCAATCAAAAAAGCCCAAAACGTGCCAGTGTTTGCATAAACCAGTCAAAAGAGTCCAAAATGCACCAGTGTTTGGATTCACCAGTGAAACGAGCTTTGAATGTGCCAGTGTTTGGTTGAACCAGTCAAAAGAGCCTCAAAATGTGTCACTGTTCGGATTCACCACTCAAAAGAGTCCAAAATGTGACAGTGTTTGTATAAACCAGTGAAAAGAGCACCAAAATGTTTATGTGTTTGGATAAAACAGTCAAAAAAGTCCAAAATGTGCCAGAGTTTGGATAAACCAGTCAAAGGAGCCCCAATATGTGCCACCATTTGGATTCACCAATCAAAATAGCCCAAAATGTGCCAGTGTTTGGATAAACCAGTCAAAAGAGTCCAAAATGTGCCAGTGTTTCTGTCAAAAGAGCACCAAAATGTTCCTGTGTTTGGATAAACAAGTAAAAAGAGTCCAAAATGCGCCAGTGTTTTGGATATAAACCAGTCAAAAGAGCACTATAATGTGCTATTGTTTGAGAAAACAAGCCCCAAAACAGCACTTTTTGGTCCATCACTTTTTGGTCCATCACTTTTTGGTCCATTTGGTCCAATTTTTTAAAAATTGTATTGGGGTGCATTGGAGTGTATTTTGAGCATGGTCACAAATACATGGCAGTCTCTTTTGCAGGCTTGTCCTTATATTGTATGTTAGGTATGGGAATTGTATGACCCTCCAGATGTTGCTAGATTGCAATTCTCAGCAATTCAAACCACGCTAACCAATTGTGAGGAACGCTAAGAGCTAGAGTCCATCAACTTCTGGATAAGCCACATGCTCTGGCACAAATCATTATTATATTTATTTATTTATACCCCGCTTTATCTGCCCCAAAGGGAACTCAAAGTGGCAGCATAAATGCAGACCTATGAAAAAGTCATTTGTCAATCTATACACAAAGTGCACTCCTTGCGGAAAGGCAGTCTCTCTCTCTCTCTCTCTCTCTCTCTCTCTCTAACTCCATCTTCCTTTGCAAATTAATTCAATTAGCAGATATTCTACTAACCGGCCATAACACACTCTGTTAAACAGACAGATACTTGCAATCTACTGCAATTAACTGGACCATTAAAGTGCCACAGTTGAAAAATGAAGCACACCCTAAAACCATCCCTTCTGTTTAAAACATTCGAGTAAAATTACTAAAAACAGCAATGAATGACAAAATGAAGTATGCTAATGATTCTTTAATAAAGGAACACTTTGCGTGCCAGCCTTCAACCCAATATCTGAGGATTGAGGTTGGTGGCAGAGCCCAGATAGGCTGAAAATGACACTAACTGTGCCTGATAATATATTGATGTTCCTGCATTTAAATTTGCCTTTCACAGGATGCATGCAAGTATACGTGAGTAACCATGTATGCTTGGTTACTTCTGTACCATCAATGCACAATAAAATGGAATGTGTGGTAATGTGTCTTTTACCATTGTGCGATCCTTCTACATACTCCTCAATTAGGTTGTTGTGAATTTTCCAGGCTGTATGGCTATGTTCCAGAAGCATTCTCTCCTGACATTTTGCCCACATCTATGGCAGGCATCCTCAGAAGTTGTGAGGTTTGTTGGAAACTAGGCAAGGGAGGAATAATGTCCAGGGTGGGAATAATAATAATAATAATAATAATAATAATAATAATAATAATAAAAAACTATTCTGGGACTTCCGGATTCAGACAGACAGAGTTTTGGAGCACAGTACTCTTGACCTCACGTTTGTGTTAAAAAACCAAGTATGGATTGTCAATGTTGCAAACAGTAGGATTGAAGAGAAACAACTGGAAAAGCTGACACGATATGAGGATTTAAAGATCAAACTGCAAAGACTTTGGCACAAACCAGTCAAAGTGGTCCCAGTGGTGATCAGCACACAGGGTGCAGTGCCTAAAGACCTTGGCCTGCACTTAAACACAATCAGTGCTGACAAAATTAGCATCTGTCCGCTGCAGAAGGCCACCTTATTGGGATCTGCAGGCATTATTCGCTGATACATCACCCAATCCTAGACACTTGGGAAGTGTCCGATGTGTGATCCAGTACAACAGCCAGCAAAGTGATCTTGTTTGCTGTGTACTCATCTTGTTGTGTTTCTAATAATAATGATGATGATGATGATGATGATGGTGATGGCGATGGTGATGATGATGTAATCACCGTGTTGTCAAAGACTTTCATGTCCGGAATCACTGTGTTGCTATGAGTTTTCTGGGCTGTCTGACCATGTTCCAGAACCATTCTCTCCTGACATTTCACCAACATCTATGGCAGGCCTTCTCAGAGGCTGTGAGATCTGTTGGAAACTTACTTACTTAGGTGATCCCTCATAGCCAAAGGATAATGGTCCTTCAAGTGTAGTGTCTTAGCTGTGGAGCCCTATTCTTGATCTGCATGTTCTCCCACAGTGAGAATATCAGTTTCCAGGTGGAAGGCAGTCCTGGTCAGGGTTGGCTTGACACGCCTTCCCCCTCAAATTCTGCAGCACTGTTGGTCACAGCCAGGCACGTAGCCGGGGGGGGGGGGGGGGCTTGGGGGGATTCAGCCCCCCCCCCAAATTTTCATGGTGGTCTGCGAGAAGGCCTTACTGGTACATTATTTAAACTGTTATGTTTATTCATATCATGATCTGATCACAATGCTCAATATATCCCCTATGCATGGGGGTATTGGGGTAACGATACAAAAGGTGTGCTAGAATAGACTCTCTTTCACTCAGACTCAAACAAAATCCTGCCCCCCCCCCCCCCCACCGAAACAAAATCCTGGCTATGGATCACAGCTGATCTCCAGTTAGAGTGCTCAAGGGCCAGGACTTCCCAGTTCTTAGTGTCTATGCCACAATTTTTAAGGTTAGCTTTAAGCCCATCTTTAAATCTCTTTTCCTGTCCACCAACATTACATTTCCCGTTCTTGAGTTGGAAACTAGGCAAATGGAGTTTATATATCTGTGGAATGTCCAGGGTGGGAGAAACAGACCTCACAACCACCGAGGATGCCTGCCTTAGATGTGGGCAGGCATCCTCAGAGGTTGTGAAGTCTGTTGGAAACTAGGCAAGTAAGGTTTCTATATCTGTGGAATATCCAGGGTGGGAGAAAGAAGTCTTGCCTGTTGGAGGCAAGTGTGAATGTTGCAGTTGTCCACCTTGATTAGCATTGAACGGCCTTGCAGTTTCAAAGCGTGGCTGATTGCTGCCTGGGGCTGCCTGTTAGGATGCCTGCCATAGATATAGGTGAAACATCAGGAGATAATCCTTCTGGAACATGGCCATACAGCCCAGAAAACTCACAACAAACCAGTGATTTCGGCCATGAAAGCCTTCGACAAAACAAACTCCACCGCACTCATCATTTTGCCATTTCAACTACATTTTGATATTGTCTGGAAACACATATCCCAGTTTTCATGTTGGAAAGTATGCCTGCACGCCAAAGGCATGGGACTTGCAGCTTCAGAGCCTGGCCGATTGCTGCCTGGGGCTGCCTGTGGGGATGCCTGCCATACATATGGGTGAAACATCAGGAGAAAATACTTCTGGAACATGGTCATACAACCCAGAAAACTCACAACAACCCAGTTATTCTGGCCATCAAAGCCTTTGACAATACGCGCCTCAACTGCAAATCTAAAGATTCAACAGCAGTTCCAGTGGAATCATAGTGTTATAACTGTAAAGTGAGAAAGGGCCCAAGAATCTCACCCTAAATCCTCTTACTGGGAGGTGATATAGAAATAATCTATATAAATAAAAATGTAATGTTCGTTTGTGGAATTAACAAAACTAAAAAACCACTGGACGAATTGACACCAAATTTGGACACAAGACACCTAACAACCCGATGTAGGTTCTTATCTCAAAAAAATTGATTTTGTCATTTGGGAGTTGTAGTTCTTGGGATTTATAGTTCACCTATAATCAAAGAGCATTCTAAACTCCACCAATGATGGATCTGAACCCAAGGTGACACACAGAACTCCCATGACCAACAGAAAAACTAGAAGGGTTTGGTGGGCATTGACCTTGAGTTTGGGAGTTGTAGTTCACCTACATCCAGAGAGCACTGTGGACTCAAGCAATGATGGATCTGGACCAAACTTGGCACGAATATTCCATATGCCCAAATGTGAACACAGATGGAATTTGGGGGAAATAGACCTGGACTTTTGGGAATTGTAGTTACTGGGATTTATAGTTCACTTACAATTAAAGAGCTTTCTGAACCCCACAAACGACAGAATTGGGGCCAGCTTCCCACACAGAACCCCCATGACCAACAGAAAATACTTAAGGCCATCCAGTCCAACTCTCTTCACCAGAAAATCTAATCCAAGCCCTCCTAACAAAGAGCCATCCAGCCATAGATATAGATAGATAAATATGATTCACACACAGAGAGATATAGTATCCTAGATTTGAAAGGGACCCCTAAAGAAGAACAATGATATGTTGCATATCCCAGAGTAGGCAAACTAGACACTCTCCATATCAACGCTGACAAAGAAACAGCAAGAAATACTGTTTACCCACAAGCAGAAAGACATTACATAGATTAGAAACCATTACTTTATTTTCCAGATCACCAGACTGGGCCACGGCAACGCGTGGCAGGGGATGGCTAGTGTTATATAAATTAAAAAAATGTGTACTGATGCTATGCCCTTCCTGGACTTCTTTCCAAATCACTCCTCACTCATCCAGTTAAAGGTGACCTTTAAATACATATATTTAAAAGCAAGGAAGAAAACAAAGCCCACAGCCCGGTAGGGTGCCATGATCCTGGAAGGCAAAGCACCAGGCAAGACGGCAGGCCGCTTTGTCACACACCGGTCCAGGATGTCAGACACAGCCAGCTGTCCTCCTCCGGATTAATGTCACTCACTTGTTAGTTCCCAACAGGGTGAATCATTTCCTCCCCCTGTTCCTTTTTTTTTCATTGTCTCTTGGGATTATTTGTTTGTTTCTAAACTCCCCACCTTGGAATGGTTGCTGAGGCTGCTGGTGAAAACAGGTTGCTCTCTATCTCACCAAAGTGTTGAACTCCTTAGCCATGGCAATGGGTCAATTTCGTGCCCGAACTGTCTTGAATTGGCAATTCATACTCTGGCACCCCACAGTTTTAAAATGTCCCAGTTTCTCTCTGCTTCGGTTTCCATGTTTTGTCCTCAGGTTACTGTGAATGCTGCAAATTGCATTTAATGAATTTAGCAGTAGAGAAGAGAAGGGATCGAATCTTGACCTTCTCAGTAGACTCAAGCAAAAGCAAACTCCACCAGGGTTGTTATCCAGGCTGTATGGGCACAATTCAGAGTGCTGGCTTTAGCCTATAAAGCCCTAAACCAGTGGTTCTCCACCTTCCTAATGCTGTGACCTCTTAACACAGTTCCTCATGTTGTGGTGACCCCCAACCATATAATTATTTTTGTTGCTACTTCACAACTTGCTTATTGTTATGAATTGTAATGTAAATATCTGATATGCAGGATGTATTTTCATTCACTGGACCAAATTTGGCAAATACCCAATACGCCCAAATTTGAATACTGGTGGGGTTGGATGCGGATTGATTTTGACATCTGGGAGTTGTAGGTGCTGGGATTTATAGTTCACCTACAATCAAAGAGCATTCTGAACTCACCAATGATGGAATTAAACCAAACTTGGCACACAGAACTCCCATGACCAACAGAAAATACTGGAAGGGTTTGGTGGGCATTGACCTTGAGTTTTGGGGTTGTAGTTCACCTTCATCCAGAGAACACTGTGGAATCGAACAATGATGGATCTGGAGCAAACCTGGCACAAATACTCAGTATGTTCAAATGTGAACACTTGTGGAGTTCGGGGAAAATAGACCTTGACAGTTGGGAGTTGTAGTTGCTGGGATTTATAGTTCAAAGAGCATTCTGAACCCCACCAACGATAGAATTGGGTTAAACTTTCCACACATAACCCCCATCACCAACAGAAAATACTGTGTTTTCTGATGGTCTTTGGTGACCCCTCTGACACCCCCTCGTGATCTCCCCAGGGGTCCCGACCCACATGTTGAGAAACACTGCCCTAAACGGTTCCAGCCCAGCTTACCTGTCCAAACGCATCTCTCCTTATGAACCTTCTAGGACTCTAAGATCTTCTGCGGAGGTCCTGCTCTCACTCCCACCGCCTTCACAGATGTGTTTGGTGGGGATGAGAGACAGGGCCTTCTCAGTGGTGGCCCCTCGGCTGTGGAACGCCCTTCCTAGGGACATTACAATGGCCCCCTCCCTCCTAACATTTTGAAAACAAGTCAAAACCTGGCTTTTCGAGCAAGCTTTTGCAAATACAGTGTAACTGGCAAATTTGGACAAACAGAATGACTGGACAATGCAATTGGAAAATGTTTTTTAGTAATGAGACACTGAGAACTTATGCTTTTACTGATTTTATATGGTTTTATATTATATGTTAATTATTTTAATGATAATTTATGTTGTTGGGGCATCGAATTGTGCCAACTGTAAACCGCCTTGAGTCGCCTTTGGGCTGAGAAAGGTGGTATATAAATATGGTAAATAAATAAATAAATATGGCCATGTTCCAGAAGCATTCTCTCCTGGCATTTCACCTACATCTATGGCAGGCATCCTCAGAGGTTGTGAGGTCTGTTGGAAACAAGGGAAGTGGGGTTTCTATGTCTCTGGAATTTCCAGGGTGGGAGGAAGAACTCTTGCCTTTTGGAAGCAAGTGTGTATGTTGAAGTTGGCCACCTTGATTAGCATTCAATAGCCTTGCAGCTTCAAAACATGGCTGATTGCTGCCTGGGGCTGCCTGTGAGGATGCCTGCCATAGATATGGGTGAAACATCAGGAGAAAATGCTGAAACATAGCCATACAGCTCGAAAAACTCCCAGCAACCCAGTGATTACAGTCATGAAATCCTTTGACAATTAACCAAATAATTCCCTAACCTGGAGGTTATAGTTCTTGTCAGGTTAATATATCTGTGGAATAATGTCCAAGGTGGGAGAAACAGATCTCACAACCTCTGAGGATAGCTGCCATAGATGTGGGTGAAATGTCAGGAGAGAATGCTTCTGGAACATAGCCATACAGCCTGGAAAACTCACAACAACCCAGTGATTCTGGCCATGAAAGCCTTTGATAATTCACCAAATAATTTCCCAACCTGGAGGTTATACTTTTTGTCAGGTTTATATATCTGTGGAATAATGTCCAGGGTGTGAGAAACAGATCTCACAACCTCTGAGGATGCTTGCCATAGATGTGGGTGAAATGTCAGGAGACAATGCTTCTGTAACATAGCCATACAGCTCAGAAAACTCACAGCAACCCAGTGATTCCGGCCATGAAAGCCTTCGACAACACAAACTCCACCAGGCTCATCATTTTGCCATTTTGACTACATTCTGATATTCTCTGGAAACACATGTGCCAATTTTCATGTTGAAAGATAGGTTTTAATTCAATTTGTATTGGCGGTACGGTAGAGCCTCACTTATCCAGCCTTTGCTTATCCAACATTCTGCATTATCCAACATGGTCCAGGGTGGGAGAAAGAAAGAACCCTTGTTTGTTTTGGTGCTGAATTCGTAAATGCAATAATTACTACATAGCGTTACCATGTATTGAACTGCTTTTTCTGTTGATTTGTTGTAAAACATGATGTTTTGGTGTTTAATTTGTAAAATCATAATGTAATCATAATGTAATTTAAGGTTTAATAGGCGTTTTCCTAAATTCCTCCTTATTATCCAAAGTTTTCACTTATCCAACATTCTGCCGGCCTGTTTACGTTGGATGAGCGAGACTCTACTGTATACAAATCAGCATGTTGGACAGCTCCTGAAAAGCTCAGACTGAAACCCATAATTGGAAGCCACCAAACACACAATCGATCCCTCTCATAAGAAAGCTGTGCCCTGCCCCATGGTTTTCCAGGGCCCCACACAGACATACACACCTTGTAGGGAGCTATGGTAAAATACCAAAACATAGTAAGTGCTCCAAGTTCTGTCCCTTGCTTTTCTTGGGATGGGGATTCAAGAACGTCCTTGTTGAACACAAGCTGTGCTTGGAGAGCAATTTGAAAAAAGGAAAGTGAAACACTTGTATTTGTTGCGTTGTTGTAGGTTTTTTGGGCTGTATGGGTTCAAACTACAAGAAAGGAGATTCCATCTGAACATTAGGAAGAACTTCCTGACTCTGAGAGCTGTTCAGCAGTGGAACTTTCTGGCCCGGAGTGTGGTAGAGACTCCTTCTTTAGAAGCTTTTAAACAGAGGTTGGATGGCCATCTGTCGGTGATGCTTTGAATGCAATTTTCCTGCTTCTTGGCAGAAAGGGATTGGACTGGATGGCCCATGAGGTCTCTTCCAACTCTATGATTTTATGATTCTAGCAGCATTCTTTCCTGACGTTTTGCCTGCATTTGTGGCAAGCATTGTAAGAGGTTGTGAGGTTTTTGTTGTTTTTCTTATTTATTTATTTATTTATTTATTTTATTTACATCATTTTTACCTCGCCCTTTTCAACCCCTGGAGCGGGACTCAGAGCAGCTAACACAGGCAGCAATTCAATGCCACAATATCAATAAACACCAGTATAAAACCATAAATACATAGAAGGTTAAAAACAGTAACAATTAATTATATAATCACATAGCCGTTTCCCATTATCATAACAGTCATCAAGTCCAGTTTCATGTTCAAAGTGCTGCTGCGCCCACTAGCCAAAAGCCTGGTTCTAAAGCCACAATTTGATTTTTTTCCTGAAGGAAAGGAGGGAGGATGCCGATCTAATCTTGCTGGGGAGCGAATTCCACAAGCTGGGGGTCATCACCGAGAAGGCCCCATCCCTCATCCCCACCAGACGCATTTGCGAGGCCAGTGGGACCGAGAGCAGGGCCTCCCCAGCAGATCTTAGACTACGAGGTGGAACATAGAGGGAGATACGTTTGGATAAGTAAGCTGGGCCGGAACCATATAGTATTGCCTCCAGGCCAATTCTGATTTATGGCAACTCTATCCAAGGGTTTTCCTCGGCTATATTTGTTCAGAAGGGGTTTGCCACAATCGCCCTCTGAGGTTGAGAGATAGTGCCACTTGCCTAAGGTCACGCAGTGGATTTTCACGACCGGGGAAGAATTTGAATGTGAAATCGCCATACTACACTTAGAATAATAAAATCATAGAGTTGGAAAAGACCTCATGGGCCATCCAGTCCAACCCCCTGCAAAGAAGCAGGAACATTGCATTCAAAGCACCCCTGACAGATGGCCATCCAGCCTCTGTTTAAAAGCCTCCAAAGAAGGAGCCTCCACCACACTCCAGGGCAGAGAATTCCACTGCTGAACAGCTCTCACAGTCAGGAAGTTCTTCCTCATGTTCTGATGGAATTTCCTTTCTTGTAGTTTGAAGCCATTGTTCTGTGTCCTAGTCTCCAGGGAAGCAGAAAACAAGCTTGCTCCCTCCTCCCTGTGGCTTCCTCTCACATATTTATACATGGCTATCATGTCTCCTCTCAGCCTTCTCTTCTTCAGGCTAAACATGCCCATCTCTTTAAGCCGCTCTTCATAGGGCTTGTTCTCCAGACCCTTGATCATTTTAGTCGCCCTCCTCTGGACACATTCCAGTTTGTCAATATCTCTCTTGAATTGTGGTGCCCAGAATTGGACACAATATTCCAAGTGTGGTCCAACCAAAGCGGAATAGAGCGGTAGCATGACTTCCCTGGATCTAGACACTATGCTCCTATTGATGCAGGCCAAAATCCCATTGGCTTTTTTCCCCGCCACATGACATTGTTGGCTTATGTTTAACTTTCTGTCCACAAGGACTCCAAGATCTTTTTCACACGTACTGCTCTCAAGCCAGGCATTGTCCCCCACTTGCCCCCACTTGCTCTGAAGAAAATATGGTTTTCTTTTGGGAAGATTTCTCCAGATGAAAGTTACCAATCCATTACATTCTTCTAAACCTGAGTTCAATGGTCAAGCTACGGATCGTGCTGGCTTTTGGAGATGCTCTGTTCCCCACAAAATGCCAGCAATGTCCCCCTCCTGTCTCCTCCTGAATCTTCGAGCCACAACATGACCGAAACAAGCTATAACTCTCCTCCTCCTCCTCCTTTCTTTCTTTCTCTCTCCCTCTCCCTCTTTGCAGAAAAGTGCAGGTAACCCTGTTGCCCTCTGCACCGCCGGATCCCACACGTGTATGAACAGATCCAGGTAAATGCCGGCAGAAGGAACTCTGCTCATAAAAGCACGAGGGGGGTATTCAAAGAGAGACAAAGGCTGGAATTGGCTAAACTAGGACCTGGGCCTCCTTTGGAGAGTTGCGACGTGGGATACTAAGGTCATAGCGTCCCATAACATCAGCATGGTAAGTCACTTCCTTTACTAAATTTTGGAAATGTTTTCCCTTCCAGAATTGGAAATGCAAACACATTCCATCCTTCCCAAATCTCTCACATGTTTTTGTTGTTTGGGGTTAAATGGGGGTATTTTGCCAACTCGAAGCGACTTTTCCAGAAGAGGCTCCAATACTGTGAAAAATGTTACAGTGCGAAGTTTATTCTTGATGTTCTCTTCTGAAAAATCATGAAAGTAAACATAAGGCATGCGTCTCCGAAAATACAAGATTCCTCCATTGAGATTATCATCCTTTGGGGAGGAATTTGAACTCGGCATATCCAAATTTGAACTCAGAATGCCACCATACCATTCAGAGTCTCTGTCTCAAGTCAGAGGAAAAACAGAATAAATAGTTGTATTTATTTGTTTATTTATTTACTATATTTGTATACCGCCCTTCTCAGCCCTTAGGTGACTCAGGGCGGTTTACAATGGCGACGATTCGATGCTCAAAAACACCATGAAACATTTAAAAACATTAACACATAATATAAAACCATAAGAAGAATACTAAAAGCACACATCATTTGCGTTTCCTAATAAAAACATTAGCGTCTCCTAATAAATAACATTAGGAATGTTAATGTGGCACAAAAAGCAAATGGCAAGGCGACGGTTTGTGTGGAAGTCGATTCGCCACAGCCACGAGTGTTAAAATGTATGTAGAATGGATTATATGGTGGCAGACCAAAACAGATGCTCTACTGCCAATGTTTGGAGGTCTGAGAATTAAGTAAACATCCTATCTCATGCTCTGAACAAGTGTTGCTGAGAGCTTTGCAGCAACAGAAGCAACCTAGGACATATCTGCATTATAGTATGCTATCGGTTTCATGCCATTTTAAGCGTAATGGTTCCATCTTAAGGAACCTAGAGCGGTGGTTCTCAACTTTCCTAATGCCGCAACCCCTTAATACAGTTCCTCATGTTGCGGTGACCCTCAATCAAAAAATGATCCTGATACGCCCAAATTTGAATACTGGTGGGATTGTGTGTGTGTGTGGGGGTTGATTTTGTCATGTGGGAGTTGTAGTTGCTGGGATTTATAGTTTGCCTACAATCAAAGAGCATTCTGTACTTCACCAACAATGGAATTGAACCAAACTTGGCACTCACATGACCAACAGAAAATACTGGAAGGGTGTTTTCACAACCGCTGAGGATGCCTGCCATAGATGCCGGACAAACGTCAGGAGAGAATGCTTCTGGAACATGGCCATACAGCCCAGAAAACTCAAAACAACACAGTGATTCTGGCCATGAAAGCCTTCGAAAATACAATGGAAGGGTTTGGTGGGCACTGACCTTGCGTTCTGGAGTTATTTTTCACCTGCATCCAGTGAGCACTGTGGACTCAAACAATGATGGATCTGGACCAAACTTGGCACAAATGCTCAATATGCCCAAAGGTGAACATTGGTGGAGTTTGGGGAAAGCAGACCTCGACATTTAGGAGTTGTACTTGCTGGGATTGATAGTTCACCTACAATCAAAGAGCATTCTGAACCCCACTATTGATAGAATTGGGCCAAACTTCCCACACAGAACCCCCATGACCATCAGAAAACAGTGTGTTTTCTGATGGTCTCTGGTGACCCCTCTGACACACTCCTTGTGACCCCCCCAGGGGTTCTGGCCCCCAGGTTGAGAAACACTGACCTTGAGATCGGTATTTTGGTACTGCTCTCAGGTGCCTTTATACAATGGATGGGAAATACAAACATACCCCAATTAACAAAACCTTTAGCAAAGAAGTCCCCTTTTACAAAGTTTTTTTATGAGAGAACACACCAAATCTTCTTTTCTCATCTTCTCTCTAGCTGAAAGGCAATGCAATAAAGTTTGACCTGGGAAATAATGGGATTCTCCTCTAGCTGATGCTACTGTAGCAGTGTGTATTTACCTACAAAAGGCAAGGTGCACAGCAGATGCCTTTAAAATCTCATACTGAATATATGTGAATATATATATATGCATCCCTATATACTATATATAGGCATACACACACACTATAGATAGATATAGATATATCCCCTATATATTATATATAGGCACAAACACACTCACACTATATAGCTATATCCTCTATATATTATATATCGGCATTTATTATATATAGGCATCCCCTATAGCAGCGGGTTCCCTTTTTTGAAGGAAAAGTTTCTCTTGGAGCCCCAATAAATGTTTATATATTACATAATATATATAATATAATATATAAACATTTCTTGGGGCTCTGAGAGAAACTGTTCCTTCAAAAAAGAGAAGCCCTGTTATAGGGGAAGTCTCTTCCAAAGCTTTCTATAACATCCTTTTACAAAACTAAAAGCAAAGATAATTTGCATTTTGTTTCAGAAGGATTGTTTGTTTTAGTATGCAGATTAATTCAAATGGAGTCCATTAACTGCTTAAAGTGAAGTCAGCAAACAGCCCTCATAATTGATGGATGACATGAGTCAGAAAGGAGCATAAATTAGGAATGCAGTCATTGAGAAGTTTTGCAACAGACGCTTGGACGACTGGGCACAGCCTGCAAGTGGTTGGCATCAAATAAGTATCTGATATAGAGATAAGAAACTTTACCCAGCTGATTGGCAGGAGAAGCAGCTGGGCAGCGCTGATTCACTTCCCCAGATGTTGATTTCATTCTGAAACTTTTTAAGAACAGACAATGGACTGTGTTTGTTTATCAGCAGCACCCAAGTGGGGGAGAATCTGCCTTGATTTGCATTTCCCTAATTAGATGCGAAAAGAAACAATAGCCTTGAAGAGCCTTTTCCAGTTTGGAAAGAGATTGTAGATTTTGAAATGTGCCCAAAAAGAGGTTGGGTAGCAAAGAAATTTGGGAACAATGTGCATCTTAAGTCAGATCTTTCATATCCATGGACTGAGAATCCTTTATCTGGAATTCCGCAATCTAAAATAATCTAAAATAATCCAAAATTATAAATAATCCAAATTATATATATAAACCCATTGTCCTAATTCCAACAGACCTCACTACCTCTGAGGATGCTTGCCATAGATGCAGGCGAAACGTCAGGAGAAATGCCTCTAGAACATGGCCCTATAGCCCGAAAAAACCCACAAGAACCTAATCCAAAATTTGGGTTGCTGAGTCTGGATGACTTCACTTGACAGATATACTGGGCATTACATGATTATGACATGTTGATGTATTTTCAATGGCACCCTCCTATGGAATTCTGAACATTCTGTATCCACAAACTATACATCCCAGGATTACATAGGATGGAAACTGGGTATTTAAAATAGTGGTTCTAAGCCTTCCTAATGTCGTAACCCCTTAACACATTTCCCCATGTTGTGATGATCCCCAACCATTAAATTATTTTGATTGTTGTATTTTTGCTACTGTTATGAATCGTAATGTAAATATCTGATATGCAGGATGTATTTTCATTCACTGGACCAAGTTTGGCACAAATATCCAATACGCCCAAATTTGAATACTGGTGGGATTGGGAGGATTCATGTTGTCATCTGGGAGTTGCAGTTCTGGGATTTATAGTTCACCTACAATCAAATAGCATCCTGAACTTTCCACCAATGATGGAACTGAAGCAGACTTGGCAAACAGAACTCCCAAGACCAACAAAAAATACTGGAAATGTTTGGTGGGCATTGACCTTGAGTTTGGGAGTTGTAGTTCACCTACAACCAGAGAGCACTGTGGACTCAAACAATGATGAAGCTGGACGAAACACGGCACAAATACTCCATATGCCCAAATGTGAACACTGGTGGAGTTTGGGGAAAATAGACCTTGACATTTGGGAGTTGCAGTTGCTGGGATTGGTAGTTCGCCTACAATCAAAGAGCATTCTGAACTTTCCACCAATGAATGGAATTGAAGCAGGCTTGACACACATAACTCCCAAGACCAACAGAAAATACTGGAAATGTTTGGTGGGCATTGACCTTGAGTTTCAGAGTTGTAGTTCCCCTGCATCCAGGGAACACTGTGGACTCAAACAATGATGTATCTGGACGAAACACGGCAGAAATACTCCATATGCCCAACTATGAACACTGGTGGAGTTTGGGGAAAATAGACCTTGACATTTGGGAGTTGCAGTTGCTGGGATTTGTAGTTCACTTACAATCAAAGAGCATTCTGAACTCTCAACCAATGATGGAATTGACGCACACTTGGCACACAGAACTCCTGTAACCAATAGAAAATACTGGAAGGGTTTGGTGGGCATTGACCTTGAGTTTTGGAGTTGTAGTTCACCTACATCCAGCGAGCAGTGTGGACTCAGACAATGATGGATCAGGACCAAACTTGTCACAGATACTCAATATGCCCAAATGTCAAAGCTGGTGGAGTTTGGGGAAAAATAGACAACATTTTGGGGTTGGAGTTGCTGGGATTTATAGTTCATCTACAACCAAAGAGCATTCTGAATGAGAGAACTGGGCCCAACAGAGAGCACTGTGGACTCATACAATGATGGATCTGGACCAAACCCGGCACAAATACTCCATATGCTCAAATGTGAACACAGGTGGCGTTTGGGAAAAATAGACCTTGACATTTGGGAGATGCAGTAGTTGGGAGTTGTAGTTTGTCTACAATCAAAGAGCATTCTGAACCCCACCAACGATAGATTCGGGCCAAACTTCCCACACAGAACCCCCCATGACCAAAAGAAAATACTGTGTTTTTTGATGGTTTTGGTGACCCCTCTGACACCCCCCTCATGACCCCTCCCCCAGGAGTCCTGACCCTCAGGTTGAGAAATGCAGATTTAAAGTGATATTGAACGGCTGTAACTGTGCAGCATGGATATGCACAGGGTCACCTATAGACCTTTAAACTCACCTGAAGCTAATGTATGGATGTCCAAAGAAAGCTTCCAAAGCCCCTTCCACACTGTCCATATATCCCAAGATCTGATCCCAAATTATCAGCATATCCCGGATTATCTGGCAGTGTAGACTCAAATGAGATAACCTGGGATCAGATCCTGGGATATAGGACAGTGTAGATCCAGCGCAAAAAGTGAGGTAAATTCCTAAGGACCTCCAAGGCTTTTGCCTCCCACACACGTTTGCCCAAGACAGTCATGCCAGCTGTGCCTTTTACTGCTGGGTTGGGCTCCTACATTACCCTGTCGAGACACTCAAAGCCATGATTAATTTTATTGTCCTTTTAATTTGTATTTATCCCTCCCTTTTCCTCTCCGTGGTCCACGTTTGCCAAATCCTCCAGGGTACAGCTTGGTTGGAGGGCAAGGGGGGAAACAACCACATAAACCTGAGCAACCTCCATCTCTGGAATAGGTAGAGTTTTGCCAGTTTGCCCTACAGTGTCCATGCCAAAAGCTGAGACCTGAGGTGCATCTACATCACGTGTCCAATGCAAGGTCCAGACACCTAATCCACCCCATCCTATCCTTTTAGGTGTTCCTCCAGATGCTGGGCTACAACTCCTACATTCCTCATCATTAGACATCATGACTAGAGCGATCTTCTACAACCCCCCTAAGGAGCCCTCGATTGGCACAGTGGGTTAAAGGTGCTGAACTTGCTGACCGAAAGGTCGCAGGTTCGAATCCGGGGATTGGTATGAGCTTCCACTGTTAGCCCCAGCTTCTGCCAACCTAGTAGTTCGAAAACATGCAAATGTGAGTAGATCAATAGGTAACGCTCCGGCGGGAATGTAACAGCACTCCATGAGGTCATGCTGGCCACATGGCCTTGGAGGTGTCTATGGACAATGCCAGTTCTCCTGCTTAGAAATGGAGATGAGCACCAACCCCCAGAGTTGGACATGACTGGACTTAATGTCAGGGGAAAATCTTTACTTTACCTTTACCTATAAGCCTCCTATACTAGTTATTTTTTATGTATACAATTAAGATGTCTGTGTATGTGTTTTGTGTGCGTGTATATGTCTGTGTATATATTTGTGTATATGTGTATTTTTGTGGTTATGCGCATACGTTGTAATGTGATGTATTTTTATTTTATTTTTTTGGCTTGTCAAGTCTCTTCCATTGTGTTTTTCAATGTTTTCATGAGTGATGGTCTCTCGTTGGCCTGATAGGTGTCTTGTGTCCGAATTTGGTGTCAATTCATCCAGTGGTTTTTGAGTTATCTTAATCCCACAAACAAACATTACATTTTTATTTATATACTAGCCGTCCCCTGCCACACGTTGCTGTGGCCCACATAGGGATTCTGTGTGGGAGGTTTGGCCCAATTCTATCGTTGATGGGGTTCTGAATGCTCTCTGATTGTAGATGAACTATAAATCCCAGCAACTACAACTCCCAAATGTCAAGATTCTATTTTCCCCAAACTCCACCAGTGTTCACATTTGGGCATATTGAGTATTCGTGTAGAGTTTGGTCCAGATACATCATTGTTTGAGTCCACAGTGCAATCTGGATGTAGGTGAACTACAACTCCCAAATGTCAAGATTCTATTTTCCCCAAACTCCACCAGTGTTCACATTTGGGCATATTGAGTATTCGTGTAGAGTTTGGTCCAGATACATCATTGTTTGAGCCCACAGTGCAATCTGGATGTAGGTGAACTACAACTCCCAAACTCAAGGTCAATGCCCACCAAACCCTTCTAGTGTTTTCTGTTGGTCGTGGGAGTCCTGTGTGTCACCTTTGGTTCAGTTCCATCATTGGTGGAGTTCAGAATGTTCTTGATTGTAGGTGAACTATAAATCCCAGCAACTACAACTCCCAAATGACAAAATCAATTTTTTTGAGTGAAGGACATACATTGGGTTGTTAGGTGTCTTGTGTCCAAATTTGATGTCAATTCGTCCAGTGGTTTTTGAGTTCTGTTAATCCCACAAACAAATGTTACATTTTTATTTATATCGATGTGTGTATTGGTATGCAGTTTTCCCTTAACTCTATGTTATTTGAAGTTGTAGGAGGGGCTGCAGACCATGTGATCAAGATCTGGGACTATTCAAACTCAGTGTGAAGTCATCAGATCTGGGACTATTCAGACTGAGACTCCATTTTAGAAGTCAGTGTGTGTATTTAGAATTGTGTTGCTAGGGATTGTGGGAGTCGAAGTCCAAAACACCTGGAGGGCCCAAGTTGGCCAGTGGCTGGTGTAGGCTCACCCTAAGGCGCATTGCTTTCCAATGATAGGCATCAGGTTGGTCTTGCCATGCCTGTTTGCTCCCGGCTTCGGGTGCAAGACATGAGGTTTGGTATATGCTAAAGAAGGGCCCCACAACAACAGACGAGGTGAACTTGGAGAGGAACATGCTTCCCCGGTAATCCGCGGAAAGCTGTGGCGCTCCATGGGGCATGTGACCCGTCATGAGGGAACAAGGGGGCCAGACAGAGAACAAAGGAAGGGATTTGAGTCCCTGGCAAAGGAAGGGAAAGTTCCTAAAGCACCGCGTTATATAAAAGTGTGCGCAATTGGGTGAGGGAACTCATTCCCAGAGGAGTCTAGAGGTTTAAAGGTCCGTGCAAGCGCTGGAGGAGCCATGTTTGCTTGGTTCTTTTGGACCTTGGAAAGCTCAGGTCATTTATATAACGATGCCAAATGTACTTGGCACTTTGCACTCCTTCCAATGATGTACAATCTAAAACAGGGCTTCTTAAACGTTTTCTACTCGTGGCCCGAGAAATATTGACGTGACCCCAGGTATATAAGTATATAAAATAGGTATTATTTAGAATCATAGAATCAAAGAGTTGGAAGAGACCTCATGGGCCATCCAGTCCAACCCCCTGCCAAGAAGCAGGAATATTGCATTCAAATCACCCCTGACAGATGGCCATCCAGCCTCTGTTTAAAAGCTTCCAAAGAAGGAGCCTCCACCATACTCCGGGGCAGAGAGTTCCACTGCTGAACGGCTCTCACAGTCAGGAAGTTCTTCCTCATGTTCAGATGGAATCTCCTTTCCTGTAGTTTGAAGCCATTGTTCCATTGCGTCCTAGTCTCCAAGGAAGCAGAAAACAAGCTTGCTCCCTCCTCCCTGTGGCGTCCTCTCACATATTTATACATGGCTATCATATCTCCTCTCAGCCTTCTCTTCTTCAGGTTAAACATGCCCAGCTCCTTAAGCCGCTCCTCATAGGACTTGTTCTCCAGACCCTTGATCATTTTCGTCGCCCTCCTCTGGAGACATGCCAGCTTGTCAATATCTCTCTTGAATTGTGGTGCCCAGAATTGGACACAATATTCCAGGTGTGGTCTAACCAAAGCAGAATACTTACTTACTTAGGTGATCCCTCGTAGTCTGAGGATGATGGTCCTCCAAGTTCGGTGTCCTGGCGGTGGGTCTGTAGGTGACTGTGGAGCCCTATTCTTGATCTGCATCTTCTCCCGCAGTGAGGGCATCGGTTTCCAGGTGGAAGGCGGTCCCGGTTGAGGTTTGCTTGACGCTCCTTCCTCTTGGCACATTTATCTCTTTCGCCCTCCATTCGTGTCTCTTCAAATTCTGCAGCACTGCTGGTCACAGATGACCTCCAGCTGGAGTGCTCAAGGGCCAGCGCTTCCCACTTCTCAGGGTCTATGCCAGAGTTTTTGAGGTTGGCTTTGAGCCCATCTTTAAATCTCTTTTCCTGTCCACCAACATTCTGTTTTCCATTCCTGAGTTCTGAATAGAGCTACTGCTTTGGGAGATGGTGGTCGGGCATCCGGACAACGTGGCTGGTCCAGCGGAGTTGATGGTGGAGGACCATCGCTTCAGTGCTGGTGGTCTTTGCTTCTTCCATCACACTGACATTTGTCTGCTTGTCTTCCCAAGAGATTTGCAGGATTTTTCGAAGGCAGCACTGATGGAATCGTTCCAGGAGTTGCATGTGACGTATTTAGATAGTTCACATCACGCAGGCATATAGCAGGGTTGGGAGGACAATAGCTTTATAAACAAGCACCTCGGTCTCCCAACGGATGTCCTGGTCCTCAAACACTCTCTGCTTCATTTGGAAAAATGCTGCACTCGCAGAGCTCAGGCGATGTTGAATTTCAGTGTCAATGTTGACTTTTGTGGAAAGGTGGCTGCCAAGGTAGCGGAAATGGTCAACAATTTCTAATGTTACACCATTAAGCTGTATCGCTGGCATTGGAGAGGGATTGGCTGGTGACTGCTGGAAGAGCACTTTGTTTTTTCTCAATGTTTAATGACAAGCCGAGCTGCTCGTATGCTTCTGCGAAGGTATTTAGAGTGGCTTGTAGATCTTCTTCTGAATGCGCACAGACTACGTTTTCATCAGCATACTGGAGATCTATAATAGATGTTGTTGTAACTTTGGTTTTGGCTTTCAGTCTGCTGAGGTACCATCTGTCCGACAGATGATTTCCACTCTGGTGGGAAGCTTCCCATCAACAATTTGTGTCAGAAGCAAATTGAGAAGACAGTTATAATGTACAGGGGGAAAAACCAGAAAATTAGGAATTGTGGAAGTTGAAGTCCAAAACACCTGGAGGGCCGAAGTTTGCCTATAGATGCACCCAAAAGCTGCAAAATCGAAAACTGGGTTGTGTTGGACCCCAGTGGGCATAAATGACCGAAGGTCAGTCTTATTTCTCAATCCCTTTGTATGAATAGTAACTACATTTGAAAGAAGTGTTTCTACTTATAGGGATAATGGGTGAGCTTCTCCCTTGGTCACGAGCCCCATAAATGCCTGTCACTTCTTGCGAGAGGTGTAGCTGCTCCTGTTTTCTGGTCCAGGCTAAACAAACCCAACACCACCCAAGAACTGAAATGACCTTTTTAACATTAGCCCATGTTTTCCTTGTTTTTATCTGCTTTCCTGGTTGATGGGTGGGATCGGAGGTGTAAATTGGGTCCCTGTCCCGGGGAAGGTGCGAGGGGCTTCCCTGTTTGCCTATAGAATTAGCCCGCCACAATTTCCCTATTGATTGTGTTGTTTCTAATTAATGATCAAGGAGGGGTGGCAAAGTGGACAGAGAGGTGGCCTTTCTATTGTCTTTGAACCAACATCTCCAAAGTACAGAGACCATCGCCTTTTTAGTGTGTAGCAGAGAAAAACCCTTTATCAATACCTTCAATGATGGAATAGAAGTCATGCTTATCAAATTTGCAGATGACCCCCCCAAAGATGAAGACTAGGTCATGGAGTAATGAAACACCGGGCCCAGGTGGCCGTCTGTTTTCATTGTGTATTCCTGCATGACAGAAGGGGTGAGTCTGGATGGCCTTTGCAGGGTTCCTTCCAACTCTAATGGAATATGCTGCCTGAGAGTTTGGTGGAGTCTCTTTCTCTGGAGATTTTAAACAGGCTGAATGGCCGTCTGTTTGGAGTGCTTTGACAATGTATTCCTGCGTGACAGAAGGAGTGGGTTTGGATGACCTTTGGGGTTGCCTTCTAACTCTAGTAGAATATGCTTCCTGGGAGTCTAATGGAACAATGGAGCACAGAACATGTAGGCTGGATGTCCATCCATCGGGAACATTTTGATATTGTATTCCTGCATAACAGAAGGGGTGGGTTTGGATGACCTCTGGGGGTCCCTTTTAACTTTAGTGGAATATGCTGCCTGAGAGTCTGGTGGAGCAATGAGGTACAGAACACATAGGCTGAATGGCCATCTGTCGGGAGCATTTTGATTGTGTACTGCTGCATGACAGAAGGGGTGGGTCTAGATGACCTCTGGGGACCCTTCTAATTCTAGTGGAATATGCTGCCTGATATTCTAGCAGAGCAATGGAGCACAGAGCATGTAGGCTGGATGGCCATCTGTTGGGAGCACTTTGATTATGTGTTCCTGATGACAGAAGGGGTGGGTTTGGATGACCGCTGGGGGTTCCTTTTAACTTTAGTGGAATATGTTGCCTGAGAGTCTAGTGGAGCAATGAGGCACAGAGCAAGAAGGCTGAATGGTCATCTGTCTGGAGCATTTTGATTGTGTATTGCTGCATGACAGAAGGGGTGGGTCTGGATGACCTTTGGGGTTCCCTTCTAACTCTAGTGGAATATTCTGCCTGGGCATCTGGTGGAGTCTCTTTCTCTGGAGATTTCTAAACAGTCTGGATGGCCATCTGTTGGGAGGGCTTTGATTGGCCCTTGGGGGTCCTTTCCAAAACTATGATTCCATAATCTAGTACAGCAATGGCAACCTCCTTTGCACTTTGACCTCGGTTTGTTGCCATTGAAGTGAGCCGAGGACAAAAGGGGGAAAGTCAGAAACTGGGACATATTAGAAGTAGTGGAGAAAATGGGATTAATTGGGATTTTCCCTGCCAATCCCAATAGTTGCCTAAATTCCAAAAATACTTGCTTCTGGCTAGACAAAAAATAAATAAAAATCAAGACACAAAAGGAAATCATGTGCCGAGAAAAGCAAACGGTTTCCTAATGCGCCTTTTGATATTACCAACCCGTCTCCTCCGTTCTTTGTTTCCTTCCCTTTTTCATTTTTGTCCAATTTCCCTCTAATCCTGTTGGTACAAATTAAATTGTAAGTGTATAATTGTGGGCGGCCGATCTCGATGTTGTGCGGTTGCTGTGAAGATTGCGGGTCGGATTAAGCCGTTTGGGAAATCCATTTTCATCTGAGTTAGTATCTCTTTTTTTAATTTAATACCTTTGGACCTGCTGGCTTAGGGTCCAAGTCTGGCTGCCAGGTCCTCACTGCCGCTTTAGGCGGTAATTGAAATGTGTGTTTGGGATAAGGCCTACCGTAATGCCAGGATTAATAGCTCCCCTCCGTGTGTGTGTGTGTTTGTGTGTGTGTGCGTTTGAGGGAAAGAGGTAATTGTCATATTGGGCGTGTGTATCATACTTTGTCCCTTTGTGTGCTCACGATTGGATGGAAAGGGACCGAACAATAGCAAACAGATGCAGCCTTCCACTTTGCACTGCAAACATATAATAATAATAATAATAATAATAATAATAATAATAATAATAATAATGTATTGTCGAAGGCTTTCATGGCTGGAATCACTCAGTTCTTGTGCGTTTTTTTCGGGCTATATGGCCATGTTCGAGAGGCATTTCTCCTGACGTTTCGCCTGCATCTATGGCAAGCATCCTCAGAGGTGAGGTCTCACCTCTGAGGATGCTTGCCATAGATGCAGGCGAAACGTCAGGAGAAATGCCTCTCGAACATGTCTCACCTCTGAAGATGCTTGCCATAGATGCAGGCGAAACGTCAGGAGAAATGCCTCTCGAACATGTCTCACCTCTGAGGATGCTTGCCATAGATGCAGGCGAAACGTCAGGAGAAATGCCTCTCGAACATGTCTCACCTCTGAGGATGCTTGCCATAGATGCAGGCGAAACGTCAGGAGAAATGCCTCTCGAACATGTCTCACCTCTGAGGATGCTTGCCATAGATGCAGGCGAAACGTCAGGAGAAATGCCTCTCGAACATGTCTCACCTCTGAGGATGCTTGCCATAGATGCAGGCGAAACGTCAGGAGAAATGCCTCTCGAACATGTCTCACCTCTGAGGATGCTTGCCATAGATGCAGGCGAAACGTCTGGAGAAATGCCTCTCGAACATGTCTTACCTCTGAGGATGCTTGCCATAGATGCAGGCGAAACGTCAGGAGAAATGCCTCTAGAACATGGCTCTATAGCCCGAAAAAACCCACAAGAACCTAATAATAATAATAATAATAATAATAATAATACTTTATTTATACCCCACCACAATCTCCCCAATAGGGACTCGGAGCGGCTTACATGGGGCCAAGCCCAGACAACATATTACATCGAAATAAAACCAAAACATAAACAAAAAACAACATCGTCAAAATTATATTAAAAAAAACATAAGAATACATTAACGAAATTACATTACAATAAACACAGCCACACTAACAGTGGGCCAGATGCCAGATATTCCAAACCAGCAGTCAACTTTTGCCCTCTTCCAGGTATATTTCACCCCTGGAAGATCATAGGGGAACCCACCATCGTATATGAACAGATCAGTTATTTTTATTTATTTATTTCAGATATTTGTACCCCGCCCTACTCAACACCACCACCCCCCACGGGGAGGGGAGGGGGGACTCAGGGCGGCTTCCAGCCGGCAACAATTCGATGCCTCCAATGTTGTTGTTGTTCATTCGTTCAGTCGTCTCCGACTCTTTGTGACCTCATGGACCAGCCCACGCCAGAGCTCCCTGTCGGCCGTCACCACCCCCAGCTCCTTCAAAGTCAGTCCAGTCACTTCAAGGATGCCGTCCATCCATCTTGCCCTTGGTCGGCCCCTCTTCCTTTTGCCTTCCACTTTCCCCAGCATCATTGTCTTCTCCAGGCTTTCCTGTCTCCTCATGATGTGGCCAAAGTACTTCAACTTTGTCTCTAATCTCCTTCCCTCCAATGAGCAGTCGGGCTTTATTTCCTGGAGGATGGACTGGTTGGATCTTCTCGCAGTCCAAGGCACTCTCAGCACTTTCCTCCAACACCACAGCTCAAAAGCATCTATCTTCCTTCGCTCAGCCTTCCCTAAGGTCCAGCTCTCACATCCGTAGGTTACTACAGGGAATATCATGGCTTTGACTAGGCAATGGATCTTTGTTGCCAGTGTGATGTCTCTACTCTTTACTATTTTATCGAGACTGGACATTGCTCTCCTCCCAAGAAGTAAGCGTCTTCTGATTTCCTGGCCACAGTCTGCATCTGCAGTCATCTTTGCGCCTAGAAATACAAAGTCTGTCACGGCCTCCACATTTTCTCCCTCTATTTTCCAGTTGTCAATCATTCTTGTTGCCATAATCTTGGTTTTTTTGATGTTTAGCTGCAACCCGGCTTTTGCGCTTTCTTCTTTCACCTTGATTAGAAGGCTCCTCAGCTCCTCCTCGCTTTCGGCCATCAGGGTGGTGTCATCTGCATATCTGAGGTTGTTAATGTTTCTTCCAGCAATTTTCACCCCAGCTTTGCATTCATGCAGCCCCGCACATCGCAGGATGTGTTCTGCATACAAGTTAAAAAGGTTGGGTGAGAGGATGCAGCCTTGCCGTATGCCTTTCCCAATCTTGAACCAGTCTGTTGTTCCGTGGTCAGTTCTGACTGTTGCTACTTGGTCCTTGTACAGATTCCTCAGGAGAGAGGGAAGGGGGCTTGGGATGCCCATCCCACCAAGAACTTGCCACAATTTATTATGATCCACACAGTCAAAGGCTTTAGAATAGTCAATGAAGCAGAAATAGATGTTTTTCTGAAACTCCCTGCCTTTCTCCATTATCCAGCGGATATTGGCAATCTGGTCTCTTGTTCCTCTGCCTTTTCTAAACCCAGCTTGAACATCTGGCAACTCTCTCTCCATGTATTGCTGGAGTCTTCCTTGCAGGATCTTGAGCATTACCTTCCTGGCATGAGAAATAAGGGCCACTGTACGGAAGTTGGAGCAGTCTTTCGCATTTCCCTTTTTTGGTATGGGGATGTAAGTTGATTTTTTCCAGTCTGATGGCCATTCTTGTGTTTTCCATATTTGCTGGCATATGGCATGCATCACCTTGACAGCATCATCTTTTAAGATTTTAAACAGTTCAGCTGGGATCCCGTCGTCTCCTGCTGCCTTGTTGTTAGCAATGCTTCTTAAGGACCATTCAACCTCACTCCTCAGGATGTCTGGTTCTAATTCATTCACCACACCGTCAAAGCTATCCTCGATATTGTTATCCTTCCTATACAGATCTTCTGTATAATCTCGCCACCTTCTCTTGATCTCTTCAGCTTCTGTTAGGTCCCTGCCATCTTTGTTTCTTATCATACCAATTTTTGCCTGAAATTTACCTCCAATGTTCCTAATTTTCTGGAAGAGGTCTCGTGTTCTTCCTATTCTGTTGTCTTCTTCCACTTCCATGCATTGCTTGTTTAAAAACAGTTCCTTGTCTCTTCTGGCTAACCTCTGGAATTGCGCATTTAACTGGGCATATCTCCCCTTATCCCTGTTTCCTTTTGCTTTCCTCCTTTCTTGGGCTACTTCCAGTTTCTCAGCAGACAACCATTTTGCCTTCTTGGTTTTCTTTTTCTTTGGGACGTACTATATATATCCATATATGAGTGTATATATTTGTGTATATGTGTATATATGTGTGTTTATGTATATATGTGGTTTTGTGCATGCGTTGTAATATATTTTTTGTCTTTTAAAGTCTCTTCTGCTGTGTTTTTCAGTGTTTTTATGAGTGATGGTCACTCATTGGCCTGAGAGGTGTCTTGTGCCCAAATTTGGTGTCAATTCATCCAGTGGTTTTTGAGTTATGTTAATCCCACAAACAAACATTACATTTTTATTTATATAGATAATATATATTATGTGTATTTATGTGGTTATGCGCATGTTGTAATGTAATGTATCCTGATCCAAGTCAGATGGCCTTTTGCAGTTGACAGATTGTGATTTTGTCAATGTTTATTGTTTCCAAATGCCAGCTGAGATCTTTTGGAACGGCACCCAGTGCGCCAATGACCACTGGGACCACCTCTACTGGTTTATGCCAGAGCCTTTGGAGTTTGATTTTAATTCTTGATAGCGGCTGAGTTTTTCCTGTTGTTTTGTTAAATGCGACTGTTACCCGGTACGGCGACATCAATAATCCAGACTTAAACCTCTGAGCTGCTAACTTGTTGACCGAAAGGTCGCAGGTTCGATTCCGGGGAGTGGCATGAGCTTCCACTGTCAGCCCCGGCTTCTGCCAACCTAGCAGTTCGGAAACATGCAAATGTGGGTAGATCAATAGGCAGTGCTTCTGTGGGAAGGTAACGGCGCTCCATGCAGTCATGCTGGCCACATGACCTGTGTCTATGGACAACGCCGGCTCTTCGGCTTAGAAATGGAGATGAGCACCCCAGAGTTGGACAAGACTGGACTTAATGTCAGAGGAAAACCTTTACCTTTCCCTTTAGATGGGACCAAAGATCTCCATTATCACCCAGCACTATTTGCAAGCATTGCAGTGACCACCAAGAGGAATAAGGCAGTCCACTGGATAGTGTCCACTGTGTAGGCCTTTCCATCCAGCCCTGGAGAGCATTTCGAGAGCCTCGGAGACCAACGAGTGAGCCATCAAATTGGAAACGTGTCCGAAAACAAGGCCCATCTCGGCATCCTATGGCGAATCCGCTCCAGGCTGAAGGCTGTGTTGCCGGTGTATCTGCCCCGAGCGCCTGCTTTCCCTCCACCATACGGTCCCTCCCTAATCCGTCCCCTGTTCTATTCCAGGGCTGGGATTTTCAATTAAGGATACTTACCGTGTCCCCCTGCCACCCCCCTCCCGCTGCCATTTCCCTAATGAGGGGTGGCTGGTGGTAAATTAATTGTCCTGACAGTGTGACCCTAATCCGCCTGTGTATTATAATTATTAGGGGCGAGGATGTGTGCTTGCAACAGGCCTCGGAAAAGACCTTGGTTATTTCCAGACTGCTGCTTTGTAATTAACTAGCACGTGGCCGAGGATTACAAGAGCCTTTTATTTATTTCCTTTTGACTCATTAATTTCCCCCCCACCCGTCCCTCCCAACCTCTTCGGGCGATTAAAGAGCTCCTCGCATGGGCGGCCTTTTTCCAGAGCCTGCCGACCACCTTCGGCCCAGCCATGGATCTTGGCCACTTTGTTTAGCCCCGGCCGGGGAATTAATGTTAATTAAAAGTGCATTGTTTTCAACGCTTCCTGGATTACCGTCCCGGCCATATTCCTTTCCCTGGCCTCATTTTAAGTGTATTAGCCGGAGGAGAGAACATGAGCGAGTGTCCAATTATGAAATGGGCTCTCGGATGCGGCTCCTTGGCACAGGGGCCGACTTGCAGGTATCAGCCATGCCATAAGATAGTATATCTCAACCTGGGGGTCAGGACCCCTGGGGGGGATCACAAGGGGGTGTCAGATGGGTCACCAAAGACCATCAGAAAATAGTATTTTCTGTTGATAACGGGGTTGTGTGCAAAGTTTGGCCCAATTCTATCGTTGGTGTGAATGCTTTTAGTTTGTAGATGAGCTATAAATCCCAGCAACGACAACTCCCAAATGTCAAGGCCTATTTCCCCCCAAACTCCACCAGTGTTCACAATTGGGCATATTGAGTATCCGTACCAAGTTTGGTACATGGTTTGAGTCCACATTGTGTGTAGGTGAGCTATAAATCCCAGCAACGACAAATCCCAAATGTCAAGGCCTATTTTCTCCAAACCCCACCAGTGTTCACAATTGGGCATATTGAGTATCTGTGCCATGTTTGGTCCAGATCCATCATTGTTTGAGTCCACAGTGCTCTCTGGATGTAGGTGAACTACAACTCCAAAACTCAAGGTCAATGCCCACCAAACACTTCCAATATTTTCTGTTGGCCATGGGACTTCTATGTGTCAAGTTTGGTTCAATTCCATTGTTGGTGGAGTTCAGAATGGTCTTTGATTGTAGGTGAACTATAAATCCCAGCAATTACTACTTCCAAATGTCAAAATCTATGTTCCCCAAACTCCGCCAGTGTGCATATTTGGACATATTGAGTATTCATGCCAAGTGTGGTCCAGATCCATCATGGTTTGAATCACAGTGCTCTCTGGATATAGGTGAACTACAACTCCAAAATTCAAGGTCAATGCTCACCAAACCCTTCCAGTGTATTGTCAAAGCCTTTCATGGCCGGGATCACTGGATTGTTGTGAGTTTTCCGGGCTGTACGGCTATGTTCCAGAAGCATTCTCTCCTGACGTTTTGTCTGCATCTATGACAGGCATCCTCAGAGGTTGTGATCCATCATTGTTTGAGTCCACGTGCTCTCTGGATGTAGGTGAACTACAACTCCAAATCTCAAGTTTTTTTTTCATGTCAGGAGCGACTTGAGAAACTGCAAGTTGCTTTTGATGTGAGAGAATTGTCCATGTACAAGGACATTGCCCAGGGGACGCCTGGATGTTTTGATGTTTTATCATCCTCGTGGGAAGCTTCTCTCATGTTCCTGCATGGGAAGCTGGAGTTGATAGAGGGAGCTCATCCACGCTGTCCCTGGATTTGAACCTACAACTTGTCGGTCTTCAGTCCTATTGGCACAAGGGTTTAACCCACTGTGCTACTGGGGGCTCCAACTCAAGGTCAATGCCCACCAAACCCTTCAAATTTTGTCTTTTGGTTATGGGAGTTCTTTGTGCCAAGTATGGTTCAATTCCATCGTTGGTGGAGTTCAGAATGCTCTTTGATTGTAGGTGGACTATACATCCCAGCAAATGCTACTCCCAAATGACACAATCAATCCCTTCCCCCAACCATAGCAGTATTCAAATTTGGGTGTATTGGGTATTTGTGCCCAATTTGGTCCAGTGAATGAAAATCCTTTCTTCATATCAGATATTTACATTATGATTCATAACAGTATCAAAATTACAGTTATTAAGTAGCAATGAAAACAATGTTACGGTTGGGGGTCACCACAACATGAGGAACTGTATTAAGAGATCCTGGCATTAGGAAGGTTGGGAAACATTGAAATAAAGCATTTCTCACTCCCCAAAGAAGGTCCTTTTGAAATATATTTTAAGGGCCTGAATCCTCATCTCCAGACTTTGGGATGAGTGGGAGGAATCTCAAGGTGAGAGCGCTGCCGTACAAAGATGGACTATAAGGTATACCTGAACTAAGTCGATGTGTTCCTTGGCATGACGTCTTTAACAAAAACGTTGGTGCAAGAGGCAAAAATCACATGGAGAGAATAAGGACATGCAACTGTAGACAAGTCTACATAGGGACCGCCGAACACAGCATTGCCCAAACACGACTCAAAGAACATGAAAGGCACTGCAGACTAACTCAACCAGAGAAGTCAACCATAGCAGAGCTCTTGATGGACCAGGAGAGAATGCTTCTGGAACATGGCCATCCAGCCCAGAAAGCTCACAGCAACCCAAATAGAACACAGTTGGTGACAAACACAAAAAAAGGTATTTGTTCACCTGCTTCCTGAAAATGAAAGTCTTTATTAGTAGAAGCAGTTCATTATCTGGACCAATTTGCGCTGAATATTCTAAGTGGGAAGGGCAAAGGCATTCTTCAGCTCCATGGCAATCTCGATCTGATAGCACAAAGCCAATATTGTTAGTCTGATAACTCCAGGAGTGGCTTCAGCATCATGAAGCAGGCTTCTCCAAGGCAGAGCCCTCCAACTGTGTTGACCTACAGCTCCCATCATCCCCATCCAGCTTAGCAACACTTTCCCGAATGCATTCCTTTTTTATATTATGGTGACCAGAATCTGTGAGAGGCAATGTTGCCCAATGGCAGAGATGCTCTTTCCATGCCTATAAAAGCAGAGCTGAATCTTAAGTAGACACTTAAGAGCAGTGTTTCTCAACCTGGGGGTTGGTACCCCTGGGAGGGGTGTGTGAGGGGGGTGCCAGAGGGGTTGCCAAAGATCGTCAGAAAACAGTATTTTCTGTATTGTCAAAGGCTTTCATGACTGAAATCACTGGGCTGTTGTAGGTATTTTTCAGGCTATATGGCCATGTTCTAGAGGCATTCTCTCCTGACGTTTTGCCTGCATCTATGGCAAGCATCCTCAGAGGTTTTATGTTGGTCTTGGGAGTTCTGTGTGCCAAGTTATGGCTGAATTCCATCATTGGTGAAGTTCAGAATGCTCTTTGTTTGTAGGTGAACTATAAAAAACAACTACAACTCCTAAATGTCAAGGTCTATTTTCTCAAAACTCCACCAGTGTTCACATTTGGGCATATTGAGTATTTGTGCCAAGTTTGGCCCAGATCCATCATTGTTTGTGTCCACAGTGCTCTCTGGATGTAGGTGAACTACAACTCCAGAACCAAGGTCAATGCCCACCAAACCCTTCCAATATTTTCTGTCGGTCATGGGAGTTCTGTGTGACAAGTTTGGTTCAATTCCATCGTTGATGGAGTTCAGAATGCTCTTTGATTGTGGGTGAACTATAAATTCCAGTACAAACACAAAACAATCTATGCGTAATGTCAAAGTGTATTATCAAGAAAACATATAATATTCTATTTACCAAAATCCCCAGTACAAAGCTCAATTCAGTGGTACACAGAAATCAAAAGGAGCAACCGCTCTCAAACGTAACACTTCTGGGTTTGGATAGGGATTCCACTGTGTATAGGCTTCAGGGATACATTCAATGAGAAAAGTCATATAAACAAAGTAAGCATAGAGTCATGAGGCTATATGTAAACTGAAGACAATAATGAAGATGAAGCGCCACTCTCAAAACAATCTTCATGGAAAAGATCCAACTCAAGTCCAGTGAAAAATGGAGCACTGCTTCTCAAAATAAGTCTTCAAAGAAAAGTCCCAATGGCATTCAACAGGGGTGCCCGGGTATTTTTGTACCTTGTTTCGGGGAAAGCAATCCCCTTCCTCAGGAGTTGATAAATTCAGCAACTCTAGACTCTTATATCATGCCAGGTAGCTTATACAAAAAGTGACTCTGCTTGAAGTAAATTCAAACTCCGCCAATGTTCACATTTGGGCATATGAGTATTTGTGCTAAGTTTGGTCCAGATCCATCATTGTTTGTGTCCACAGTGCTCTCTGGATGTAGGTGAACTACAACTCCCAAACTCAAGGCCAATGCCTACCAAACCCTTCCAGTATTTTCTGTTGGCCATGGGAGTTCTGTGTGCCAAGTTTGATTCAATTTCATCGTTGGTGGAGTTCACAATGCTCTTTGATTATAGATGAACTATAAATTCCAGCAACTACAAGTCCCAAATGACAAAATCTATGTTCCCCAAACTCCGCCAGTATGCACATTTGGGCATATTGAAATCAACCCCCCCCCCCCCCCCCAAATTCCATCAGTATTCAAATGTGGGCATATTGGGTATTTGTACCAAATTTGGTCCAGTGAATGAAAATACATCCTGCATATCAGATATTTACATTACGATTCATAACAGCAGCAAAATTACAGTTACGAAGTAGCAATGGAAATGATGTTATGGTTGGGGGTCACCACAACATGAGGAAGTGTATTAAGGGGTCGTGGCATTAGGAAAGTTGAGAAACACTTCTCAAGAGCTATGTAAATCTTCTGTAGTCATTATTTTCGTGGTCTTATCTCTCTTTGACACTTTCTCCTACAACTTTAATCCAAGTTTTTGCTCTTTTCTTTCTAGCTGGGACATTATTTCCTCACTTGGGCTACATTAAGTTCTGCAAAAAACAATGCACTTTCAAGTTTCCCCTCCACAGTTGTCTATGGATCTCCCTCCTTCCTTTTGTCCTGCAAGAAGTCTTTCTTCAAGGTGTACTTTCTAAAACTGTGTTTTCAAACTGCATTTTATCCCGATGGTTAATGCAGTCATTTGTTTAATTGTGTTTCAGCGTTGCAACCTGGTGTCTATTTTTAATCCGCACCTGCCTTTATCTGTTTTTGCACCCTGTTCTAATCTTATCGTGAGCTCCTTTGAGTCCCACTTCTGGAAGAGAAAGTCTGGGAGAAAACAAATAAGCAAATAAAGGTCAGATTAGAGATATCTGCAAACGCGTAAGCCTTTATTGTTTTTTGGGGCAATCAGAATAGACCAAAAGACTATGCAACTAAATGTCCGTGTGGCCTTCGGAATTTGGCAAGTGGAAACAGGGACACTAACACACCCTCTCCAATGTTCCCAATTTGGCAAGGACCTTCCCAACTAATTCCCAGTTTTTCATCCGCTTTTGAAATATTCCAGTTTCTCCTTCTCCCGTTTCTCCTCTTGGTCCTCAGTTTCCTTAAACTGCTGCTGAAATGTAATTTGCACTCAATTTAATTCAATAGAGAGAAAAAGAGAGAAGGGGGATTTTTCCCAGTAGGCACAAGCAAAAGTACAAGAGTTGAATGAAAAGTAATGCCTCCTGTCTGTGTGTCATCCATCCATCCATCTAACCTGTCTGTCCTCTCTATCATCTATTTATCCTGTTATCTATCTATCTATCTATCTATCTAACTCCATCCATCCATCCATCCATCCATCTATCTATCTATCCATCCTATCTGTCCCTTTCTATCATCCATTTCTCTATCTATCTATCTATCTGTAATTATCCATCCATCCATCCCATCTATCCATCCATCCTATCTGCGTGTCATCCATCCATCCATCCATCCATCTATCCTGCCTGCCCTATCATCTATTTATCCTGTTCTATCCATCCTATCTGTGTGTCATCCATCCATCCATCCATCTATCCTGGCTGTCCTCTCTATCATCTATTTACCCTGCTATCTCTATCTATCTATCTATCTATCTATCTATCTATCTATCTATCTATTCTGTCTTTCCCCTTTAATCATCTATCTATCTATCTATCTATCTATCTATCTATTTATCTACATCTGTCCAATTATCCATCCATCCATCCTGCCTGTCCCATCATCTATGTATACTGTTATCTATCTATCTATCTATCTATCTATCTATCTCCATCCATCCTGTCCATTTATTGATCTATCTATCTATCTATCTATCTACATCCATCCATCCATCCATCCATCCATCCATCCATCTATCCTAGCTGTTCTCTCTATCATCTATTTACCCTGCTATCTCTCTCTCTCTCTCTCTCTCCATCCATTCTGTATGTCTCTATCTATCTATTTATCTACATCCGTCCAATTATCCATCCATCCCATCTATCCATCCTATCTGTGTGTCATCCATCCATCCATCCATCCATCCATCCATCTATCCTGCCTGTCCTATCATCTATGCATACTGTTACCTATCTATCTATCTATCTATCTATCTATCTATCTTTCATCTATCATCCATCCCATCTATCTATCCTATCTGCGTGTCATCCATCCATTCATTCATCCATCCATCCATTTATCCTGCCTGTCCTATCATCTATGTATACTGTTATCTATCTATCTATCTATCTATCTATCTATCTGTCATCTATCTATCTATCTATCTATCTATCTATCTATCTATCTATCTCCATGCATCCATCCATCCATCCTGTCTGTCGCTTTGTATCTATCTATCTATCTATCCACATCCAATTATCCATCCATCTATCCTCTGTCCTCTCTATCATCTATTTATCCTATTATGTATCTATCTCTCCATCCATCTATTATCTATCTATCTACATACAATTATCCACCCATCCATCTATCTTGTCTGTCCTATCATCTATTTATCCTGTTATCTATCTACCTCTCCATCCATCTATCATCTATCTATCTATCTCTCTACTTGCATCCATCTATCCATCTTGTCTGTCCCTTTCTATCATTTATTTATCAGTCAGTCAATCAGTCAGTCAATCAATCAATCAATCAATCAATTCATCTGGGCAATGTGAAAAATGCCAAGCTCCATGCAAGAGAAGGAACCAAAATTTATTCTAGGAAATGGAACTAGATTCAACGTGTTGCCATGAGGGCACCAGAAGAAGGACAGACGAGAAGCAGAAACGTTCATCGACTGGTGAAGTTGGGGGTCCTCATCACACACAGTGAGAACCTCCATTCAGATATGGATTCGTATTTCGTTGTTGTCAGAAGTCCGTCAACGTTAGTCCAACCCAGCTCTCCTGGACCCGTGGAGCCCCGCACATGGCCTGGGGTGGTTGGCGTCTCCGTTAAAAGCGATCAAAGCTAATTGCAGCCGACGTCGGGAGGGGTGGATTACTCCGACACGCTGCCAGCAGGTTGGACATCTTGCCTAAAGTCACCTCAAGCATATTGACCCCCTTCCCCTCCCCTTTTTCCCTCCGTGCTGCCCCCCTTTGCAGGCCCTCCCAGATTAGCCCCTGAAATATAGACCATGACAGCTGACATCACGGCCTTCCTTGCTTAAATCTTCCCCCTTTGGGTGGCACCTACCTCTTCTTTCCTCGTTCCCCCTTTTCTTCCCACCCTTTTGCCCCTCGGCCGCCGGACGCTCCTTCTTTTCGGTGGCCCCCTCCGAGGTCCACGCCGCTCCGGCCAAGGTGAGCCACTCCAGGTCTCTGCGGGACCGGCTTCTCCTACCTTCCTTTTTTCCCCCTGAACAGGAGATATATGATTATTTGCAACTGATCCAGCTTTAGAGGGGTTTAGCTCCCTTGATAAAATTATATCTAATGATTTAAAGTCCTTACGCTTGTAATGCAGCTTGGGGCGGCTTTATCACGCTTAATTAAAAGTCCTGCCAGAGGTTTCGAAGGGCCATTTTTAAAATTTCCTCCTCTCCGAACTGAGATCTTTTCCTTTTCCTTTTCAGCTCTTAGTTGACGAAAGGAAAAAAAATAGTCAAGCAGCTGATAGGAGAAAGTGGCCTTATTTTCCCTATCAGAGTTAGTGGCATTGTTTTCACTATTTGCAGCAAAAGAGGATTGATTAGAGTCGGTGACGATCATATTTGAATATTCAAGAAGTTATAGCCGGACGTTTCCTTCTATTGTACTTACCGTATATACTCGAATATAAGCCTAATTTTTCAGGCTGAAAAAGTTCCCCTCGGCTTATACTTGAGTCAAAGTTATTTATTATTTACTCTCTTATTAGTATTATTTTTATTACATGTATTATTTTACTCTATTATTATTACATTTATTATTTTACTCTAATATTGTTTTATTACATTTATTATTTTACTGTATTTCTATTATTACATTTATTATTTTAACTCTATTATTATTATCATTAAATTTATATTATTTTACTATTATTAGTATCTTACATTATTTTACTTTTATTATTTTTATTACATTTATTTTACTCTATTTATTATTATTATTACATTTATTATTTTACTCTATTTATTGTTATTATTTTACTCTAATGCTGTTTTATTACATTTATTATTTCACTCTATTATATTACATTTATTATTTTAACTATTATTATTAGTATCTTACATTATTGTATTTTTATTATTTTTATTACATTTATTTTACTCTATTTATTATTATTGTTATTACATTTTTTACTTTATTATTATTGTGATTATTACATTTACTTGCAGTTTGTCAAGATGGTCCTGACACGAAAAAAATTACATGTATTATTTTACTCTATTTATTGTTATTATTACATTTATTATTTTAACTCTATTATTATTAGTATCATAAGATTTACATTATTTTACTTTTATTATTTTTATTACATTTATTTTACTCTATTTATTATTATTGTTATTACATTTTTTTTGTTTATTATTATTGTAATTATTACATTTACTTGTAGTTTGTCAAATTGGTCCTGACACGAAAATAAATTACGTTTATTATTTTACTCTATTTATTGTTATTATTACATTTATTATTTCACACTATTATTATTACATTTATTATTTTACTGTATTTTTATTATTACATTTATTATTTTATCTCTATTATTATTAGTATATTACATTATTTTACTTTTATTATTTTTATTAAATTTATTTTACTCTATTTATTATTATTATTATTACATTTATTATTTTACTTTATTATTCTTGTTATTATTACATTTACTTGCAGTTTGTCATGTTGTTCCTGACATGGAAAAAATTATATTTATTATTTTACTCTAATATTGTTTTATTACATTTTATTATTTCACTCAATTATTATTACATTTATTATTTTACTGTATTTTTATTATTACATTTATTATTTTATTTTATTATTGTTGATATTATTACATTTACTTGCAGTTTGTCAAGTCGTTCCTGACACGAAAAAATTACATTTATTATTTTACTCTATTATTATTACATTTATTATTTTACTCTATTATTATTACATTTTATTGTTTCACTATTATTATTACACTTATTATTTTACTCTATTATTATTATATTTATTATTTTACTCTATTATTACATTTATTATTTTACTCTTATTATTAGTATCATTATATTTACATTATTACTCTTTTATTACTTTTAATAGATATATTTTACTCTATTTATTATTATTATTACGTTTATTATTTCACTATATTATTACTGTTATTATTACATTTACGTTATTTTACTCTATTATTATTAGTACCATTACACTAACATTATTTTACTCTTTATTATTTTTATTACATTTATTTGACTCTATTTATTATTATTACACTTATTATTTTACTCTTCATTATTACATTTATTATTTTACTTTTTTCTTATTGTTATACTACATTTATTATTTTACTCTATTTATTATTATTATCATTACATTTATTATTTTACTTTATTATTATTATTATTATTACTTTTATTATTTTACTTTTATTATTGTTATTATTACATTCATTTTTTACTCTATTATTACTGCATTTCTATTATTATTATTTTTATTACATTTATTATTTTACTATCTTTATTATTATGGGAAGGATACATAAGCACATTTACATTGAAGAAGGTTAGAATAATGGTTTAATCAGAGTTGGACAGCCTTATCTTAAATTATAGTTTTATGTAAACATTGAAAACATTGAACCTACTGATGTCTCAATTAATGTAATTTTATTGGTATCTATTTTTACTTTGAAATGTACCAGTAGCTGCTGCATTTCCCACCCTCGGCTTATACTCGAGTCAATACGTTTTCCCAGGTTTTTTGTGGCAAAATTAGGTGCCTCGGCTTATATTCAGGTCGGCTTATACTCGAGTATATACAGTACTGTAGTTACAAAGCAAAGTTGGGGGAATCTAACTTATGCTGCTATTTAACCAATAGATTACCAACCTTTCCTATCTATCTCAAAGTATACATACTTTGTTTTTGTAAAGAAAGCAGATTTGTTCAGTTAGGTCATGTTCCAGAAGCATTCTCTCCTGACGTTTCGCCCACATCTATGGCAGGCATCCTCAGAGGCTGTGAGGACAGTTGGAAACTAGGCAAGTGAGGTTTATATATCTGTGGAATAATGTCCAGGGTGGGAGAAAGAACTCTTGTCTGATTGAGGCAAGTGTGAATGTTGCAATTGTCCACCTTGGTTAGCATTGAATGGCCTTGCAGCTTCAAAGCCTGGCTGCTTCCTGGACACACCATATTATTGGAGAAGACAGAAATGTTAAATTTATAATCTCAGAAGCAAGTTGAAGGTACGGAAATGCTGGACCACTCTAACAACCACCATTTCAGACTACACAGAGAAGCCATTGAAATCCACAAGCATGTGGATAATTTCAACAGAAAGGAGGAAACCATGAAAATGAACAAAATCTGGCTACTGGTATTTAAAAAAACTCTAAAATCAGTATAGTAAATAAAGGGGAACACTCAGAAAATGGGAATTCCTGACATGAAACAATCAGGGCCAGCTTACACCTCTCAACAAAGGATTCCACCAGGCAAGAAGCAGGCAGGCTTTGAAGCTGCAAGGCCATTCAGTGCTAATCAAGGTGGCCAATTGCAACATTCACACTTGCCTCAAACAGAGAAGAGTTCTTTCTCCCACCCTGGACATTCCACAGTTATATAAACCTCACTTGCCTAGTTTTCAACAGACTCTGAGGTTGCCTGCAATAGATGTGGGCGAAACGTCAGGAGAGAATGCTTCTGGAACATGGAACACTAAAATCAGGATAATAAATAAAGAGGAACACTGAGAAAACAGGGGAATTCCTGACATGAAACAATCAGGGCCAACTAACACTTCCCAACAAAGGATTCCACCAGGCAGGAAGCAGCTAGGCATTGAAGCTGCAAGACCATTCAGTGCTAATCAAGGTGGCCAATTGTGACATTCACACTTACTTCAAGCAGACAAGAGTTCTTTCTCCCACATTCCACAGATATATAAACCTCACTTGCCTAGGTTCCAACAGACCTCCCAACCTCTGAGTTTGCCTGTCATAGATGTGGGCGAAACATCAGGAGAGAATGCTTCTGGAACATGGAACACTAAAATCAGGATAGTAAATAAAGAGGAACACTCAGAAAATGGGAATTCCTGACATGAAACAATCAGGGCCAACTAACACTTCCTAACAAACGATTCCACCAAGCAGGATGCAGCCAGGCTTTGAAGCTGCAAGACCATTCAGTGCTAATCAAGGTGGCCAATTGCAACATTCACACTTGCTTCAAGCAGACAAGAGGTTTTTTTCCCAGCCCGGACATTTCACAGATATATTAACCTCACTTGCCTAGTTTCTAACGTTTCATGGATAAGCTCCCTATGTCAGCTCCAGCTCCCCATGTGTGAACATGAGAGAAGCCTCCCACAAGGATGGTAAAACATCAACACCTCCAGGTGTCCCCTGGGCAACATCCTTGCAGAAAGCCAATTTAATGTCGAAGGCTTTCATGGCCGGAATCACTGGGTTGTTGCAGGTTTTTCCGGGTTATATGGCCATGTTCTAGAGGCATTTTCTCCTGACGTTTCGCCTGCATCTATGACAAGCATCCTCAGAGGTAGTGAGGTCACTACCTCTGAGGATGCTTGCCATAGATGCAGGTGAAACGTCAGGAGAAAATGCCTCTAGAACATGGTCATATAATCCGGCAAAACCTACAACAACCCAAAAAGCCAATTTTCTCACACCAGAAGTGACTTGCAGTTTCTCAAGTCACTCCTCACACACACACACACACACACACAAAAGGTGGCCAATTGCAACATTCACACTTGCCTCAAGCAGACAAGAGTTCTTTTTCCTATCCTGGACATTATTCCACAGATATATAAACCTCACTGTCCTAGTTTCCAACAGACCTCAACTTCTGAGGATACTTGCCATAGATGTGGGCGAAATGTCAGGAGAGAATGCTTCTGGAACACATCTAATCACCTCTCAACAAAAGATTGCCCCAGGCACTGTCAGGCCATCAAATGCTAATCAAGGTGGTCAGTTGAAACATTCACACCTACCTCCAACAGACAAGAATTCTTTGTCCCACTCTGGTCATTCCACATATAAACCCTTTTCCTTAGTTCCAACAGACCTCACTGCCTCTGAGGATGCCTGCCATAGATGTGGGCGAAATGTCAGGAGAGAATGCTTCTGGAACAACGTGGAAAACTCACAGCAATCCAAGAAATAGATACATCCCCAACTGTCATACAGGAGACACGGGGAAAGGGAAAGCCTCAGCCTATTCTAGGGTAACGAAATTGTTCCTTATTGAGGACTAGAGACTTGTGCAGTGTGGGGTTGGATTGCAACAAAAACATCATTAAAACCTATGAGCTGTGAATTTTTTTTAAAACGAATGCAACACAATTAACATAGTTGTTGTTGTTTCTTAATGAACTGAGCACCCGAAATCCATGGGTATCTATTGCAAATCTAGAAATCTCTCATTAAGTCGACGTCTGTGTTTACTGTCCCCTGTTTCTATCTGCAGTCTCCTTGCGGCCGTGGATCTGTTATCTAATCTCTCTCTCGATTGCCTAGCTTAACCTGTGCAAATTTAGGTTAGAGATGGGCAACTGGGACCGTTGTGTGGGATAATTTCCTCTCTGGGACAATTGGGAAGCTCCCTACTCCTGATTTAGGTTTGGGGTTCTGGACTTGAGAACCCCAAACCTAGATCAGAATTGGATAGAAGTTCAGGTGTCCAAACATACATATTTTTAGGATGTTAAAGAGTGTAAACTGGATCCGAAGCCTATGGAAAAAGGGAATTGCTAGTTGATTTCCAAGATCCGAAAAATTGCCTTTGTGGGGCACAGAAAAATGGGGGTTTTGGGGGATTCTGGAGGAATTTAGAACCAGTTTTGTGCAGAATGGTCCAACGTTTTTGTCATTTGGGAGTTGTAGTTGCTGAGATTTATAGTTTACCTTCAATCAAAGAGAATTCTGAACTCCACCGATGATGAAATCGAACCAAACTTGGCACACAGAACTCCAATGACCAACAGAAAATATTGGAAAGGTTTACTGGGCATTGACCTTGAGTTTGGGAGTTGTAGTTCACCTACATCCAGAGAGCACTGTGGACTCAAACAATGATGGGTCTGGGCCAAACTTGGCACGAATACTCCATATGCCCAAATATGAACACTGGGGGAGTTTGGGGAAAATAGACCGTGACATTTGGGAGTTGTAGTTGCTGGGATTTATAGTTAACCTACAATCAAAGAGCATTCTGAACTCCACCAATGTTGGAATTGAACCAAACCTGGCACACAGAATTCCCATGAAAATATTGGAAGGGTTTGATGGGCATTGGTCTTGAGTTTGGGAGTTGTAGTTCACCTACATCCAGAGAGCACTGTGGATTCAAACAATGATGGATCAGGACCAAACTTGGCACGAATACTCAATATGCCCAAATGTGAACACAGGTGGAGTTTGGGGGAAATAGACCTTGACATTTGGGAGTTGTAGTTGCTGGGATTTGTAGTTCACCTACAATTAAGGAGCCTTTTGAACCTCACCAACGATAGAATTGAACCAAATTTGACACACAGAACTACCATGACCAACAGAAAATACTGGAAGTGTTTGGTGGGCATTGACCTTGAGTTCTGGAGTTGTAGTTCATCAACATCCAGAGAGCACTGTGGACTCAAGCAATGAATCTGGACCAAACTCTACAGGAATACTCAATATGCCCAAATGTGAACACTGGTGGACTTTGGGGGGAAATAGACCTTGACATTTGGGAGTTGTAATTGCTGGGATTTATAGTTCACCTCCAATCAAAGAGCATTCTGAACCCCACCAAGTATAGAATTGGGTAAAACTTCCCACACAGAAACCCCATAACCAGCAGAAAATACTTAAGGCCATCCAATGCAGTCTTCTGATGGTTGCTGGCGACCCTTCCGACACCCCTTTGCGACCCCCCTGCAAAGGTCCTGTCCCCAAGGTTGGGAAACGCTGTCTGAGGTAATACCATCAAGGAAAAATATATGTTTTGTGCAGGATTTTCTATAGTATATGGAACTGCTCTTCAAGATTCTCAACTCTTGAAAGGAAAAAAAAAACATTTCCCATAAGTATTGTGGTTTCAATTCCATTTCTAATTCTTTTGGCAATTATAGATGTATAGCTACAGGGCAAAATGAGATTTTCCTCTAATTTTTGCAGCATTATAGGAACTTCAAACATAAATTGAG